>NC_044329.1:87095793-87403854 GCF_007399415.2 Gopherus evgoodei | reverse complement strand
CGACACCGAAGGCAGAGTGGGAAGCCCCGGAGCTGATCCAGCTGGCGGGAGGAGTGGGATATTGGTCGAGCTCTTTGCGGAGCCGGCTGCAGGGAGGGAGGGTCTGGGGAGCGCGTAGAAACTTTCCACCTTTTGCAAACTCGCCGGTGTGCGCAAAGCCCGAGCTGCTGCTCGTGTGAGAGGCAGAGGAAGGCGCCCAGCCGCTCTATCGGTGCACGATCCCGGGTGCACGATCCCGGTGCACGATCAGCGCAGGTAGGAGTTGACAGGGTCCCTAACTCATTTAATATTAGGGTCTGTTTCTGTAATGCAAGAAAAATCCCCCCTCCCCCTCCTTAACAAAAGGCAGCGTTTAGGCAAATGCAAATTGCCGTCCCGTCTCTCTCGGTTTCTTTAGCTGTATTTAAATGGCTTTGCGAAACTCGCTTTTGCAAAGAGGTGAGGGACGTAGGCACCCCAGTTTGCACCGAAAGGCGCACCGAACTTCTGCCCCTGCTAATGTGTTCTGTAGTGCGGTGCGCGGGCTTTAATCGTAAGCGGAGCTCTTTGGAGCGCGGCTGCTGCTGTTTGAGCTGCAGCTGATTGATAGTGGCCGGGCCGACCGCGGATGGTGTCTGGCGGAGGCTTGCTGCCTCTTGTAGCGGGACGTTGCAAGCAGGGAAGGGGCTGCGAACTTGCAGAGGGATTTGCTTTACCCAGTCCCGCCTTCTCGCAGGACGATTACTGTGCTGCGGTTTGCATGGGTCTGTCAGTGGTTGGGTCGCAGAGGGGTTTTCCCTGGAGGTGTGAGTTAGCTGCTGCCCCAGCTGGCGTGAGAGAATCGCTCGAGTCCTTCCCTGCGTGCTGGCACCGTTGACTCTGCTCACTGCGGGTAGCAAAGAGTGGGCAATAGAGAATGCTGCTTGGGGTGGTTGTGAGATAAAGTTGCTTGATACAATGTTAGGTCTTGAATATGGGTGCCTGATCGTGTGGTGGACTCCACACAAGATAGAGTTGGGAGGCTGTCTCAGGTGTGACAGAATTAGTAATTTGAGATCATTTTGGCAGGGCTCCAGCATTATTAAATTTACAATTTATACCTGATGTAAATGCTCAAAGATGTTATGCCACATCATTCACCTGATAGGTCAGGGAAATTAGATTTCCACCACTACCTGGAGCGGCTGTTTCAAATATCAAATGAGTGATATGCCTTTTATAATGTTTTTCTTTTCAATATTACAGATGCCTTTTGATTGTACGAGTGCTGAAATGTATTGAGTGCTGCAGCTACTTTTCCAACAATGAACAGTACAAAATCACCAGTGCTGGACGGATTAGGAAACACAACCTGCAACGCACACAATAAGATTTCGGTATTTTTTTCAATAATATTCATGACGGTGGGAATTTTATCCAACAGTCTTGCAATAGCAATTCTCATGAAGGCATATCAGAGATTTAGACAGAAATCAAAAGCATCCTTTTTGCTTTTTGCCAGTGGTTTGGTTGTCACAGATCTTTTTGGCCATCTCATCAATGGAACTATTGCCGTGTTTGTGTATGCCTCTGACAAAGACTGGATTCGATTTAATCAATCAAACATTCTCTGCAGTGTTTTTGGCATATGTATGGTATTCTTTGGTCTGTGCCCTCTCTTTCTGGGCAGTGTGATGGCTGTTGAACGTTGCATTGGAGTCACTAAACCAATATTTCATTCTACAAAAATGACTTCTAAACATGTAAAAATGATTTTGACTACGGTATGTCTCTTTGCTGTTTTTATAGCTTTGCTGCCTATTCTTAGCTTTAGAGCATATCAAATTCAAGCATCGAGGACCTGGTGCTTCTATAAAACAGAACATATTGAGGACTGGGAAGACAGATTTTATCTATTACTTTTTTCTTGCCTTGGGCTACTAGCCCTTGCTGTTTCGTTCTTGTGCAATGCTGTCACAGGAATTACTCTCTTAAGAGTCAAATTTAAAAGTCAACAAAGACAAGGCCGATCTCATCATTTTGAAATGATCATTCAGCTATTGGCTATAATGTGTGTCTCTTGCATTTGCTGGAGTCCATTTCTGGTAAGAGCCTAATACGTTTGCCAATTTTTAATGCACATCTGTGTCTGAAGCTTGTCTTTTTTATCTGCAGGTCTTTGACAGTGGCTGGCTGTGGTGAACACCACAGTTCACACTTTTAACATCCATATGTTATGCTTACAAGCATCCTATTATTTCAATTGCATGTGGCAGTCTTACCTATGCATCTGTAACAAAGATGGTATTTGTTTTCATTTCTGACTAGAACTGAAATAGATTTATCAGTAAGCAGAATATGATGATCATAAAAGCCTGTTTACAGTGTCATGATGCAGTGCTAAAACACTGGTCTCCAGTCTAACCTAAGGTTAACATGGGTGTTAGTGCAACAGTAGGAGATTCCCAAAAATTTTCCATGTAGACCTGTCTGAAAATACGGTGCTGTAACACTGTTAGGTCCCAAGCTGTGTTTCACAACTCTTTATGTGTAGTTATGCTTATAGTGAGGATGGTGTGAGTCTTGCATGGGGTACCCAGAATTATGAGCCCCTGTGTTACCCATCTCAGCTTCAGCAAGTGAGAGTTGGCTGCTGCTAAGATGTGTGTCAGCTCCCTGACACAGCAGCTTGTCTGCCTTCCCAGCAAACTCTTGAGGACACTGCCAGTTTAAACTTTGCCGCAGGTAACAATCGATGAACCCGAGTTCCCCAGAGGCATCTCTCTGCAGTGTCCAGTCTCTCCCACTGGACACTCCCAGAAATTAAGTTCACTGCCTTTAAAGAGACAGAGCACACACCAGCCTGTTTGGCTAGCTGCGAATTCACTCTCTACTTTAATACATAGCACTGAGATGTTTTTATAATAAAACAAGAATAAGTTTGTTAACGAAGAACAGAGATTTTAGTGATGCTAAGCGAGAACAAAAACCAGCTCTGGTTACAAACAAACCTGCTTCTAAGGCTGTGTTTACACTACACAGCTTTTAGCAACACCGCTGTGTTGCTACAGCCATGCCACTAAAAGTCATGCCATGTAGCTGCTGTTTGTCGGCTCTCCTGCCGACAAAAAACGTCCATCTCCAATGAGCGGGGGGTGGAAGATTAGATTGCCATGCTGTTTACGCTGGCGTTTGTCGTTGGCAAAACTCTTCTTTCAGGGAGGGGCATTAACACCTCTAAAAGACAAAACTTTTGTTGTTCAGTTGCCAGTGTAGGCATAGCCCTAGTGATTAAAACTCAATTTCAGCAGATTGCAATATTTGTCTAAGCAGCTTTCTCACTTACATTAAGTCTCCAGCAACTCTTGCCTTTCGGTTCAAGAGGATCCAGCTTTCCTAGGCTCAAAGGCATCTGCATGCTATCATCCCCTAAGTGAAGGATAATTAAAATGTTTCCTCAGCCCCTTCCCCACTTATATTATCCAAGGTCTATTGTCTCTGTTTCAAGAGCCAGGAAGGCTTTTTAGGGATGTGGATTCTGTTGTCCCACTCCTCCAATGTGATTAAGTGCCTTCTCCCCTTCTCAATTAGCTTGATAGCTTTATTTACCTTATATGTAAATATGCTTTCATTGGGCCAAGCTTTGTAAACCAGAGGACAAACAAGTGAATCCATAGTCCTTTGTCCAAGCCAAACTTGTTTATCAAGTTTGCCCCCAAAATATATTTTAGGAACACAGTTCCAGCACACAGGCACAATTCTTTACACCCCATCTGTGCATACATCATGCAATGATACTCATGGACCAGCATGTCACCAGTTTACATAAGATACCGTACGTGACACCTTTGAGTTATATCTGATGACAACAATGAGTGTGCCAGGCTTGATGTGAGTTAGGTATGTGTGTGGGGGGGCTCTGTCAGTTGTTAGTGGTGGGCACCATGGTCACAGATGAGGCCTATAAAGTCCACTTCACACTACAAGTTGTAAACCGTCTTAAGGGAGGTAAAGTTTAGAGATAGTTAATGATGTCATGTCACTTTTATAAAGCAACTTTCCTCATTAGATCTCAAAGCACTTTACAAAGGGAAGTTTTATTATCCTCATTTTACAGATGGGGAAACAGGCAAAGAGGTGAAGTGATTTGTCCAAGGTATCCCAGGAGATCAATGGCAGAGCTGGAATAGGGTTCATGTCAGTGCTTTGCCCACTTGGCCACACTGCCTAATATGTTGATGCAACTCATAGGTTTTAAATCCGTTTCAGAATTGCGTTAAAGAACAGTGGTTGAGCTGTACGTGATGTTTTTGGTAAAGGCTTAATTTCAAGTATGGTTTACATATAAGTGACCTGGTTTAATTGTAGTCTAAACAGAGCTTTAGCAAAGTTTGTTGCAGATCAGTATTAGGAGTTAGTGCTCCAAGCCAATCCCCCAAAACACAGCAGAGAACCTAGTACTTGCATGTTACTGGCTGCAGCGGTTCTTCCAAACTGCTTAATGCAGGTCAGGTCAGTATAAACCAGTGGTGGGCAACCTGCGGCCCATCAGAGTAATCTGATTGCAGGCCGTGAGACATTTTGCTGATGTTGACAGTCCGCAGGCACAGCCCCTCACAGCTGCAGTTCTCCGCTCCTGGCCAATGGAAGCTGCGGGAAGCAGTGGGCTGCAAGGATGTGCTGGCTGCCACTTCCTGCAGTTCCCATTGGCCAGGAACAGTGAACTGCGGCCACTGGGAGCTGCAGGAGGCTGTGCCTACAGATGGTCGACGTCTGCGGGCCGGGAGACATTTTGCTATCAGATTACCCTGATGGGTAATGTTGCCCACCACTGGTATAAAATATGTCAGAAATCAGAGTTGGAACACACTTGATTATCATATAGTAAAGAATCCTAAAGTTTCTTACTCTGTTCTATGATGGCATTATAAAGCACATCTGAATTGGGTCCCAGGGATAGTGTGCATGTTCACACACTTATGAAAATGGTTTAACTTAACCACGTAAACTGTTTTGAAAGAGTTTAACTTTGTACTAGTGTGAGGGATGTTAAGACATGAGCAACACTGTATCTTAATTCTTCTTTTAGAAAGAGGGCCTATACCATAGGTGCTGATTCCGTGGGTGCTCCACAGAGAAAAATTAGTGGGTGCTCAGCACCCACTGGTAACCAAGCTCTCCCTACCCCCCAGCACCTCTCCCCTGCTGCCAGCCCTGCTGACCACTCCTTCCCCCTCCCTCCAGTGCCTCCCACCTGCCACGAACAGCAGTTTTGAAACATGCAGGTGGGGTGGGATGGGGAGGAGTGGGGCATGCTGAGGAGAGGGGGCGGAAAGAGGTGGGGTGGGGACTTGGGGGGGAAGGGTGGAGTGGGGGTGGGAAGAGGCAGGATGGGGGCGAGGGCTTGGGGGAAGGGGTGGAGTGGGGTCGGGGCCTGGGCAGGGGGAAGTCGAGTACCCCCCAGGTAGAGGGGAAATCAGCACCTATGCCCTATGCTCCTCTTACACTGGTGGAAAACGGGTGTGTGATCAGAACAAGAGTATCTGCTATAATAGAGACCAGTGAAGACATGGGGTGAAATCCTGGCCCTACTGAAATCAAAGGGAGTTTTGCCATTGACTTCAAAAGGGTCAAAAGAATTTCCCCTCTGTTTTTTTTATTGATTTCTCTAGACTTGCACCACAATACCGTTTAAACTAATCTTAGCTTTTTGTAACATTATTGTCAGTCTCATGTCTCTCATACATACTTTGTGGACGAAGTCTTCAGGATAATAATGTAGGCTTTTTTTTTTAATGAACGCTTACTTCCAGTGACGTCCTGAAATAAATTTGAGGCAAGTGCAGATTGACTATCCAGAAAAGTAATTGAAGTGTCAGTTTACTTGTCAAAAAAACCTCAGTATATTATCCAGTTCCAATATTTATTTTCAGATAAAATATTTGTCCTTAAAGATTGCAGTTGATTTCATTCCAGAAGGACTTTGAATGTCAAAAGAACTATTAACCTGACTTTTCATTCAAAAGAGATGTTCTGTTTATGCAATATATGATGAAACACTGAATTACAACTACTCTAATTGTTTTCATTATCACTCATTCGTTTCCTTACTGTGCCCTTTCTGTTGCCTCCGTTCTAGAGGAAAAAATGCTGAACTTTCAATCTCCTAAGTACATACACATTTTTTCTAAAGCTTGTAGATGGATGAGTGCTCCCATAAATATTTTGAAATCGTTGCACTCTTGATAAAATATTTTGCATCATATAGGTTGTAGTTAAATATGAATTACTGTTATCTTGATAAGCTTTACTCTGAATCCTGCTGTTTAGATCTCTCTTCTGTTTGAGATTTATAATGACAAATGACTTAATGCTTAATTTTTATAATTGAAAATTTATATAAATATGTTCTTCAGTGAAGTGACAGCTCTGGTTAGAGGTGGGTAGTACTGGCAGGTGTTATCGAAATCTTCTTCACAGGTCTGCCAGTGTACCGCATTGTGCATATTCAGCACTTCTGAAATTCACCCTCTGAATGTCTCAAGTCCAGGCTTGCCAGATTGTCATCAAATATTGTGCTGGCTTTTGCAGGGTGGACAAATGTTCTTTGGGGATGAGAATAAAATCACAAACTTACTTTCACATTTGATTTAGAAACCCAAGTGTTGAGGTGAAAGACAAGTCCTTTAACCCATAGATTGTTGCAATTCCCAGATTGCTAGTAAAATGGTTACATAAGGGTGTATTAAATTGCCATTTTTGGCTAAACTTCAGCATAAACTTTTTTTTTTAACAACCTGATGTCTTCTATTGTGGGATTAAGCCATGTTCTTGCAGAGGAATGGAATTGATGGTCTAGACCCTGGCCCTACAGTGACTTCTATGTGCCTATTCATAAAGTTAAGCACATTTGTAAGTCTTTGCAGAATTGGGGATTTACTGTCTTTAACTATTTTGATTCTACTGAGGATATAAAAGTTAATTTCCTGATTTGTCAGCACTTAGGCATTTTTGTTTTATTTTAAAAGTTGTTCAGAGAAGATAAACGCATCATTATAAGGTAACTACAGTACTACTGCATTTTATTAGAGCATAATGGAGCATACATAGGTAGTGAAAATAAAATATCGTCAAGAATGCGTTGTTATAAACTGGAGACATCTGCAACATATCCAGAATTCAGCAGTAAGTATTATTTCTCATGGTAGTACTGAACTGAAGGGGCATTTTAGGGATGATTCCAAAGAATATTCAGTTGGGCAAAGAAAATCATCTGGGGTAAATGAGAATATGAATACGAAAGACACTTTCAGCATTGAACTGAATAATATAATAGAGTGAATGTCCTCTTAGTTTATCTGTTTATGCCTGAATAAGGCTAATTTCGAATGGAATATATAGTTACTTTTTTCTGGTCAAAACAGGCATAATTTTAGTTAACTTCAGCAGGAGTTGAGGGCACTCAGCACTTGGTAGGATTGGGATCTTAATTCTGTGTTTTCCATCTGGCTTCAGTTATGTGCATGTATCGGGCTAGTCTGGGCTGTTCTGCTACCCACCTGTTCTTTGAATGGAACTGAATAGCTATGATGGAACACATGCCATTTTATTAGTCCATTGGTGGAGTTTTGCTTTCATAAATCAGAACACAAGCATCATGCATATATGTATATACAGTACATAATAAAATCCATTTATCCAGACTCCATCCCTTCTAAATTTATGTTGTCTGGTGCACATCACTTTCTCAGTTCCTTGTCCTGTATTTGAAAGCCAAATAGTCACATATTTTTGATCTTCTCCTAAACGCTTTTGACAAGTGGGATTTATAAATAGATTTTGGATAAATTATTTGCTTTAGATGATATAATATAATATGCACCTGAATGAAAAAGATAAGGCATCAAATCAGACATATTATTTAGCAAAATATTAAATTAATATTTGTATCACACTTATCCACCAATGTAGGGGATTCTTACTAATATTTCATGTAAAAATACCTTTTAAATGAGCAAGTGCCTAAAATATAGTCCTAGCTTTCCAAAAGGGCTTTCCATCCATTTATCATGAATTATTATTTGCTGTTCATTCCCTGAGTAGCCAAACGTATGCTACATTTCATATTAAAGAAAAGGTAATGGGAGTCTTTCTCACTGAAGTCAATGGACTGGGGTTCTACTCTCTGTCTTGAAGAACTAGTACACTAGAGAGCTTGATGTGAGTGGGAGTTGTGCTGACATGAGTTAGGTAGAGGTGTGACAAAGTCTGGGATGGGAAAATGATGGCGGTAAAGGTGGTGGAGGATAAGGATTACAAATACAAAGGCAGGAGTTTACCTCCGTAGAACTGCACATCTTGTTTTTAGTTCTAATCGAGTTTATCGTTAACTGCTACGTGCACACTGCTATGTGTAACTTTCTACTCTGTTTCAGTAATACTGAATGGCACCTACTATCTAAATGAAGATATTCAGTTTTCATTATAAAACCAATATTCCCAAATATTGCACATCTATCCATTGATTGATACCCACTGTTAAATATTTAAATGCAATATAACTTTTTTCTCTTTGTAGTTAATACTTTTACATATATGATTTAAATATTAAGTCTTTCTTCTGTGCCAAAGTATTCTGTTTTGATGGCAAGCTCTTTGCACAGGGACTGTCTGTTTCTGTGTGTAAGTACAACATCTAGGACAATGGATCTCAATCTTGATTGGAGCCTCTAGGGGCTTGTGCAGTACAAATATGTGCATAATAATAAAAATACTCATGACTCTTACCTAATGTCCATTGAGGCAGTGACTTTCTTATGCTTCCTAGCCAGAAATGAGCAGGTCAGTGATGAGCAGGGCTGTGAGGATTTGCTTTCTGCCATCATGCGGGAGCCTGGCTTCAAGGGAGCAGGAGAGAGTGCAGATGCAGTGCAGAGCACAGTTTCCATGCTCTCCCTTGGAGTAATGCAGCTCTTGGGGGATCTGCTAGTTTGGGGGAACTGAACATCCTGCTCATTCCATTCCTCTTTCATCATCATGGGAGAATTCATAGGAAACTCCAGAAGAAGAAACTCACATATTTTACTGTTCCCTGTATGGGCATGACCCACGTGTGGGATGAATGGTCCCAGTGACTCTATGCTTGTTGTGGATTGCCTGATAATCTGAAAGACTGTTTCATGATAATATTTTCCAAAAATGTTAACACACAACTTCTGTGCTGAACCAGATTGTGTCAAGTCATGTTTTGTGTTGCCAAAGGGCAATTCCTGCTCATTCTTAATCATAAAAGCATATGGGGAATTTTTTTTATGAGTAAGGTCAGCATGGTTTGGCCCCAAGAGGTTGGATTTCCAAGAAAGCAGAAGGAATTGCAGCATTTTGTGGCATGCATATCAATAACAATATACGCTGCTACACAGAGCTGCTCTTTTGACGGTGACATGCTACCTAACCTATTTCTTGAAACCGCTTGTTTTTGAAGCTACATTCATCTGAGGAGATTCTGACTTTGTCACATAAATTCTCTGTGGCTGAAGAGGTAATTGCATTTCTCAATATTTTGCTATTTGGAGGAGTAAAATGTACTTCCTGTAATTCCACATGGGATGGGTCTGAGAGTACGTTTTTGTACAGGATCACATTCCGGCTATAGAGAAACATCTTTTCCATTTATTTTAATTGCAGTTCTCTGAACTTACCATAACTCTTCATTGTCCTTTTATTATCTTTATTAAAATGCCGGAGTGGTGTAGTAGTTACAACAGGGAGCTGGGTTTCAAGGCCCCTGAGTACCGATTCTGGTTAGCTTCCCCCCCTCCCCCCAGTTTAGCTAGTTTAAAGGGACCCTAAGCTGCCTGGAACTGGCCACCTTGAGAATAGCACATGTAGGGAACGTTCCTTGGGTAGAGTACAGCTGGCAAAATGGCTCTTCTGCATGCCCTTGTGCCTCTTGTTATGAGGTGAGAAGGGAAGGGCATGTTAGTGAAGGAGGCTGTATGGTTGGAGTACAATTTACTGCCTCTGTTCTGGGCTGCGGCTGCCGCATGTAGAATTCCATCACTGGGGCCAGATTCTCAGCTGATGTAAATCGGCAAAGGTTCTTGGAGGTCAGTGGTGCTCACTGATTAACATCAGCTGAGGATCTGGCCCTTATTTATTACTAGTATAGTAGAAAGCATTCTTACCGCCTTTGTTTTACAAGAACTTCTATACATATCACTTTAGTACGTGTGTGTATATGTGTTTTAATACAGTGGTATTACCCTGCAAATTTATATCCAATGTATTTCTCATGCTAACCCTGAAGTCTGTCTCTGCATTACTGCTTTCTGTATCACACTTTTGTGTCTTGGCTGATTAAATCTCCATATTACCTTATGCTGATATGTACGAAATCTCATCACCTTTATATCTGCTCATTGCTTTCTTTCTGCAGTTTATCTCAAACAAACGAACACCCCCCTGCCCCGGAATCTCCTTTTATTTCCTGGCAAAATAAAATATCTTTAAAGTACAATAGATTCTCTCTTATGGTCTCTGGCAGTTGATTTTTGGTAGCTGAATCATACATTTGAGAGGGTAAGTATTTCTGAATGGAAAATTTCATAAAGAAGGGATTTAGGTGTTTATTTTATGAGCTTCAGGCTAACTTTCTAGAGGATGTTGCATCCCAATGAAAAATAATTAACTTTTTATTTGAATAAGGCTAAATTAGTCTTTGAATTGGTACAAATGTGTTTCTGAAGATTGTTGGTGGTAATATTAAATCTCTTCACTCATCTGGCCAAGTAGCTCTTTAAAAGTTGCAGCTACAGAAAAAAACAGTGTCACGAATGGCACCCTTAGTATTTCTGTTCAGCAAACTCGAGAGTTTAAAATAGAACTGGTAGAAACAAATCTACTTTTATCCTTACTTTTGTTAGTTTGAGATGTTTGAAAACTAGTAGGTTGATATACTTGGTTCTTTTTTCTGCTGCAAAGGGAAAGATAAAGACAAAATGCCTTGATAGGAGAAAGTTGATAAATTTAGTGCCAGATCTTGCTAACATTACCACCTGGCTCTGCAGCAGGCTGACCCATCCAAGGAAAATGCTGACCTGGTGCACAAGCTTAAAAAGAAATAGACATTACTCTAATGAATCCAGCACATAGTCCCAATTCAAGCCCATTTCAAGAGCGTACATCTTTCACCTCATCTAAAAGAAGTGAACTAATTTTATAGGGGAAAGAAAAGAGAGGTTTTTGCCTGAAAAACGTCTGCAGGATCTGGCTCATTATCTTTACTCATTAGAATCAATTTTATAAAGATTACTGTCCTCTAGAGATTTTCTTCTTCAGACCTGCTACTTAGCTCAGTAGGAGGATCTGTGAGACTGAAAACAGTCTTTTCTGAGTCCTTATGGAAAAATAAATCTTCTGTTGTGTGTTGATCAGACTTGCAAGCTTCATTGGGAGAAACAGACTCATTCTTCCTGATCTGGTGGGCTCTGGATGGTCAGACAGCTTTTAGAGTATGTCCTTTAGCATAGGGAGAATTCAATTATCATTCCCGTTTGATTTCCTCTGAATGAACTGCTAATGTACTAAATAGTTTTATTATTGGAACATTGCTATGAACCTTTTTATGAGCCTGTGTTTTTAGGTGTTTATAAATTTCTGGGGAAAAATTGGCTGTTTTGGCTGAAATTTCAGCTGCTTATTGTCAGTACAAAGGAATTGTTGTATAGAAAGAATTTTTGGTTTGTGTTTGTTTGGAGGAATGTCTGGTAAATTTATATCAAATTTGCTTGTTTCAATTTACAAACTAACATCAGGAAATTCAAAGCTCTGATTTCTGCAGCAGCCACAGTTAAACCATAGTACCATATATACATACACACAAACCTCATATAGTACCATACTTAAATAATTATGGTTGCTGTGGGAATCAGAGCTTTGAATTTCCTGATGCTTGCACACATGTGTAAACCGAATTTGTAATGCTTTATTTGGAGAGAGGTAGCTATGCGAACCATTGAGCAGATCCTAAGCTCATGTAAATCTGCATAGTTCCATTGATTTTACTGGAGTTACACTAGTTTATGCCACTTTTGGGACTGGTACAGCCTTTAATTTAATGATTTCCCACCCTACCCTCAGAAATATAGTTTCTTTGAATAAAATAAAATATATCTGTGGTGGAACCATAACTATGCCATATCTTTCTCAGTCATAGCATCACATTACATAGAATTGACTATAAATAGCTGTATATATTTTTTGCACTGTGTAGAATTAAATCATGGGCTTACGCTCTATTATATACCTAGGGTAATGCTAGAGTTTCACAAATGTCTGTCTTCATAAGTGATCTGTTTTTTCTCAAGTTTGGTAAAATTCCAATTGGCCTCAGCCTTTCAGAGAAATAATTTGCTGTATGGGACTGATTTGGGTTGCAGAGATTAGACTAGCCATGGTATACAGAGGAGGAGAAATATTTTCAACTTATTTATGTGAGTTTATGTAGAGTTCATGTCAGTTTTCAAACTGTTTCGAATGAGGTATCTTTGAATGCTTTCTAAAAGTAGTCATGGTGTAGTTTACTCACAGGCTATTTAGAAATTGTTCTTCTCCAGATCTGGCAGTACAACACTCAGGGGGCTGGGAGGAGAAGAAAGCCAGATGAAGACGGTCATCACAGTAGTAAAAAGGCTCTGGTAGAAGAGTAGAAAATCTCTTCTCTTGCAGCAGCCAAGTGGCTCTGGAAGGGGAGAGGAGCTTTTGGTTTTATCAGATACTTATCAGACTGAGACTGATATTTAAGACAGAGCCCTAAATTAGTGACATCACCCTGACTTACCAACAGCTGGCATGGGAGTGGGTTTTGCCAAACCATTATTTCTGGGTTTCACCCTCATTGTTCATATTTACTAGAGCTAGTTGAAAAAACTTCAGTGGAACAGTTTTCATTTGAAAAACGCAATTCCATCAAAATGGAAATGCTTTGCAAAATAAAGATGATTTTAACAACATTTTATTTTGGGAAAGGCAGGGTAGGAGAATGTAGGAATTCTTTTCTATGTTAAAGCAGTCCATTTTTTTTGCCATTTTTTGGAACAAAATGTTTTGATTTTTTTTCCTTTCAAAATGATGTTTTGGTTTGATTTTTAAATTTGGTGGTACAGTAATTCCTCATTTAGCGTTGTAGTTATGTTCCTGAAAAATGCAACTTTAAGTGAAACGATGGTAAGTGAATCCAATTTCCCCATAAGAATTAATGTAAATGAAGGGGTTAGGTTCCAGGGAAATTTTTTTCACCAGACAAAAGACTTTCTGTCTCTCTCTCTCTCTATATATATATCTACACATACACAGTATAAGTTTTAAACAAACAATTTAATACTGGTACACGATGATGATGATTGTGAAGCTTGGTTGAGGTGGAGGAGTCAGAGGGTGGGATATTTCCCTTACTGCTAAATGATGAATTAGCAATTGGCTGAGCCCTCAAGGGTTAACTTTCTCACTCTAAAGGCAGCAGGAATGGAGGGAGATATGCGCATTTCCCCTTTTAAGTACACTGCCTTGTTAATTAGATCAGCTTGCTCAGACCACAGCTGCTGCAAGCTCCCTCCATCCTGAGCCGTGGTATGTCCCCTCTGCTCTATGGAAGATGGGGTAAGCGGGGTGCAGGAGCAGAGGGGAGAGGACACCCTGACATTAGCCCCTCTCTTCTTTCCTCCCCCCCCACAGCAAGCAGGAGTCTTGGGGAGCAGCTCCAAGGCAGAGGGCAGGAGCAGCACATGGCAGTGGGGGGAGGGACAGCTGCAATTGCTAGCCTGTTGGGCAGCTGCAGGAAACTTAGGGAAGCGGAGAGCTGATAATTAAGGGGCTGCCAGTCCACCGTGGTTCCAAGCCCTCACCAGCTAGCTGCAATGGGCTGCTCTTCCTGCAAGCAGCAGGAACATTACATCACAACAACATTAGAAGGGAGCATTACACAACTTTCAATGAGTATGTTCCCTAATTGATCAGCAACATAACAACATTAACTGGGATGACATTAAGTGAGGATTACTATATTATAAAATAAAAATTAACTGAAATTGAAGTGTTTCTCATTTTTGTCTAAACAAAATGTTTCAAAACTCTTCAAAAAATCCTTTCCTGGAAAGTTTGGGTTTTGGGTTTTATTCTGAATCAGAATGAAAGCAACTACAGAATCTCGAAATCCTCCATAAAAGAGTATTTCTGATCTCCACCCAGATTTAATATCTATCTCTATCTTGCATGCCTGCAGTTAGTAAACTTCAAGACTTGCTCATTTCATTAAAGACTTATAATTTGCTATTTGATCCAAAATAGGAAACATTCCAATTTGTATTCAGTTATTGTAGAATTGGCCTTGTTCTTTGGCTAAGATAGTTATGCACTCAGGTCTTTTTTGCTTGAAAAATCATATACTGAATAATCAATTTTGGATAGCTGCCTAGACTGAGATTGCATCTTTGTCCTGTGGGCTGATAAATTCTTTAAATGGTAAATATGTGACCTAAACCTTCTTTCCCAAAATAAGTTTGCATGGAACATTTCCAGCAATTCTTCCATATTAGCCAGTTTTAATTTGATAAATTAATGTCTTATACTATTTCTGTAATATTGATACTCCAAGCTGTCCAAGGTATCATTATGGATAGTTAATTTTGGTATTAATGTGAAATCCTGATCTCCCCTCCCCAAGATGATTATAGATTAATTATTGCTTTCTTTAAACAGCTGTTAAAGCTATGTCAAACAGTACTGCAGGCAGGAGCGGTGCTAGGGTTTTTGGCACCCTAGGCGGGGGTCCTTCCGTGCTCTCGGTCGTTGGTGGCAATTCTGCGGTGAGGGGTCCTTCTGTGCTCCTGGTCTTCGGGGCACTTCGGCAGTGGGTCCCGGAGTGAGTGAAGGACCCGCCGCAGAATTGCCGCCGAAGACTCGGAGTGCGGAAGGACCACCCCAGTGCCGAATTGCCGCTGAGGGCAGCAAAATGCCACCCCCCCCGAATCCTGGCGCCCTAGGTGACCGCCTGGGTCGCCTAAATGGAAGCGCCGGCCCTGACTGCAGGATCAACTCATATTTGAGTGATCATTATTTAAATCCTCTTCTTGGCTTCTCACTTTGCTCTAGCTAACTTCTCTCAGCCACCTCTGTGTTTCTGCTTGCTGAATATCATAGTGATAGGAGACCAAGTGCTAGCTATGAAACTTACTTATTGCAGGTTCTTGTCCAGCTTTTAACACTCTTTAAAACTATCTTAATAATGACATCTTATATTTACATGACAGTATTCATTCACCGTTGAAGTGCAGCCAGTTACTTATCTTGGAAGCTCTCTGGGGCAGAGACTGTACTTTCTCTCTGTCTATGCCTACACAGCCTGAGGAAGTGAGCCTCCCAGCATTGGTCAACAGACTCAGGCTAGTGGGGCTCCCACTTGTGCTCTAAAAATAGCATTGCAGATAGCGCTTTGAAGTTTTGATTTGGGCTGGAGCTCAAGCTCTGAAGCCTGAGGAGAGGAGAGAAAAATAAATCATCCTTAAATGAAGATTAGATCTCTCTTTCTCGTCTCTCTTTAATAATAAAAGATAAAACAGTTTCATGACCATCTTTATTAGGATTTATAGTGTGATTAATTTGTTTGTCAACAGTTAAAAAATAAAATTTATTTAGTTGTAATTTATTTATTCCAACAAGTAAATGTAATAGTGATTCACTCTCCCTGCTGTTTCAGTGCATAGCCTTTAACAAACACTTCTTGTAAAGCTATTTGAATAAAAGTGAGCTAGTCTTTTAGAGTTTTGAGAATATTTTATAACACTAAAAAAAGGCACATTCACTTTTGCTTAGGCCCAGATCTGTAGATGTTCTAAATCGCCATCGATCCATTGGCTTAAATGAATGTACATGAGGATTTGGCCACTAGTGTTTAAGATATATCTTTTGTTTTCTCAACCCTACGAGACACATGTACTATAAACAGATAACTATGAATAAATGTCCATTTCTGTCTTTCTAATGACCACCACTGTGGGTTACAACCAGAGATCAAACCCATGATTGCCAGAGCTAAAAGCAGCACCCTGCCTTTTGAACTAAGGGAATAATTCTTCTAGCAGGCAGCCAGCACGTTAACTCTGTGGACTAGTCATTAGATGGGAATGTACAACACACTGAACAGTGGGTTTCACTGGCTCACAAATCAGTAGACTGCTTGAAGTCCTTGTGAGACCTTTGCATCAAGGGCTTGCAAGATTGGGCCCCACATCCATGCATACAGTGTTTTTTGCATCCTAAAGGAGAGGGAGGGGAAAAGGCCTCCATTATGTAATTATGATCTCCCCCCACCCCTTTGTATGCTCCTTCTGAGCATGGGTCTGATTTTGTGGCATCCTTTAAGTCAGTAGGAGCAAGGAACACTTACGGAATTCATCCCTATATTGAATTCTTACATAATAAATAATAGACTTGAGACCTAAGGAGCATACGATATTTATAAAAAATACTACATGTAACAACCTCATTCTTCATGCCTTATAAACAGTCTTACAAGGGCAATTTCTTTAGCTGGCATCTTTTTTGGGCACTATGTGCCTTTGCATTGTATGTGGAGTTATCTACTATTTTCAGCTTCAAAATTTCTTCGCTTTCCAATCAGATAACCCAAGAACATTGAGACTGTAACTGATTTTAGGGCTTGTCCACACAAACACGTAGTTTGTGGCAAGGCATGGTGTAAATCTACCCTGCACTAGCTTGCCGTGCACTAAGGCTACATCTACCCTTGTAACTAGGGGTGTGAGTCCCAGCTTGCATGAACCTACTCATTGAGTAGTGTAGTCATGGAAGCACAGACAGCAACAAGTGGTGGCACAGGCTAGCTGCCCTGAGTACATACCCGCAGGGTCAAGGTGGGTTTATACTCAAGTGGCTAGTCACTGCCCTGTGCTTACACTACCTAGTGTGCTAACTAGTCATTTCAGGGGTGTACAAGGGGATAACATGCAGAAGACATATTTGTGCCCCATTATGGAATGCTCCAGGAGTGGCCCATCATTGGTTTTCAAAAGAGCCAAGATTGGGGTGGACAGCTTCCTTCTTGTGGTCTCTTGCTGGGCACAGTTTGGTACCCGTGTGTAGGTCCTAGACCAGGGATTGGCAACCTTTGGCATGCGGTCTGTCAGGGAAATCTGCTGGTGGGCCAGGATGGTTTGTTTACCTGCAGCATCCGCAAGTTCGGCCGATTGCAGCTCCCACTGGCCACGGTTCACCGCTCCAGGCCAACGGGGACTGCAGAAAGCGGCAGGGGTTGAGGGTTGTGCTGGCCAGCTCAACAACCGCACCAAGAACTGCTTACACCTCTAGGTCAGAAGTAGCTGGATTGTCAGACAGCAGATTACCATGGAGTCTTATTTTAATCAAAATTATGGTGATGTAAAGCTGAAATAATTTCCTTGACGTTACAACTGTATAACATTTGTGTGAGATCAGAATCCGTCCCAGGAACTTTACAGGATGATCAGTGACACTACCTCTAATTCTCTGATCTGAGTTGAGAAACTGTATACAAATGTGATACTTGAACAGTAGTGTGTGCATACAGCAGTATTCTCTGTCCTAAGACATTTTAATGTGTCATCTGACTCACTAATAATAAAAGTGACCTTTTATTATTTGATTGGAAATCTATTAATACAGCTGTAGGCTTTTCCTCTGGCATTTCTCACCACACTGCTGTATCTGAGCACCTCACAAACCTTAATGATTTTAGCTTCACAATACTCCTGTGAGTTATGTTGAACTCTGTTTTACAGATGGGGAAAACTAAGGCACAGAGATTAAATGAATTATCCAAAGTAACACAGGAAGGCCATGGCAGGGCTAGGAATGGAACCCAGATCTCCAGCCAAGTTGTGTTAACCATAAGACCTCTGTAGTCTGGGTATCCTCAGGCAAACCTGGATGCCAGAATCTTTTCTGAACTTTGGACATTTGATTTTCCTAATTGGTAGCACCAGCTCTCTAGGACTCTGCACTTCTCTTCACCATATATTTTCCCAGGATAGTGTCCTTCACACCTACATAGTGCCTGACTGCTCTTTCTCAAGGTAACTGTGTTCAGAAGGATAATCAGTGAATTGGTGTATGTAAGTGAATACGTATTAGCAGCAAACAGACATGGACTTGAATGTACACATACTGGGCCAGACTCCTACCTGGAGTAGATTTGGTATACCGTCAGACAGATCTATGCTAGTTTATACCATCTGAGAATCTGCCCCCTTGCGTCTCATTTGCCTCTAGTACAGTGGTTCCCAAACTTTAACAACCTGGGAACACCTGTCACTAAATTGTGAAATCTCATTAACTCCCTCCTAAAAATGTATATTTCCAGGGATTTAAGTTTAAATTTCCTCAGTGTGATGGATGTGTTGCTTTGCTCTGCATAGTTCTTGGAAGTCCGGAACCACTGGAGAAAGATAGTCTCAGGTCTGGTTTGGCATCAAGTCTGTTTCTGTATTTGGTTTTTAGACGTGCATATGAGGAAAACACTTTCTCGCACAAGTATGTTGTTGAAAATGATGATAAAACTGTAGTAGCTTTTTCTGCCGGAAGGGGGTACTCGTTACTTAAACTCAGCCAAAAGTTGATCAATGACAGATTTCTGAAACTCCTTTTCAGTTCCTACTCACAGGAGATCTCAATCAATTTCTTTTTTTCCTCAGTGTTCAAGATCTGTGTTGAGAAAGTGGTATCATCAAAAGGGTTGTGAATCCAGTCATTATTGCCTGACATAGCTGGAAAGTATTCCCTGAAAGTTGTGCAAAGTCCTTTTTAGGTGTGCAGGTATATTGGTTTTAGTGCACTGATCCAACTGAAGTTTATATTCTGCCAGGAAGTTATGAAGGTTACTGAAACCCTCAGTTTGATTGTTTTCCAAACAACTTTCCTAGAACTGCAACTTCTTTATCATGGATTCAACTCGCTCTTGCACATTGAAAACTGTTATACTGAGGCTCTGAAGAGATAAATTTAAGTCATTAATTCTTGAGAAAACATCTGCTAAATAAGCTAGGCTCTAGAGCCAGATTTTATTTTCCATACAGCTGCCAAGGTGGAAAGGGTGGTTGTTGGGGGAAAAAAACTAGGATTTCCGTTCTAAGCTCAAACAAGTACACAAGGATTTTGCCCTGTGAGAGCCATCTAACTTCAGTATGGGTCAACAGACAATTGTGTATACTACCCATTTCTTCACAAAGTGTGTGAAATATTCTGGAATTTGTTGACTGTGATTTTATGAAATTCACTATTTTCACTGCATGGTCCAGCACTTCCTTCAGTCCCTCAGGCATGTGTTTTGTTGTGATGGCTTGTCTATGGATACTGCAATGAGTTTGAGAGACTTTTGATGCAACCTTTTTTTGTTCGAGCTACAAATCCAGTATACTTCCCCGTCATTGATGTGGCCCCATCAGGGCAAATGCCTAGGCAACGAGACCAATCTATTTCCTTTTCTTGAAAATATGTATTAGTCAGACTGAAGATATCTTCTCCAGTTGTACATTCTTCCAGTGGTCGGCAAAACAACAAGCCTTCTTCAGCCATACCTTCATTCACATAATGTATAAACAGTAGCAAAATAGCTAGATTAGCTTCATTAGTTGATTCATCCAAATGTATAGCATAATATGGACTATTTTTCACTCTATGTACAATTGTAGTCTCTACATTATTTGACGTCATTAATTCTTCATGACAACATACTATTGGACGAAGGTACCATGTTAGTCCTTTTTGCAGCTTTTTCTCCGAGCATGCAATGAACTACGTCTTTTATACATGGACCAATCAAGCTCTCTGCTATGGTATTGACTTCTGATGCTTTTGCTACTTGGTAGTTCACGCGCGGTATAATGCTTCAGGTGCATTTTCATTATCAGAACTTGCTTTGGATATAAAACTGGTAATGTCACTTTTCCTCTCAGCTAATTTTCTTGAAAAAATCAACAGGCTTGTTGAGTTGTGCAGGATGCCTAGTTTCTAAATGGCGCTGAAGTAGAGAAGGTTTGGGGCTGCTGTTTGCTAGAACATCACCACAAATCACATACAGTGGTTTTGGATGTTCTTGATCACCAATACATTTAAAGCCATATTTTATATAATCATCATCATATTTTCTTTTCTTTGTAAGTGACTCTCCAGGATTATCATGATCATTAGACCTAGATTTTCCACAGTGTGGACTTGAGGAAACACTAGCTGATTGCAGCCCTTATTCCCGTGAGTAATCTTTACTCATACAAATAGTTCTACTGACGTCACTTTCACTTTTTAAAAACAAACAAACAATAAAACAGGTGCAACATTTCCTTTTTCTCCTGTTAGCTTTCTTATCCACAGTTCTATAGAAAAGCCACACGCTTGGTTTTAATTTAACTACAAGGGCCACATGCACAGTTAGTGCAAAAGAGCACATCCCATCTACACCAGATGAGGATATGGCCCATAGTTTCTAAAATAGGGAGGAAGAGATCATTAGGGAAAAATAGAAGCTGTAGTCCAAATATTGTTGTAAATACTGCAGTGTAAAACTAGGTGTGTATATGTGAGTGGCAACAGAAGCACATGCACCATGTGATGTTATTCTGAGAACTCCTTGCTTTTTAATTGACTAATATAAAATAAGAAATCAAATAAAAATGTAATTATTGCATGGACTCTGTTTGGCTCAAGAGTAACTTCCATTCTCCATTTACAAGCTGTGACACTTTTATAGCAGTGCTATAGGTAAGTTGGTGTCAGCACATCTTTGATAACTCTTATGGTTCAGGGAATATAACATTATAGATAAAAGATGTATATGACTTCTTAATTCCATTGTTGATAAAATGCTACAAAATTGAATCTTCTAGGCAGCTTGTACGGACTGTTGCAGCTTTATGTACAGTACATGGCCTCTTATAAATGTCAGTTGTTCAGACTTCTGGAAGAGCAAAATATTTAAATAACTTTTTGCAGGAATAAAACGCACACTGATTATTTTTCCACAAGTTTTTGTGGAGATATGCAGCACTACCTTGTTACTGCCATGTGCGATTTAATGATAACATGTAATTTGGCTACAACTCTATTACTGTATTAAAGCTTGTCAGACCATGCACTTCTACAGATAGGATCTTGTCTGTGGTGAAACTTATGGGAGGGGGAAGAGAATTCTGCAAACTCTGCAAGGTACATGAAGGCTCCCCTCAAGGGGACTGAGGGGCACATACAAAGCCCGTGGAGCCTAACAATCTATGGGGGGGGAAAAGTTGCTCCAACCCATAGATTCTTATATTTCCATCTAGAAAGTGGGATCCTAAGCCAGTGCTGGTGCTAGCCCAGTGGGGGCCCTGAGCAGAATATTTTTGTGACCCTCCCCCTCCCCCCAGCACATGCTAATAATTAATAGGGGGCTTCCTTGACCTGCTTGGGCCCTAAGCAATTGCTTAGTCTGCTTATGCCTAGCACCAGCTCTGCTTTCCAGACCCAACCTCTTGGCCTGCTTTTATGCAGTTTTTTGCAGCACAGGAGGGAGCAGTGGGAGAGAGATGGGTTTGGAGAGTTTAGGCTTAGTGTACAAAAGCCAGTAACGCAGTATGTCCTGTTTCATAACTAGCTGTGAAATGTGCTTTTTGTTTTGACTGGTTGGTTTGTAGGTCTCTAAATAGGAACAGGAAGGCGACTTGCCATTTAGCCTATTAGTTGTTCTCATGGCATCGAGATCCAACTGGAAGTGAAACACAAGCTATGTGATATTTATATTTGGAGCGTGATGTGGAATCTTGGCGCCTTTTAATTTTAGTTGCATCAAGGGAGGCCTCTATGGGGGTACCAACCTTCTGCAGAGATCTGAAGGATGTAAAGTTGGGCTGAGGGGGGATTTATAGCTATTGAGGAAAATGTTTTAAATTTTTTTCACCAGACATGTTGGGTGTTGCAAAATGAGCCTGCGTTTTGTGAAACCTAACATAGGAAGAAGAGGTGGAGCTGCTACTCACTGCAGATTATCCTCTGACTCTGCAGTATTAAGTTCTTTGGTTCCACATATTCTTAATTTCATGGGCAGGGAATTCTCAGGTTGTTCATCTGCCAACCTCCTCCAACAGAACCTGGGCTCTCCCTTCTCACTTTTGTTTTCTGAGGTTAGGGGTTGGGGATGAGTATGCAAGTGGCTTCCTCCAGTTATCTTGCTCTTCCTGCACCTTTTCTGTGAGGATCTAACAAAGTCGCCCCCTGCCTCTCACCATAACAGAGGTTATTCTGGGGCAGGAAGCAACAACATGACTGAGGCACGCTTCTCCAAGGCTTGCTGCTCTGGCTGTTTAAATACTATGGGGCTGAAATACTTATGGTAATGCCAGTTATGATAGGATTTGGGGATGGTTTGCTTCAGTTAGCCCAGTGCAATATGGCTGCCTCATAGTTCTTAAAAGTCTGGGATAGCAGGCATAGAAGGAGTGTTTTTCTGGGCCCACTTAGCTCAGACTGTGGATGGGCTAGCCACCAGAAAGGCCTTACTTGGATTTGGAAGGTGGTATTGGCTTTTGCTGCAGGCTTCCTGATAAAAGAAGATGGGAGAAAATAACTTGCTTCTCAAAGAGCAATGGAATTTAGTAGGCAATTGTGCCTCTTCAGAGAGAACCATAGTTAAGTATGGAGATAGCCTGCACAACTGGAAGTGGTCTAATGGAGAAAGAGACTGGGAAGATTTATTCCCCCCCAATCCTCAAGCTTCAATGGGGGTACGTGGCCCAGGATCCCCATTGGGTTTGGTTGCTGGTTGGAGAGATGTGAGACAACCAAGTCTGAAGTAGTGAATTATTGTAATGTTACATTTATCTTTAAGGAATATGTTTCTGCTTATGATAACCTCACAAATCATCGTGAACTCTTCATGTAATAAATGTACATAATGCTTAGTGATTAGCAAATCAAGTTCTCTTCCTAATACTGAAATGATAAAGTTCTAGTGGATTTGGAAATGCATTTGCTCATGTCTAGTGCAAATACTATTAAGGAGGGCAAGGGATTATTTAACATGATCAAGGAGTAATGGGCATAGCTGTGGTAGTTAACATGTTATGTCTGTCAACTGTATAGTACACATTATTTGCAAATACAAATTTCCACTATCTAGTAATGAGATAAAGTTAGAGGCACTATGATAATACGAATGAAAAATAAATATGTTGAGAGAGAAAAGAAAAACTTAGGCTAAGTATCAAAAATCCTTTCCTTTTGGTGACGTCTATGAAATGGAAATAATCTTCCAAGGAAAGTAATGGGAGCTCTGTTACTGGGCACATTTAAAACAAGACTTAGGGTGACCAGATGTCCCGATTTTATAGGGACAGTCTCAATATTGGTTGTTTTTTTTTTAATATGGGCTCCTATTACCTCTGTCCCAGTTTTTCAAACTTGCTATCTGGTCACCCTCTAGATTCGACAAAGCACTAAAAGCATATCTGATTTATCATGTATTTATCATAATAGTGTCTAGGCACCCAGTTCAGTTAATAAAATGAATCCTGAATTATTGTGTCTGAACAGACTCTATTAACTCTTATTCTCCCATACAGGGGAGGGTATCTCATGAACATTATATGTAGGCGTTTAGAGGTCAGAACAGGGTCTTTTTCTTCTTCCTCCCCAGACAGATTGTTCTACAATCTGGCATTGGCAAGAGAATAGACTTAATTATCTGCTAGGCATTTCCATCACTGGCTTCTCTGAACCTGATTTCCAGAATCTTTGGTAATCTTGCATTTGGTATAGCAATTTGCATGCTTGCATGGCTAGATTCTGATCTGACTGGTTTTATGTCAGTGTTACTCCATTGACTTCAATGAAGTTATTCGTCATATACTACTTTTAAGTGGGATTGGAGTCCAAACATATGACTAATAATCAGAAAATGTTATTTTCTCTTTCATTCATTGAACTTAAGCTGGAACTCTATGTAGAAAGTATTTTAAATAACATGGTTGTGAAGCAAAGTTTTATAGTTATGAAAATATTATAGATAATATCTCTTTATCGCAACATGTTCTATGTAAGGATTCCAAAGCTGAGTTATTTCAGCACTTTGTAGAGTATATACATAACAATTTTTATTTGGGGGTTTGCATATGTCCATTTCTTACACAGACCAAACTTGTAGATTAACTGTCCTAGCAGTTACACCTTACCAAATAATGTAAACCATAAATATTATATATCCAATTCAAATATTTTTTCCTGATCTTAAAATGATACAAAGGAATAAATTCACTATTAAAGTAAATAATATTTCCCTATTTCAGCACTATAAATAATGGAAAATTGATCCTCCTTAAAAGTGATTAACACTAGAATGGAAGAGAATCATAGAAGTTGTATAGATTAGTATTCTAAAATTCACTATGCGTGTGGAAGAAAAAAACAATACACAGTTTTAATAAAATCAAAATAGAGAAATTCTGTTTCTTGGAAAGCTATGCAATCCCTTTCCCCAAAATGTACAGAATTCCAATTTGGATTGCTTAAAATTGCAGAATCCAGATTTGAACAATAACAGATGGATCTTTAGAAAGTACATGTAAATAAGAGACCTTGGGGTATGTTTGAAAACTATAAATCTCTATTTAAAAATCATATGGTGAATAAAATACACACTTATATGATATCTGCTTTTTCAATTCTTTATACCGTTGTTTTAGCTCTAATTCTGCTACTTTTTCTTGTGCTTCCTTTTGCTGTAAACTAGTTTTATGGAATGAGTAAGGTGTGTGTGTGTGTGTGTGTGTGTGTGTGTGTGTGTGTGTGTGTGTGTGTGTGTGTGTGTGTGTGTGTGTGTGAGGTTTGCAGAATTGTGCTTCTAATAAATAAAATGAAAAGCTTCCTGAGAATAGATCCCATGCAGAAGCCATAAGAGTCCTCCAAGTCTCGATGGACTGTTGATGTCAGAAAGGAATATGCCCAATGACTGTAGAGCGAAAAGCAGGTTCAGAGAAGCTGGCTTAAAGCTGTTTATACTGGCATGGCACTCAGACATTCCTCACTTTCATACCAATTCCCAGCCATCTTCCTGCCAAGCTTACCAGCTTTTTTTCAGACAGTCTCTATGGGTCCTCCAGTTCACTCCTTCACATGCTCATACAGAAACATTATACAAATAAATGCAGTCACATTTCAAGTTCTTCTCTGTTGCACCCTTCAATTTATAATCAGATGCAGTGCGCTACCTCTTTGCAGCAAACCAGATTCAGGAGCCGGGAATACAACAGGTTATTTTAAAAATGTCAGATAAACAAGTTGGATTCTTCAACAGTAGTTTTCTTTCCTCACTCACTCTTCTTTTTTTCCTTTTCTTTTTTTCCATTCCCTGTTTGTACAAATGCCAGACTAGCACTTGAACAGACTGACCTATCCTTACAACACCTAATAGATCAGTGTAGTCACAGTGTCAGTTATAAAGTATCTTGTTTCCTAATTACTTTTCTAACTCACTTTATGGGCTTTGGAACTGGTTCCCAATAGTGCTGCATCCTTTTTGAGTCTGAGAATTTGGACCTTGTACTCCTGCTAAAAATGTCTGGTGCTTTTAATGTTATTAATCTAAAGAGACAATTTAACATTCCCCAGCAGACTGACTCAGCCAGAGGAATCCAGGTTGCAAGTCCCTGGTGGCAGAAAGCCTACATGGAGAGGCAGATGTCTCAGTGGCACAAGACTCTGTCAGCCTTTGCTTATTGGGTGGTGTGTCAAAGCTACCCACAGCAGCCCAGAAAGTGGTGAGGCTAGCCAGGAAGAGAGGACATGGTCATGGTGCCTTTGAAATGCATTGAATCTGTGTCTCTCCCAGGCTTCCCCTGTCAGAAATGGTCCTGTTGAATGGCATCTGGAAGTGAAAACTGCCTTCCTGTGAGGGAACTACAACGGCAGGCAGTAGCAGTAATGCTGGAATACAGGTGTAATTTTCTCCCAGTGCTTCTGAGGATGAATGAAATCCTCTGAGTGTTCATTAGCAAGAGGGGATGGATTATTGGCCTAAGCATCAGGTGTGCAATGTATATAGGCTCTTAGGATCTGCTGGTTTGAATCTTGGCAGAGGCAGCTCAACCCTTTGTCTTTGAGGTAGTTAAGTTGCATTCCATTGTAGTTTAATGTGCATGGAACTTTAGAAAACGAAGGTCCTGTGCTCTCTAGACAGATTTATATTTTCAAAATGTGAGAGGCTAGGTCTATGTGTAAAAATTTCCCAAGTGAAAATGGCCAATATCTGTATAAATGAAAATCTACATCTAGAGAATCCATGGCATATTTTGCAAGCCCAAAGATTTACCTTGGTATCATTGGCCACTATATCTTCTCCTCCCTATTTTGCAGCCAGCCAGCCCCCTTTGCAGGGGTGGTTGCATTTTAGTAGCTAACCATTAGAACTGTGCAGAGACAGGTAATTCTATTTCATAGAGGATTTCGGTTGTTTGAAACCTAGTTCCATTCCAATTGGGAATGAAAACCAAAAATTCTAAAATTCTTTGCAAAAGGGAATGGAGTTCCAGGGCAGTTCTTGGGGAGGTGTGGGTGGGAGGGGGTTGCCAAGAATCCAGGTGGCCTCACTGGCAGAAAGCTAGCCAAGGTACTGAACCCGGCCTGGGTTCTGCTGGAACTTCAGCAAAATTGGGCTATCCTTGCAAAATGATCTGATTTTGCTGAATTAGCAGATTTTATTGAAACAGTGCTCTGCTGGAAATTTTCTGATTACCTCCATTAAACATAGATATTGTTTATAAGATCATTTTGGGATTTTTCTGGATTGAAACGTGCTATGTTCATACAAAGTATTATTTTGTTATTGAGCATTAATCTGTGGGAAGATTATCAGATAATGCTTAGAGTAATTTGAAATAATCACTTCAGTTATTTGCATGCTGTTTTAAAATGACTTTCTAATATTTAATTAAAAATATTCCATTTTCCAGGTGACAATGGCCAATATTGGAATAAATGCAGATCGTTCAATGGAAACCTGTGAAACAATACTTGTTGTTCTCCGAATGGCAACGTGGAATCAAATATTAGATCCCTGGGTATACATTCTTCTAAGGAAGGCTGTGCTGAAAACCCTCTACAAGATTGCTAGGAGATGCTGTGGAATGCACATCATGAACTTGCATATGTGGGAACTCAGCTCCATCAAGAATTCTTTAAAGGTTGCAGCTATTTCTGAGTCACCAGTTAGTTCCAAACAAATAAATCAACAGCCACTTAGCTCAACAGGGCAATAAAATCAAACACAGCTTATGAAGAAGTAATGGGAGTGTAATGATCATACCCTGAGAACACCTTCAAATTTGTTAGTCTTTGTGGTAATATGAGGGTAACTGGTTTGGTATTTGTTTCAAATTGTGAGTGGTTTGGTCTTATTGTTTACCAGTTTGATATTGTTATTCCAAGATGTGCCCTTGAGTAACTGTGATCACTCTCAAAACACTTTTGGGTGAAAGAAGTGTCTTTCAGAAATGGGGTTTAATCAGACAAGACAGATTTCAGAGTGGAGTTAGTTCCACATTACCGTGCCTGCAGCAGCAAAAACACATCGTCCACTGACTACAGAGCCCAATGGCAGAAACTGTTAAGCTGGGTGTCGTGAGTACAGATGGTCACCAGCACTAGGCTCAAGGAGCACGTGAAGAGAGGGAAGAACTTGTTGGTTGGTAATAGGGTAATCTTTTGTCAGATAGTGGCACCTCAGTAGTTAAGTGTCTTCATAGCTTTTTAAGGTCAGAAGGGATAAGTATGATCATCTCGTCTGACCTCGTACATAACATAGAACCCCTCTGAATTAATTCCTGCTTCAAATCCAATAAACAAGAACATATCTTTAAAATAAAAAACCAGTCTTGATTTTAAAATGTGCAGTAATCCACTGAACTCTTGATAAATTATTCTGATGGCTAATTACCATTAGAATATAATTTCTAACTTTGTTCTAGTTTCAACTTTCAGACATTGGATCTTCTTTTGTATGACAGATTGAAGAGCCCTCTGTATCAAATTTCTGCTCCTCATGTAGGTACTTATAGACTGTGATCAAGACACCTCGTCTCTTCTCTTGGATTAGCTCCTTGAGTCATTTACTGTACAGCATGTTTTCCAATCCTTTAATCATCCTCGTGGCTTTTCTTTGAACCCTCTCCAATATTTCAACAGCCTTCCTGAAATGTGGACACCAAACTGGATACAGTATTCCAGTAGCAGTTGCACCAGTGCCAAATACAGAGGTAATATAACCTCTCTACTTGATGTTCCTCTGCTTATACTTTTAAGGATCTCATTAGCACTTGTGGCCACAGTGTTGCCCTGGGAGTTTGTGTTCAGCTGATTATCTGCTATGACCCCTCAGTCCTTTTCAGATCCACTGCTTCCCCAGATAGAGTCCCCCATCTTGTAAGTATGGTCTATGTTCTTTGTTCTGAGATGTACTGTATGACTTTACACTTTGCCATGTTAAAATGCCTGTTTGCTTGCACCGGTTTATCAAGTGCTCCAGATCACTCTGTATCAGTGACCAGTCCTCTTCATTATTTACCACGCTCCCAATCTTTGTGTCGTCTGCAGATTTGATCAGCAATGATTTTGTTTTATTCCAGGTCATTGATAAAAATGTTAAGTAGCATAGGGTCAAGAACGGATCCCTCAGTGATTGCTTCTGTTTATAATTACATTATCAGACTCAAACTCGGCATGTAGTTTCTCAGGACAGATGAGAATTATGAGCCCAGTCCTGTAACTCTTACTTATATGAGTACTCCCATTGAGGTCAGCAGCAAACAAATTTAGACCTAAACCCATGTGAGCCTACGTAAAGAACAGAGTTGATCAAAAAACAGTAACACATTTCTTGAAAGGTGCCACAGATGCATCTGCAAAAATACGTGTACAGTACGCCTGTTTTATCTGCAGAGGCCCACGCTGATGCATGCAGACAAGAATTTGCATGAACAAAATGAGCACCTGTGTGAGCAAATATAGGTGGTATTTGTGGGAGCAAGGAGTACTCTCAATTTTTGCAGGTGTATTTGTGCCTTCCTTTGCAAACGTAGGATTCAAGGCTGAAGGCTGAATGCCTACAGTGGAAGCTGAGTACCTCAGTACCTATGTTAGAGGCACCTTGAAAAAAGGGCCCTTCGCAATTAATTTTACCATATCATTTTTATATATAGCCTGTATGCTTATTGTTGATCACTCATTTGATATCAAAGTACAATGTAAATTTCAGTTCCAACTGTCTGAATGTCATTTGTTCAATATTATGAAAATAAAAAGTACAGTAATCTACATTCCTATGTCATTTAAGTAATGCTACTAGTTGCAAATTATTACATGCCAAGGATCAGCTGAGTATTTTGGAAGTCCTTGTACTAACACTAGGTAGATATTCATTTTATACTCATAAGGGTATCATCCTCCCCCCATTGAGGTCAGTGGCAAAACCCTTAACTTCAGTGAGAATAGGATCAAGCCTGTGGAGACTGTGGGAATTCACACAGGATTGTGCAGTCAACCTGTGACGTTATTATGTAATAGGCAGGCTTTCTTGAAGAGCAAGAGATTGATACGAATGGTAGCATTGCTATGCAGTATCTACTGAATATGATCCATAGGAGAAGAATGTACAGCTGCAGTCCCCAGTGTTATCCGAGGTTGGATGAAACACGTTGTAAGAAGTGGTGGAGTGTAGTGGAATAATCAACTTTGCCAGGTGATTGAAAGGTGTATCCTTTCTCACATTTTTCAGCAAAAGACATGTGACTGGCTTGGATGTGGAGAGAATTACTAACCAATGCATATAATCCATCAAAGACAAAAAAGCACTCAATAAGCACTTATTAGTCTATCATTGTAGCATAACTGATCATGCTTATTCATTTCCTTCTAAAAACAAGAGAAGAGTCACAGAGAAGAAGTTTTGATTTTGTGACTGTACTGTGTTATTACAAAATGGAGGTAGAGTAGAGTTTCTAAGTAGGAAAGAGTTGCTTCTGGGTGGAAAACAATAGTGTTAACTTCACCTACTTCACTTCATATAACTGTTCCACTTTGGCAAATTGTTGGTCCAGAATCAGTGCTGACACTCTCCATGTGGTTGCATTGAAATGAATGTAAGTATGATTTAGTGCTGAATGTGTCCTCCTCACTGTACACAACCTGTTGTAAATGTGTCTAGTAACATAAATAAGTTGCTCATCCTTTTGGGGTGAGAATTTTGCTTCATTGGCTGCAGAATAATGTTAGACTGAGAGACTTGACAAGTGAATGAAGCATATCTGCAGTCCATTGTGTTGTGAATAAATATAGCTTGTGTACTTTCATACTGGCTGAATTGTAAAAAGGTTTAACTTTATATGTATATGTGTTTTCATATATTCTGTGTATTGATATCTATTGAATGTAAATTGTAGAGCCTCATTAAACTTATTAAAACAATGTCTTGAGAGTAATGATATTTTACAATGATAAAAAACCTAAAATACTGAAAAATAATTGATTACAGCTTTTAATCATATCTCTTCATCATGAGAGGCATATTGGGTTCTAGACAGTTAGTAAATTTCAGTTTTGGTAGCAGTGTGCTTTGAATAATTAAAGCTGAATCCTTGTTCACGTTAATTTCACGAATAGCCCCATAGAAGTAAGTGGGGGTGCTGCTGTAAGTAAGGCAGGCAGGATCTGGCTCTGATGTCCTAGTCTTGCAAGATGCAGCTCCCACTGGAGTTGATAGGGTTCAGCATATTTCCAGAAGCACCCAGCTATCACCCCACAGAATTGGGCCTTCTACAGGGTAGAGCTTGGAACTTCAAGGAATTTCATCTTTGGAGGAGACAGGCAGAATAAGTGGGATTTTTATTCAAGCACCTGTAATTAAATCTCTGCAGACTGTATAGCCTAAAATATAGCCTAACCTCTGCAAGCTCCACTAAGTGCGGTTTATGACTTAAATAAATCTTTTACTGTTTTGTTTTGTCCAGGATGGAATAGGGTGGGAGGACATGGTAAGACCCATTTTATTTCAACTCCATCAATCTGACGACAACAACAGCAAAAAAAAGAACAAAGCTCTCTGTTCTCACTTTGGTAAGACAGATCTTCCAACTCCCAGTTGTGCGACCGTGGCTGGGAGGAACAGTCCTTTCGTTTGGAACAGAACAATGTTACTGCCCAAGAATAGACTATTTTTAAGTTGGCCAATCTTAAATACTGGCAGTGCAAAGTTTTGAACTGATATGCATGAAGATTCCTTATTCTACAGGAATGGAAATAAGGGACTGGTGCAAATAAATATTAGCAGCAGCATTTCATATTCTTGAGAGAGTCCTTAACTATTAACTCCTGTGGAGGATAATAATGCGATAAAATTGCAATACACACTTGCAATAAGAATCTGAATGTACACTTCAGATGCCAAAATTGCACTGTAGTAATACATTGATATGTCAGTTAAAAACAAAATGCAGTTCATCCTACCTTTATGTAAACAATTTTCAATGGTAGCTGAGTTATCAGAACACACAGTGTGTGATGGGAGTTAAGCATGCATATGGACAGCCCATTAGCAGTGATCAGGGTTATGCAAGTGCATCAAATGAGAGACTATATTGTATCTATTGAAGCATGGATAGTTAGCGCTAGTCAGCTTTCCACATGATAGGGAAAGGGTACCTATTTCTAGGTTGCAGTAGTTACAGTAGTCATAATACAGATGCTGTACAGTGGGGAAGAAAGCTATGTTGCAAAAAAAATAGTGGGAATGGGTATTGGTGGTTACTTGGAGGGTAAAAGTAAATATGCTGTAACATCCTTTCACTGCATACCTGCCTCTGGAACTCAAGTCTGTGCAACTTAGTGGCCAGGCCCAGAGCGTTGGACAGGAAAAGAAGCTGGGAGAGAGCTACTAAGCATAAAATATTCCCTTCTTAAGGAGTTTACAAGACATTGCTTCATAGGTTATTGCATGCCCACTAATGCCATAAATGTCTGCTCCATCTAAGTCTCCCCCCCTCCTGCAATCTTTTTGATGACCAGAATACCTTTTGGAGGGGGGAGGCTGTTAGTCCTTTAAATCTGTCAGAGACAAACAGCTGGCACCCTGTGGTGGTCATTTAGCAGCTGGCTGCTGGTTGCTGCATCTTCCTGTCAGTTGAGTATTTTTAATTCCTCTTACATTTTCTTCCTAGTTTTTCATTTCTTATGCCTGAGATACCACATTCTCACTTTATTGAAAGGCTTTTTTATTTTCTTTTTCATATTTAATAGATCACTCAGGTCCTACCTAAGTCTGCTATATTTGGGATAAACGAGTTACAATTTAAATACATTCTAAATTGCAATTACTTTTAAATAAAAGAGATTGTTGTAAAATCTAATATCACAGCTGGATATCTTGTAGTACCACACTCCAAAATACTCTCATTTGATATTTTCATCCAAAAGTAATTTATTTTAGAACCATTGCAGTTTATATGGAGTAAACTTCTCTTTCCTAGGCTGAGGCTTGGACTCCTGAGATTAACTCAAAACAAGATTTAGGAGTTTGAATCTTTTAGTTGCTTTTGGAAAATTTTACCTTCCAAGCAAATCCTCGGCAGGGTCTGGGTATGGCTCACTTAATCAATTCCCTGCCTTTGCAGGGGCCTGGGGCACTGATGCACCTCCGTCCCTCCTATTTTCTGACTGTGGGACATAATAGTTTGGTCTCCTGTATTCTATCATACTTTGCTCTAATTTCAGTTGTTGAGTTTAGTGTGCAGGTGCTGTCTAGTGCTGATGGCCTGTACGATATGGAGGTCAGACTAGATGATTTCGTGGTCCCTCCTGCCCTTAAACTTCATTACTCTAAATCAGTCTTGAGTTATCAATATTAACTCAAACTTAAAAATATTTGGATCAGTTGCCAACACTAGTAAATAATTAGAGCTGGATGAATAATGAGAAAAATGTTAAATCTGACTGAGTTCGATACAACCACAGTTGCAATTCATTTTGCCATTACTGTTCAAGCAGCTTGGATTTGTTTACACAAATGTTTGGCGAGGTACCTTTATTCTTGTGAATATAGGAGGTATTCATGTGCAAATGAATATTTAAGTGAGCATATTAAGTGAATGAGCATATTTGCACCAGAGTGCTTGCCTGGTCTGCTACACATATATATGCTCAGTTATTTGATGGCAATATGGTAGGAGACAAGTGAATGTAAATTGTGCTAAACAGCCTTATCTTTCTCACTCCCACAGACAGAAAGGAAAGTGAATATTTTAAAATCTGGGGTTTGTGTTAAATAACGCAGCTAAATGTAATAATTGTGAATTATTTATATTTTACTAGTGCCTAGAGATCCAAACCAGGATCGTGGCCCAAACCCTATTGGGCTAGGCACTGTACATACCTAAATACAAACAACATTGTCATAAACAGATAGCTAAGGGTTAATGTCTCTTCCACCTGAAGCACCTGACCAGAGGACCAATCAGGAAACCGGATTTTTTTCAACTCTGGGTGGAGGGAAGTTTGTGTCTGAGTTTTTGTTTTCTGTCTGCCTGCTTTCTCTGAGCTTTGGAGAAGTAGTTCTGTTTTCTAATCTTCTGTTTCTAAGTGTAAGGACAAAGAGATCAGATAGTAAGTTATATGGTTTCTTTTCTTTGGTATTTGCATGAATATAAGTGCTGGAGTGCTTGGATTTGTCTTCTTTTTGAATAAGGCTGTTTATTCAATATTCTTTTAAGCAATTGACCCTGTATTGTGTCACCTTAATACAGAGAGACCATTTGTATGTATTTTTCTTTCTTTTTATATAAAGCTTTCTTTTAAGACCTGTTGGAGTTTTTCTTTACTTCAGGGAAATTGAGTCTGTACTCACCAGGGAATTGGTGGGAGGAAGAAATCAGGGGGGAAATCTGTGTGTGTTGGATTTGCTAGCCTGATTTTGCATTCCCTCTGGGTGAAGAGGAAAGTGCTTTTGTTTCCAGGACTGGAAACGGAGAGGAGGAGTCACTCTGTTTGGATTCACAGAGCTGGTGTCTGTGTATCTCTCCAGGAGCACCTGGAGGGGGGAAGGGAAAAAGGATTATTTCCCTTTGTTGTGAGACTCAAGGGATTTGGGTCTTGGGGTCCCCAGGGAAGGTTTTTCAGGGGGACCAGAGTGCCCCAAAACACTCTAATTTTTTGGGTGGTGGCAGCAAGTACCAGGTCCAAGCTGGTAGCTAAGCTTGGAGGTTTTCATGCTAACCCCCATATTTTGGACGTTAAGGTCCAAATCTGGGACTAAGGTTATGACATGGTGTAGCAGCGGTTGGGAGATAGACAGAATCCAGAAGCCAGTAGGAATATTATATTTTTCTTTTCTCTGCTAAGGGCTTTTTAGCAGAGAGAAACAGTTGGTTTTAAAAGGGAACCAGAGATATTTTTTTTCTGCTCTCTCTGGCAGTTTGTGGCTTGCATGTTAAGCAAGAAGTCGTTAAGGTGCTATTAAGAGTCTTTTGTCACACAATAGCACTCCCATTGAGAGTCATTACCAGCACTCTATAAATGCAAATAAAGTGGTTTTTCAGGTTTACTTAACATTGAAGATTAGCTAAAGGCACTGTTGCTAGGCAGACTTCAGGAGGCAACAGAGAACCTGCAGTTCAGAAGATAAACACCGGAGGGCACCCCAACACAAGAAAACAGGAACCATGACTTCTAAGGCAAAAATTGAGGCTGAAGAACAAATCAAAGAAGCTGAACACAGGCGAGAGATGGAAAAACACAAACAGGAACTAGAAATAAAACAAAAAGAGATGGAGCTGAAAGAAAAGGAAGAAAGCATCAAACTGGCAGCCTTCCAAAGAGAACAGGCAGCCAAAGAGGCAGCACACAAAAGAAAACTAGAAGAAGAAGAGGTGGCCCACCGAAGGAAACAAGCAGAAGAAGAGTTGGCCCACCGCCGAGACATGGAAAAACAACAAAAAGAAATGGAAAACAACAAAAAGAGAATGAAGAGAAGGAAAAACAGAGAAAACATGAACTGGACTTGGCAAAAGCTGGGCTGCATGTGCCAGCCAACCCTAACAACCCGGCGCCAATTATTGCTCCACAGCACAGGAAATTTCCCGCCTACAAGGCAGGTGATGACACCGAGGCCTTCTTGGAAAATTTTGAAAGAGCCTGTCTTGGGTACAACATCCCCGAAGACCAGTACATGGTAGAATTGAGGTCACAGCTCAGTGGACCTTTAGCAGAGGTGGCAGCTGAAATGCCTAAGCAGCAAATGAATGACTATAAACTTTTTCAAACCAAGCCCAGATACAGAATGGGAATAACCCCAGATCATGCCCGTCGGTGCTTCAGAACCCAAAAGTGGAAACCAGAGGTGTCATTTCCCAAACTCGCCTACTACATTGCAAAAAACTATGAGGCCTGGATAACAGGAAACAACGTTCAAACCTTGGAAGAACTGCACCTCCTCATACAAATGGAGCAGTTCTTGGATGGTGTTCCTGAAGACATCACACGGTACATACAAGATGGAAAACCCAAAGATCTCGCTGAGGCGGGGGAGATTGGAGCCAAATGGATGGAACTGGCAGAAAGCAAGAAAGCTACTGTCAAGGGGAACGATTACCCCAGGGGGCACACAGACCATAAACCCTACAACCGAGGACAGCCAAAGACCCCACATACCACCCAAGTAAAGCCACAGACACCCTACCCTTCCACCTCACCAGTCTCCAGTAACTCACCTCGGCCCAGTGACCCATCAGATGGAAGATGCTTTAAGTGTAATGAACTGGGACATATCAAGGCCAACTGTCCCAAGAACACCATGCGAGTGCAGTTCATTACACCACCATCACACCAAAGATCCCCAGGCCCGGATGCCTCTCAAATACCCTTGGAGCGAAGGGAAAATTTGAGAGTGGGCGGAAAGAAGGTTACTGCGTGGAGAGACACGGGGGCACAAGTGTCAGCTATCCACCAATCCTTCGTTGACCCCAAATTCATCAACCCAAAGGCCAAAGTTACAATTTACCCCTTCATGTCACAAGCTGTAGACTTGCCTGCAGCTCAACTGCCTGTCCAGTACAAAGGCTGGTCAGGAATGTGGACTTTTGCAGTCTATGACAATTATCCTATCCCCATGCTACTGGGGGAAGACTTGGCCAACCAGGTGAGGCGGGCCAAGAGAGTGGGAATGGTTACACCTAGCCAAACCAGGCAAGCTTCCAGATCTATTCCTGTTCCTGAGCCGTCCACAGACGCCCCGTCTGTGTTACCAGAGACCCAGACAGAGGTAGTGGACCCGGATTCCATGCCTACCACTGAAACAGCCACAGCATCTCCAGTCCCAGGCCCGGAACTGGAACAGCAACCAGCACCAGCAAGTGCAACCACATCTTCAAACTCAACACCAGAGGGCGCCAGCGAGCCAGAACTGGCAGAAGCAAAAGACAGCCATACCCAAAAGGCTCAGCCAGAGCCTGAAATACCCTCAGGTGCACCAGCAGAGAGTGGTTCACCAGCAACGGAAACAACCCCATCACCTACATCGCTTCCAGAGGGACCAAGCCCAAGTCCACAGTCTGAGGAAGAACTGGTGACCCCAGCCTCAAGGGAACAGTTCCAGACTGAGCAGGAAGCAGATGACAGCCTTCAGAAAGCTTGGGCGGCGGCACGGAGCACCCCACCGCCTCTCAGCTCTTCTAATCGATCCCGGTTTGTTATAGACCAAGGACTTTTATACAAGGAAATTCTTTCTGGTGGACACCGGGAAGAATGGCAGCCGCAAAAACAGTTGGTGGTTCCAACTAAGTACCGGGGGAAGTTCTTAAGCTTAGCCCATGATCATCCCAGTGGCCATGCTGGGGTGAACAGAACCAAAGACCGGTTGGGGAAGTCCTTCCACTGGGAGGGGATGGGCAAGGACGTTGCCAAGTATGTCCGGTCTTGTGAGGTATGCCAAACAGCGGGAAAGCCTCAAGACCAGGTCAAGGCCCCTCTCCAGCCACTCCCCATAATTGAGGTCCCATTTCAGCGAGTAGCTGTGGATATTCTGGGCCCTTTCCCAAAAAAGATGCCCAGAGGAAAGCAGTACGTACTGACTTTAGTGGACTTTGCTACCCGATGGCCGGAAGCAGTAGCTCTAGGCAACACCAGGGCTAACACTGTGTGCCTGGCCCTAACAGACATCTTTGCCAGGGTAGGTTGGCCCTCCGACATCCTTACAGATTCAGGGTCTAATTTCCTGGCAGGGACCATGGAAAAACTGTGGGAAACTCATGGGGTGAATCACTTGGTTGCCACCCCGTACCACCATCAAACCAATGGCCTGGTGGAAAGGTTCAATGGAACTTTGGGGGCCATGATACGAAAATTCATCAATGAATTCTCCAATAATTGGGACCTAGTGTTGCAGCAGTTGCTGTTTGCCTACAGGGCTGTACCACATCCCAGTTTAGGGTTTTTACCATTTGAACTTGTGTATGGTCACGAGGTTAAGGGACCATTACAGTTGGTGAAGCAGCAATGGGAGGGGTTTACGCCTTCTCCAGGAACTAACATTCTGGACTTTGTAAGCAACCTACAAAGCACCCTCCAACACTCTTTAGCCCTTGCTAGAGAGAACCTAAAGGATGCTCAGGAAGAGCAAAAGGCCTGGTATGACAGACATGCCAGAGAACGTTCCTTCAAGGTAGGAGACCAGGTTATGGTCTTGAAGGCGCAACAGGCCCATAAGATGGAAGCATCATGGGAAGGGCCATTCACGGTCCAAGAGCGCCTGGGAACTGTGAATTACCTCATAGCATTTCCCAATTCCTCACTAAAACCTAGAGTTTACCATGTTAATTCTCTCAAGCCTTTTTATTCCAGAGACTTACAGGTTTGTCAGTTTACAGTCCAGGGAGATGATGCTGAGTGGCCTGACGGTGTCTACTACAATGGGAAAAAAGACGGTGGCGTGGAAGAGGTGAACCTCTCAACCACCCTGGAATGTCTGCAGCGGCAACAAATCAAGGAGCTGTGCACTAGCTTCGCCCCATTGTTCTCAGCCACCCCAGGACGGACTGAACGGGCATACCACTCCATTGATACAGGTAATGCTCACCCAATCAGAACCCCACCCTACCGGGTGTCTCCTCATGCCCAAGCTGCTATAGAACGGGAGATCCAGAACATGCTACAGATGGGTATAATCCGCCCATCTACCAGTGCATGGGCATCTCCAGTGGTTCTGGTACCCAAACCAGATGGGGAAATACGCTTTTGCGTGGACTACCGTAAGCTAAATGCTGTAACTCGTCCGGACAACTATCCAATGCCACGCACCGATGAGCTATTGGAAAAGTTGGGACGTGCCCAGTTCATCTCTACAAAAGACTTAACCAAGGGGTACTGGCAAGTACCGCTAGATGAACCTGCCAAGGAGAGGTCAGCATTCATCACCCATGCGGGGGTGTATGAATTCAATGTCCTTCCTTTCGGCTTTCGAAATGCACCCGCCACCTTCCAGAGGCTGGTAGATGGTCTACTAGCTGGACTGGGAGAATTTGCAGTTGCCTACCTCGATGATGTGGCCATTTTTTCAGACTCCTGGCCCAAACACCTACTACACCTGGAAAAGGTCTTTGAGCGCATCAGGCAGGCCGGACTAACTGTTAAGGCCCAAAAGTGTCAAATAGGCCAAAACAGAGTGACTTACCTGGGGCACCAGGTGGGTCGAGGAACCATAAACCCCCTACAGGCCAAGGTGGATTCTATCCAAAAGTGGCCTGTCCCACGGTCCAAGAAGCAGGTCCAATCCTTCTTAGGCTTGGCCGGATACTACAGGCGATTTGTACCACACTACAGCCAAATCGCTGCCCCATTGACCGACCTAACCAAAAAGACCCAGCCAAATGCCGTTAAGTGGACTGATGAGTGTGAAAAAGCCTTTACCCAGCTTAGTGCAAACATAAAGACAGATCCTGATCCAAAGGGACTAACTTCTAAGGCCCTGATCCTGCAAACACCGATTAATGTGAGCTTTACATACTCTAAAGGCTCCCTGAAATCTAAGGCAGTACTCACAGTGCGTAAAGTTAAGCATGGCAAAAAAGGACTGGAAAAGATTGTGCTTTAAATTTCACAGGCCAGCTTTTTCTGCAGTGTTATTTTTCCTCCTCGAAGTTTTCCCTCCTTTTCTAGGGATTCAGTGCCCTAACATTTCTTCAACATTTGCTGTTTATAAAGGCCTGGTTGTCCAATCAGGGAAGAGAAACCGTATCATGTGACTTAGTATTCAAACTGTGTGACTGGTTACTTAACTCCTAAATTTCAAACATTCTAAGAAGTACTACAGCTTGTTAACACATTTAATAAAAATCTGACCAAAAAGTGCTTGCTATTAATAGTTTAGTCAGCTCTACTTGCTGCTGCTTTAAGAAAAGATCAAAACTACCTCCTCCTTTCCTTCATTTTCCCACTTAGGATGACCAGTGTTGTAGGTCCCATATAAAACATGTAATCAGAATAACAGTTAAAATGTAAGAGAGTTAAAAATGTCATTCCCAATGTAATCAAAAAATCTAATTGTTAGCACAAATCAGTTATATGGTGCTGTGAATGTACTTAGTACTTTGTTTTTTCATCACACGCTGATGGAGACTTTTTAAAAATAAGTATTTATTGCCTGCAGTCACAAGGAATATAAACAGGTATCTGTGTTTAATTTCAGCACCATGGTTGCAAAACAAATATTCTCTATTGAAATGGGCTTTACAAAAATAAAAGCATGAAGGGAAATGGAATGACTTACTGCCTGTGTTAAAGTAACACTTGAGCTATTTGAGGATACATTGTAAAAATATTACTGCTATAACTTACAATAAATGTACATATATTGTATAATAACCCATAATTTACGATGCCTCAGCTCTGCTGTAATCCCCTACATTGTGTACATGGTATCTTTAATGGTCTTGACTGGCATATGATCTTTTAATGCCAATGTAACAATAAATAACTTGCATTGTCAACAGTTCTGTTTGTCATTAGTTAAAATTAGTTACTAAAATAGATATTTACAACCTACAAGAAATTCTTCCTCAGATTATTTCAGTTTTTAAGGTAAGTCAAGTTTTTGCTTTAAACATTGAAGGGACACCTTCAACGAATAGTCCTGGTTTTAGAATTGAAGTCTGGATCTCTTTCGAGGCTGGACAGTGGGTCATACTCAATGCAGGCCGAAAGCAGTCAGAAGTCCTAGCCAAATTCAGAGGTGGTTGTATAGAGGTAAGGTACATATGCTGAAGAGCAAAAGACATTAGTGTGGCAGGAAAAGCAACTAATGCTGTAAAAACTAGTCAGTTAAAGTAGCTTAGGGTCACCAGATAGCAAGTGTGAAAAATCAGGACAGGGTGTAGGGGGTAATAGGTGCCTATATTTGAAAAAGGCCCTGAATTTTGGGACTGTCCCTATAAAATCGGGACATCTGCTCACCCTAAAGTAGTTCCTTACATTGATTTAGCACTACGTCTAGTTCCTCTGTGTGCCTGAATGAAAGGACATCATGGGGGTTGAGGAGACGGAATACCGACCTGCAGGCAGGGGACTAATATTACAAATGCAATTCATGAGCTGTCATAACTTCTTGGCTGCTCCATGTCCCATGCACCCAGGAGGGCTGGAGGGGTCAGCCACTAGATCTGCATAACCTCAGATCTACTTGTTAAAACCGCTCCCCTTTGACCCCTCAAGTCCTCTCTGCATTACTGTGGCTAAAGGCCTCAGAGCCTATGTACGCACTCTACAACCTTCCCTTACCATCTGGCCCAGGAAGTGAAAATGCACGACTTGCACAGTCTTTTGGCCTTTATACATTGATTAATATGAAATGACCAGAGTTCCCAGATTTATGATTCTGTATTCTGTACCACTAAGAACCTTCTGAGGTTCCAAAAGAGCAGGGAAACATTCTTGAACAATACCAATTCCTGAACATGCCAGTTTAGGGAGCATTCTGCATCTATGGAATCATGCCTCATCACAGAATCCCTAGTTATCTTCTTAAAATCACTGAGTTGGGCAGATCCTCCTGCTCTTCTTCTGGCCTATATGCATCCAGAGCCCTTGCCACCAGCTACTAAGAGCATTCACTGAAAAGGGTGAGGGGACTGCAGTAGTGATTCGTTGTTAAAGCTAAAAAAACAAAACAAAAACCACCCTTCAGGTCAAAGCTTTGAAAATACAACATAGCAAGTTAAAAATCTTATTCATTGCTGAAAACTTATCACTCAGAAAAACTAAAGTGATTTTTAAGATGTATTACACATTAAAATAACTCATTCACTGCTGGAAATTTCTCTCGCCCCCCAGTGTGAGCCCCATGTCTTATATTTCCCTGCAAATACTTCTAACAGGCAATCACTCCTGCTCTTGCACTATGATGTCAGGAGAATCAGAGAAGGGTAAGGGAATGGTACTTGGAGCAGTAGCCACAGAGAAAAAAAGAATGAGGACATCATTAAGAACCTATACCCCCAAAATATGCATTTTTTCCTTCTGTGTACTGTACATGAGTCCCTGAGAGCTTTGTCACATCATTGTAGTGACACTTCCTGAGCCACTCAATGCTGATATATATATTGTAACAAAGTTCCTCCTCTGCTTTGGTGGGATCTGTGCTTATTGGCAGATTTGCTTGCCTCAGACATTCACGGCAGCCCTCAGTCTGGCGACTTTCATGGCTCAAATCTGCCCTTCACTCAGCTAACCTCATCACTGTCCAGCATGGGGAAAAGGAAGAAGAACAATCCCCACAGTCTCTGCTGATCCACCAAGTGGGTTGGGGAACAGATCAGAGATCTTCCCTCTGGTGGAACCCACAGCTCAGGTCAACTCCTGCTATGTCTGATCAGGAGTTGGGAGGTTTGGGGGGAATCTAGGCTCGACCTCTACTCTGGGTTCCAGCCCAAGACCATGTGGATTGAGCTGTCTAGATTTTCTCCTGTAACAGCTGTGTGACAGCTACAACTCCCTGGGCTACTTCCCCATGGCCTCCTCCAAACACCTTCTTTATCTTCACCACAGGACCTTCCTCCTGGTGTCCAATAACACTTGTACTCCTCAGTCCTCCAGCAGTACGCCTTCCCACTCTCAGCTCCTAGTGCCTCTTGCTCCCAGCTCCTTGCGCACGCCTCATTGGCTGAGGTGAGGTCCTTTTTAAACCTAGGTCCCCTGATTATCCAGCCTGTCCTAATTGGTTCCAGCAAGTTCCTGCTTGTTCTGGAACTGCCCCTGTTACCTTACCCAGGGAAAAGAGACCTGCTTAATCTGGGACTAACATATCTGCCTTCTATCACTCTTCTGTAGCCCTCTGGCCTGGAGGCTGCAGGAAGGCAGAGGGCTGCTGCTGCTGCTGCTGAACGTTGGCCCTCCTTGCTGCTGTTGCTGTTCTCCCAGCTGCTCCCTTGGCTGGGCCAGACACCACCACTTTCATCCCACCCACCCCCTTCTCTGCTACCCTCTAGTTGGCTGGCTGCTGATCCCCTCACCCCCGCTATCCTCAACTACTGCTGTTACTCCACCTACAGCCCTGGGGGGGGAGGGGAAGGCTGCTAAAGGCCTGCTTTCCAGAGAAGGAGGGGAGTGAGGGACCCCAGTTCTTGTTGCTGAGGACACCACCATCTGAGTGGGGTCCCTCCTGCCTGGACACCAGACCACCACCACCTGGATCTGCCCGGGCTACTGTGGCTGTTGCTGGAGAGCTGTCGGAGCCTCGAGGAGAAGGAGTAGGAGGAGAAGAGGATCACCCACTGCTGGAAGACCGCGTGAGGACCACTGTGGAGGGGGATTTTCTGGACTGAGTATTTTTTCGAACTGTGCTCTTGTGGTGGGGGTTTGGACTGTGTCTGTTGGGACACCGGGGGTGTGGCGTGGAGCCTGCCCCCGGTCCATTCGTGTCCCCCTTCGCCCCCACCACCATTGTTGCCCCCTCCACCTTCCCCGCTGACTGATTTCCTTCTGCTTTGGACTCCTGCCTCTGGGACTGAGCTGCTCGCCTGGCTCACCACGCCCACTTCCACCATTGAGCCTGCAGCAACAGTAGCCAAGCATTGACTTTTTTGCACAAGTGCCCATGGGCGCAGCCCCCTACTCCCTGGACTGACCCCATTTCCTGTGCCTTATTTGTCTGCCCCACCTGTTTCCCTCTGCGGCCCTGATTGTCCTGCCCCAGCCCTGCAGCTAGCCCTGTGATCCCTCCACCCCATTCCCAGCTCGCCCTCCTCCCCCCACCCTGTGATCCCCTAGCCCTGATTGGTCCCTTCCCTCGTGCACCCACGCCCCCTCCCATGTGCTTGTGCCCTTCCCCCATTTGAGTTTGCCCTTGTTCACTGCACTCCCCTATGCTGTTGGCCCCCCATATCCCCTAGTGCAACTGGAGAAGCCGGAATCCCCTCTGAATCGGTGACCTGACACCCTCCCGCCCCTAAGGCCTTGGTTGCTCCCCAAGCCCCTTTAGCCCTCTCCTTCTGGCACCCTCCTCCCCTGCCTGCAGCCTAGCGGGGAGGGGTGGTCGCCTCCTCTCCTTCCACTCCCCTCTCTGTTTGTCCCCCTCCCCACTCTCTTTATGGCGGGGGATGTGGCGGGGGAGACCCCTCGCGATGCTCCCACCGCCCCTCCTCCACCTGCCCCCGTGTCCATTTCCCAAGCCTCTACCTCAACTGCCGCTGCCGATCCACCTACCTCCGCCCCTGCTGGGGTACTGGCGGCAGCGAGTACCGGGGAGACCTCTGCTGCTGCCACGTCCCTCGCCCCTTCCGATTCGGGGGGAGCCCCCCCAGCCGGTGGGAAGGGTCCGGGTGGGAAGAAGGGTAAGGGCCCCACTAGAAGGCCAGACCCTCCATGGCAGGGACTGCCCCCGCTGCCGCAGCCCTGCTACCGGCCGCGGCGTCCCTCCCCGCTACTCCCTCCACCAGCTCCGCAGGTGTCCCTCCCCTGGCTCCCAGGGCGTACGCCCAGGTGGCGGCGGCCCCTCCGTCTGCCTCTGCTTCTCCCACCACCGCTTCCACTACCATCTACAGCGGCTGGGGCCCCTTCCCCACCTTGACCAGGAAGCATGGCGTCCGCCTCACCCCATGTGGAGACCTACGTGCGGGCGTTGGAGAGGGTGGTGGGGCCCACGGCCATCATGGTGGCCTCCAAAATGTATGGGAGGGTGGTCTTCTTCCTGGCATCGGAGGGCAGTAGAGACGGGCCTGGCAGTGGGGGGCGTGTTCGTCCCCCTGGAGCCTTTGGAAGACCTGGGGATCCGCTTGATCCTGACCTCCGTCCCTCCCTTCCTGCCCAATGCCGCCCTGCTGCCCGCCCTTTCTGCCCTGGGGCACCCCATCTCCGTCATCAGCCCTCTCCCGTTGGGCTGCAAGGACCCCGCCCTCCGTCAGGTCCTCTCATTCTGCCGGCAAGTGCACCTTCAACTGCCACCGGCGGCGCGTGGCGGAGAGGTGCTCGAGGGGTCCTTTCTGGTCCCCTACCAGGGAGCCCACTACCGGGTGCATTATTTGACGGGGGAGGCCCGATGCTACCTCTGCTGGGTGATGGGGCATGTCTGGAGGGACTGCCCCTTGGCCCAGCACGGAGGAGCGTCCGGTATCCCCGAGCCCCGGCAAGGCGCCGGCCCTGTCATCGCCAATACCCCTGGCTGTCCGGCACCCGAAGCTGCCCCTCCTCCTTCTTGGTCCATCGCTGTGCAGGAGGGTTTGGTGGAGATACCACCGGATGTGGGAGAGGGCTCGCCCCAGGGGGAAACTTCCCTCATTCCTGCTACCTCACCATTGCCTCCACGAGTCCCTGAGCTATTGCCCTTGCCCCCCGACCCGACCCCTGTTAGCCAGCCTCCGGATGATGCCATGGAGGACTGGTCCTTAGTGCAGGGGAAGCGGGGCAAGCGGAAAGCTCGGGCCCTGTTACATCCTTTAGATTTGGAGACCCCCCCGGAAGAGCAGGAAGGGGGGGACCGATGACGAGCTTTCTGCCTTGCCCTTTGATGACTCCTGTTCTGTGGTGCCGGCTGGGGACACCGTGGCAGCACCGGTAGGTGAAACCGCCCCTCCTCCAGGGTCCCTTCCTGTGGAAACCCCCGAGGGAGCCTCTCTCACCCCCTTCCCACCCAAAGCCCCTGCGAGCGCCGAGGTGGGCGTCGCCTCGGGTGCTGGCAGGGAAGGCCCTGGGATGGTGGACGGTGATCTCCCTTCCATCTATGAAGAGATCGAGGCCCTGGGTCTGACCCTGGTCATGCAGGGGGAGGATGACCCTCTGCCAGCAGGCCTCGATCTGGGGGACCTCACCCCGGTCCCCTTGTCCCCATGTTCCCTTCCCCTAATCGCTGCTTCTGCTCCCGCCTCTGAGAGTCCCCTGGAATCTTCCATCAGCCCGGCTGCAGGTGGCACCCTACTGACGCCGCCGAGCCCATTGAGGCAATGGCTGGTGCTCTGCTGCCGGGACCCGGTTCCCAGGGGGTGTCCCTCTTGGGTGTGGAGCACCCAACCTCCTTCCCGGGCAGGGACGCCGTTGATGACCATCCATCTCCTGACGCCGGGGCTACCGCCCAAACCATAGGGGCTGAGCCCGGCATTGCTGGGGGGTCTCCTTCCCACTCCCCAGATCTCCGAGCCTAACCAGGAGGGGCCACCTTCCAGTGGCCCGACTATAGAGGCTCAGGATCCTACTTCTGCCCCCCTCTCCGATTCTCTTCCTGATCCCCGCCATGCTCCTGTCCCCTGCCCTATCCCTGATGCCAGCCCTGTCCTTGTCCCCTCCACCTCCGGTGATGCCATTGCCGCCCCTGGGGATGCCCCCCAAGGAGCGATTTTTGAAGTTTTTCCCTGTCTCGATGAATCAGGGACTGCTGTTTTCCTTCCACCACCCCTTGTTGAACCGAGGAGTGGGGTAGGTCGCTTGGCGTCAGCCCGTAACAAAGTCCAACTTGTGCTTTAGTGGTGGGGGGATTTCCATCAGATCCTCCGGGCTGTGAGGGCCCTCATGGGGGAAGGTAAAAGGACCGGGAAGCAGGCAGCTGCGGCCTACCAGCAGGTCCGCCTCTTCGGCGACTCTTTACTCACCTACAGGATAAGTCACGGATTGCTGTGCGGCCCGACGGAGGCCGTGGGCATATCTGCTGGCAAGGATCCCCCTCAGCCCTCCTCATGGCATCGATCATCTTTGCCACATTAAACACTTGGGGCTGTAGGATGGGTCTCCGCAGGAGCCAGGTGCTTTCCTTCCTCCGGGAGGGGGGGTACTCTGTGGTTTTCCTGCAGGACACCCATACGGATCCGGCCGCTGAGGCTAGCTAGTGGCTGGAGTTGGGGGACAGGGTCTACTTTAGCCACCTCTCGGTTCGCACGGCTGGAGTGGCGACCCTGTTCTCCCCCGACCTATGGCCCGAGGTGCTGGGGGTCGCCGAGGCTGTGCTGGGCCGCCTGCTACACCTCCGGGTCTGCATGGAAGGGCTTGTGGTTAATCTTGTCAATGTCTACGCCCTGACACCCAATGTCTACGCCCGGAGAGGTTGCGTTTTTTTCAGCAGGCGTGTACCTTCCTCAACTCCCTGGATCCTCGTGAGAGCCTGGTCCTGGGAGGGGACTTTAACACCACCTTCGAGGAATGAGACCGCTCGGGGACCGAGCAGTGCCCAGCCACCGTGGATGTCCTCCGGGAGATCATCGAACGCCACTCCCTGGTGGACGTCTGGTGCGACCACCACCTGGACGATGTCTTGACGTTCACCTTCATCTGGGTGGAGGCCCATCGGTCTCGCCACTCCCGGCTGGACTGCATTTACCTGTCATGTTTCCACCTTTCACGGGCCCACTCCTCCAGCGTTCGGCCGGCCCCCTTTTCAGATCACCACCTTGCCACAGTGATGGCCTCTCTCTGCGTGGAGAGGCCGGGGCTGGCCTATTGGCACTTTAATAATAGTTTGCTGGAGGATGCGGGCTTCGTGGTGTCCTTCCGGGAGTTCTGACTGGCCTGGTGAGGGCAGAGGCGCGCCTTTCCCTTGGCGCGGCGGTGGTGGGATCTGGGGAAGGTTTGTGCCCGGCTCGTCTGCCTTGACTACACCCAGGGCGCCACCGATGGAGGGATCTGGTGATAGGGCAGTTGGAACGGGAGGTCTTGGAGGTGGAGAGGCGTCTGGCTGCCAGCCCTGAGGATCCATCCCTCTGCGGAGCATGCCGGGAGAAGCGGGAGGAGCTCCGGGCCCTCAAAGACCATAGGGCGTGGGGTGCCTTTGTTCGATCACGCATCTCCTCCTTTGGGAGATGGATCATGGCTCCCGCTTCTTCTATGCCTTGGAGAAAAGGAGGGAGGCCAAGAAGCACGTCACCTGCCTCCTAGCGGAGGATGGCACCCCCCTCACGGATCCAATGGAGATGTGCGAGTGGGCCCTGGCCTTCTACGTGGCTCTTTTCTCCCCGGATCCGACCGATCCTAACGCTTGCAGAATGCTCTGGGATGGTCTCCTGACAGTCAGCATGGGCTACCGGGATCGGCTAGAGCTGTCTCTCACTCAACTGAGTTCTCGGAAGCCCTCCGTCACATGTCCACCAATACATCTCCGGGCATGGACGGGCTGACCGTGGAGTTCTACCGCATGTTCTGGGACGTGCTCGCCTTATTGCCAAAGAGCGGGGACCTCCGTGACTTACGGAATTGGCATCCCATCTCGCTCCTCAGCACAGACTACAAAATCATTGCGAAGGCCATCTCGAAGTGGCTAGGGTCCGTGCTGGTGGACATGATCCACCCAGACCAGACCTACACCGTCCCGGGCTGCACCATCTTTGATAACCTGTATCTGGTCCGGGACCTTCTGGAATTAGGGTGTAGGGATGGTCTGTTGTTCGCCCTCTTGCCCCTGCATCAGGAGAAGGCGTTTGACAGGGTGGTTCACGGGTATCTCCTGAGCACTCTGCGAGCGTGCGACTTTGGACCCCGGTTTGTGGGTTTTCTCTAGGTGCTGTACGCTTCTGCAGAGTGTCTGGTCAGGCTCAACTGGACCCTGACCAAGCCGGTCAGCTTCGGGCGAGGGGTGCGGCAGGTGTGTCCCCTCTCGGGTCAGCTGTACGCTCTGGCGATCAAGTTCTTCCTCTGTCTCCTCCATTGGAAGCTGATGGGGTTGGTGCTTCGAGAGCTGAAGCTGCAGCTGGTTGTGTCGGCGTATGCCAACGATGTGCTCCTCGTGGTCCAGGACCCTGGCGACTTGGTGCAGGTGGAGGCTTGCCAGGCCATCTACTCGGCAGCCTCCTCCGCCTGAGTCAACTGGGTCAAGAGCTCTGGCCTGGTGGTCGGGGACGGGTGGCAGGCAAGCTCCCTCCCACCCACGCTTCAGGCCATCCGGTGGAGCGCAGGTCCGCTGCTCTAGCTCGGCGTTTACCTTTCTGCCACGCATCCATCTCCATTGGAGAACTGGCACGGTTTGGAGGGCAGGGTGACGGAACAGCTCCGGAAATGGAGAGGACTACTCTGGTGCCTCTCTGTTCGACGAAGGGCGGTGGTGCTCAATCAACTAGTCCTGTCCGTGCTCTGGTACCGGCTCAACACCCTGGTCCCGGCCCCGGGTTTCCTGGCCAACCTCCGGACGACGATTCTGGAGTTCTTTTGGCCGGGGATGCACTGGGTCTCTGCAGGGGTCCTTCACCTGCCCCTGGAGTGCCTACACACTCAGGTCCATGTCTTCTGCCTCCAGGCCCTGCAGAGGCTCCTGTATGGCGCAGGTAGTCCAGCCCACAGTGCACCAGAGGCTGGTCTTGGTGAGAGTCACCAGGGTCAGAGACCTCCTGGACTACGACCGGGGAGACTGGCTGGATCCCCTGATGCTCGCTCAGCGCATGGGACTCTCCAGACCTTGTGCTCCCCGGCACGTACTTCAGGAGGTGAAGGCTGCTTTACTGCCCGCTGCTCGGGCCTACCTCGACTGGGTCCTGCGAGAGGGCATGTCCCGCCCACCCTCCGCCCCTATTTATTCCTTTCTAAAACTTACTACTCTGATAAGAGGCTGGTTCCTTGATCTTTTTCACTCTGGCTGAAACTGAAACTCTAAACAAAGGAAAAACTTCCCTCCTTCCTTTTGAAACATCCTGTTCCCCCATTGGTTCCTCTGGTCAGGTGTTAGCTAGGCTAGGTGAACTTTTTAACCCTTTACAGGTAAAAGAGGCATGAACCCTTAACCATCTGTTTATGACAGCACTGTTTTAGCATTTAGTGCGGAGTGAATGTATTTTCTACCCTATTCTCAGATGTATCTTTCGTGCAAAGAGTAGTTAAATTTTATATAAATATGTCAATCACTGATACACACTTCTTTCCAGTAATCCATCTTTTCTTTCAAAAATGCATTGAAGCAAGACAGGACCATTCTTCTGCCATGGCATCTGTACTATTTCAGTTCAAACTTCAAAATCATTCCCCATCAGTGCCTTAGAACAAAATTAAATAAAAGGGTTTTTTTCCAAGGCTGTAATGTGCTATATTTTATTCTGCATTCTTCCTGTGAATTTGATACTGCTCGGATTGAAAGCTATGGCAAAACTCCCAGTGCCAGCATCAAGACCTAGGTGAATATTGGAATACTATGAAAGAGCTATAGTGGAACAATTTCAAATTTTGTGAAGAACAGATATATATATTTTAAATGACTCTCCACCACGAATATAAATATGTCAAGCAGCCGCTCATGAAGCAGAAAGAATACTATATAAACAGGAATGACAATAGCCAGACTGCACCATTCATGAACATGCAATAGGCTGAAAATTATTTGTCTAAATGATGCAGCAACTAATAATTAACAAATATTCCCAGAAATGAGGCTCTGTTTGCAAATGATTTGCAAACAGAAATCAGGATTATCTAAATAGAATATTATTTGCGGTCAATAACTTTACCAGTACTAATTGCAGATACTTATCCAGAATATTTTATACTTCTTCAATGAGTGTCCATGTGGGTGCTCCACTTTAGGCGTTTGGGCACCCCAGTGCTTCTAGTCGGAGATTTGCAGTAGCAGTGCCCCGGTTGGCCGCGCAAGTGCAGCAGCTGTCTTGTGCCACTCCAAGCGGCTACCCAGTGTGCGCAGCCAACCGCCCCCTCATTCCTTCTCTACTGCTGTTGGATTTGGTTGTGTCATAAACAGATAGCTAAGGGTTAATGTTCTTTTACCTGTAAAGGGTTAACACAGGGAACCAAACACCTGACCAGAGGACCAATCAGGAAACAAGACTTTTTCAAATCTGGGTGGAGGGAAGTTTGGGTGTGAGTTTCTGTTCTTTGTCTTGTGTCTGTGCCCTCTCAGCTCTGAGAGTGATTTTTTTCTATCTCCTGGCTTTCTAATCTGCTGTTTCCAAGTTGTAAGTACAAGGATAGTAAGACAATAGGTTTATATTGTTTTTTTGTGTTTGCATGTGTGTAGTTGCTGGAATGTGTTAAATTGTATTCTTTTGGAATAAGGCTGTTTATTCACTTTTTTTTCTTAAGCAATTGACCCTGTAGATTGTCACCTTATACAGACACTATTTTTAATGTATTTTTCTTTCTTTTTATAAAGCTTTCTTTTTAAGACCTGTTGGAGTTTTTCTTTAGTGGGGACTCCAGGGAATTGAGTCTACAGTTCACCAGGGAATTGGTGGGAGGAAGAAGTCAGGGGGACAATCTCTTTGTGTTAGATTTATTAAGCCTGACTTTGCATACCCTCTGGGTGATGGGGGGAGAGAGATTAGCTCTCTCGGTACTTGTGTTTCCAGGGCTGGAAGCAGGGAATCTCCTAGGGTCATCAAGGGAGGGGAGCCTGGGAGGAAGTAACCAGGAAACAAGGGGAGGGGGCTATTTCCCTTTGTTGTAGGACTCAAGGCATCTGAGTCTGGGGGTCCCCCAGGGAAGGTTTTGGGGAGACCACAGTGAGCTAGGCACCGTATAATACCTGGCTGGTGGCAGCTTTATCACATCCAAGCTGGTAACTAAGCTTGGAGGTTTTCATGCTAACACCCATATTTTGGACGCTAAGGTCCAGATCTGGGAAAAAATGTTATGACATGGTGTGCAGCGTTGTGGGAAAGATAGAATCCAGAAGCGAGTAGGAATATTATATTTTCTTTTCTCTGCTAGGGGCTTTTAAGCAGAGAGGGTTTGGTTTTAAAAGGAACCAGAGAGAAAATTTTTTTCCTGTACTCTCCTGGCAGTAGCTTGCATATTAAGCAAGGAACCATTAAGGATTGACAAAGGGTCTTTTGTGAGACAATAGCACTCCGATTGACAGTCAAGTACCCAGCACAATACACATGCAAAAAAAATGGTTTTTCTGGTTTACTGTACATTTAAAAGATTAGTTAGAGGAAGAAAGGGAAAAAGGCACTGTTGCTAGGCAGACCCCAGGAGGCAACAGAGAGCCTGCAGTTCAGACAATAAACACCGGAGGGCACCCCAACACAAGAAAACAAGAACCATGACTTCCAAGGCAAAAATGGAGGCGGGGAAACAAATCAAAGAAGCAGAACACAGGCGACAACTGGGAACAAGAGAAAAAGAGGTGGAGCTGAAAGAAAGAGAAGAACAGATCAAACAGGCAGCCCATAAAAGAGAACAAGATGCCAAAAATGCAGCCCACCACAGAAAACTAGAAGAAGAAGAGATGGCCCACCGCCGAGAAATGGAAAAACAACAAAAAGAAAGCGAAGAGAGGGAAAAACAGAGAAAACATGAACTGGAGTTAGCACAGGCTGGGCAGCATGCTCCAGCCAATCCTAACAACCCTTCACCAATTATGGTTCCACATCCCAAGAAATTTCCCACCTACAAGGCAGGTGATGACACTGAGGCCTTCTTAAAAAATTTTGAAAGAGCCTGTCTTGGGTACAGCATCCCTGAAGACCAGTACATGGTGGAATTGAGGCCACAGCTCAGTGGACCTTTAGCAGAGGTGGCAGCTGAAATGCCTAAGGAGAAAATGAACGACTATAAACTTTTTCAAACCAAGGCCAGATATAGAATGGGGATAACCCCAGATCATGCCTGTTGGCGTTTCAGAACCCAAAAGTGGAAACCAGATGTGTCATTTCCCAAACACGCCTACTACGTTGGAAAGAATTATGAGGCCTGGATATCAGGAAACAATGTTAACTCCTTGGATGAACTGCACCTCCTCATACAAATGGAGCAGTTCTTGGATGGTGTTCCTGAGGACATAACACGGTACATACAAGATGGAAAACCCAAAAATCTCACCGAGGCGGGAGAGATTGGAGCCAGATGGATGGAAGTGGCAGAAAGCAAGAAAGCTACTGTCAAGGGGAACGAATCCCCCAGAGAGCACACCGACAATAAACCCTACAACCGAGGGCAGCCAAAGATCCCTCCTACAACCCAAGGAAAGCCACAGATACCCTATTCTTCCACCTCACCAGTCTCCAGTAACTCACCTCGACCCAGTGACCAGTCAGCTGGAAGATGCTTCAAGTGTAATGACCTGGGACATATAAAGGCCAACTGCCCCAAAAACGCCAACCGAGTGCAAGTCGTTACACCACCATCACACCAAAGACCCCAGGCCCAGATGCCTCTCAAATACCCTTGGAGCGAAGGGAAAATTTGAGAGTGGGCGGAAAGAAGGTTACTGCGTGGAGAGACACGGGGGCACAAGTGTCAGCTATCCACCAATTCTTCGTAGACCCCAAATTCATCAACCCAAAGGCCCAAGTGACAATTTACCCCTTCATGTCACAAGCTGTAGACTTGCCTACAGCTGAACTGCCTGTCCAGTACAAAGGCTGGTCAGGAAGTTGGACTTTTGCAGTCTATGACAATTATTCCATCCCCATGCTACTGGGGGAAGACTTGGCCAACCAGGTGAAGCGGGCCAAGAGAGTGGGAATGGTTACACGCAACCAAACCAGGCAAGCTTCCAGACCCATTCCTGTTCCTGAGCCATCCACAGACACCCTGTCTGTGTTACCAGAGACCCAGACAGAGGAGTGGACCCAGATTCCATGCCAACCACTGAAACAGCCACAGCACCTCCAGTCCCAGGCCTGGAACTGGAACAGCAACCAACACCAGCAAGTGCAACCACATCTTCAAACTCAATGCTAGAGGGCGCCAGCGAGCCAGAAGTGGCAGAAGCAACAGACAGCCATACCCAAAAGGCTCAGCCAGAGCCTGAAATACCCTCAGGTGCACCAGTGGAGAGCGGTTCACCAGCAACGGAAACAACCCCATCACCTACATCGCTTCCAGAGGGACCAAGCCCAAGCCCACAGTCTGAGGAAGAACTGGTCACCCCAGCCTCAAGGGAACAGTTCCAGACTGAGCAGGAAGCAGATGACAGCCTTCAGAAAGCTTGGGCGGCGGCACAGAACACCCCACCGCCTCTCAGCTCTTCTCACCGATCCCGGTTTGTTATAGACTAAGGACTTTTATACAAGGATATTCTTTCTGGTGGACACCAGGAAGAATGGCAGCCGCAAAAACAGTTGGTGGTTCCAACTAAGTACCGGGAAAAGCTCTTGAGCTTAGCCCATGATCATCCCAGTGGCCATGCTGGGGTGAACAGAACCAAGGACCGGTTGGGGAAGTCCTTCCACTGGGAGGGGATGGGCAAGGACATTGCCAAGTATGTCCGGTCTTGTGAGGTATGCCAAAGAGTGGGAAAACCCCAAGACCAGGTCAAGGCCCCTCTCCAGCCACTCCCCATAACTGAGGTCCCATTTCAGCGAGTAGCTGTGGATATTCTGGGTCCTTTCCCAAAAAAGACACCCAGAGGAAAGCAGTATGTACTGACTTTCATGGACTTTGCTACCCGATGGCCGGAAGCAGTAGCTCTAGGCAACACCAGGGCTAACGCTGTGTGTCAGGCCTTAACAGACATTTTTGCCAGGGTAGGCTGGCCCTCCGACATCCTTACAGATTCAGGATCTAATTTCCTGGCAGAGACCATGCGAAAAATGTGGGGAACTCATGGGGTGAACCACTTGGTTGCCACCCCATACCACCATCAAACCAATGGCCTGGTCGAAAGGTTTAATGGAACTTTGGGGGCCATGATACGTAAATTCGTCAACGAACACTCCAATAATTGGGACCTAGTGTTGCAGCAGTTGCTTTTTGCCTACAGGGCTGTACCACATCCCAGTTTAGGGTTTTCACCATTTGAACTTGTGTATGGCCACGAGGTTAAGGGGCCATTACAGTTGGTGAAGCAGCAATGGGAGGGGTTTACGCCTTCTCCAGGAACTAACATTCTGGACTTTGTAAGCAACCTACAAAGCACCCTCCGACACTCTTTAGCCCTTGCTAAAGAAAACCTAAAGGATGCTCAGGAACAGCAAAAGGCCTGGTATGACAAACATACCAGAGAACGTTCCTTCAAGGTAGGAGACCAGGTTATGGTCTTGAAGGCGCAACAGGCCCATAAGATGGAAGCATCATGGGAAGGGCCATTCACGGTCCAAGAGCACCTGGGAACTGTGAACTACCTCATAGCATTTCCCAATTCCTCACTAAATCCCAGAGTGTACCATGTTAACTTACAGGTTTGTCAGTTTACAGTCCAGGGAGATGATGCTGAGTGGCCTGAAGGTGTCTACTACGACGGGAAAAAAGATGATGGCATGGAAGAGGTGAACCTCTCAACCACCCTGGAACGTCTGCAGTTATGACAGGTCGGAACAACAGCAATGCCCTAAAAACCTTGCTATTCCTTTAGATCAACCTTACACACTCTCAAGGATTCCCATGCCACATTGAAAACCCTAGGAATATATGCAAAAGAAACAGGGCAGATTTTATACCCAATGCTTCCACACTGCCCCGTAAGCCCAACCTCAAAGACATTATGACCAGTGCCACAAACAATGTCAGTCGAGACCCTGACAAAACCCAGAGCAGTCAGTGATGTCTCAACCATCCACTTCTGGACAAGCATTTTGAAGTGTTCGTTGAGGACATAAGAGCTCCTACAAGGCAACTATTTTCACATCACTATTCATCCAGTGCACAGAAGGTTCCTCTGATTTACACTCGGGAACCTCCACTACCAGTACAGAGTACTCCCATTTGGATTATCCACAGTCCTATGGATATTCTCCAAAGTCCTCTCCATCATTGCAGCACACCTTCGCAGACAGGGTGTGATAGTATTTCCCTACCTAGACGACTGCCTCCTAAAAGCTTCAACATACCAGGTTGCAGTCAACGCCCTTCACATCACTACAACCCTCTTTACAAAATTAGGGTTACAATTCAACTTTCAGAAATCCACCCTAATTCCAACCCAACAGTTGGCCTTTATAGAGGCGCACCTTGACTGCAACACAGCTCAAAAACACTTTGTTGCCCTAATGAACCTCATTACAAGGGTAAAAAACAGCCCACAAACATCCGCCAGAATGTGCCTATAACTCTAAGGGCACATGTCAGCCACCACGGTTGTTGTGCACACCAGGCTTTGTACGTGGTGTCTACAAACCTGGCTTCATACTGTCTATGCTCCTCACAAGCACTTCATCCACAGACAACTGACAATGCCCAGCAGAGTAAAAGATTTACTCGCATGGTGGACAAAACAAATGAACATTTGCACAGGTGTACTGTTCCAAAGACACACCCTATCAGTAATGATCACCGTGGACGCGTCCCTCGTGGGATGAGGAGCACACTTGTCCAAGAATACCATCCAGGGCCGGTAGTCCCTTGCAGAATCCACCCTCCACATAAATCTGTTGGAACTCAGGGCAGTTTGAAATACATGTCACCACTGATATGCAACAAGACTGTCCAAATCCTCATGGACAACTTGGCCACTATGTTTTACATAAATCACCAAGGAGGGGCCTGATCTTGCCTGCTCTACACAGAAGCAGTTCACCTTTGGGGATGGTGCATCTCCAACAACATAGATCTCATCACAGCCTACTTAACAGGAAGCCAGAATGTCACAGCAGACAACCTAAGCAGAAACTTCTCACAAATGCACGAATGGGAGCTAGACCCAGGAATCCTGAAAACTGTATTCCAACAATGGGATTTTTCCCTCAATAGACCTTTCTGCAATGTTCCAAATGTCCACAATACTGCTTCTGGGCAGGACTTGGACAACATTCCCTGGGGGACACCTTCCTCATGAAATGGGAAGCCCCCTTGATGTGTGCCTTCCCCCCTACTGCACTACTGAGCCACGTACTTCTCAAGATGAAGAAGGACAAATCCAGAGTAATCCTAATTGCACCAACATGGCCCAGACAAAAGTGATTCCCATACCTGAATCAGATGGCCACAAGACCATCACAGATCCTTCCCCTTGTGCCTCATCTGCTGATACAGGATGCGGGATGCCGCCACCACCCCAATATTCCGATTCTCCATCTCAAGGTGTGGCTAATCCATGGATGATGAACCTAGAGGCATGCTCTGTTTCAGGGAAGTACAGGATAGCTTACTGATGACTGACTACTCGAAAAACATTCATGCACAAGTGGAAACGCTTTTCCATATGGTGCAGAGACATACAAGTTACCCAACCATCGGCACCACTACCCACAACACTCAGATACATGCTGATGCTCAAAAAATTAGGCCTTTCCATTAGTTCACTCAGAGTGCGCTTATCTGCCATTACCACTTACCACTCTAAGGTAGATATACTCACTGTTTTTGCCCACGCTCTAACTAAACACTTTCTCAAAAGCATACAGAATACTTATCCCACATTGAAAGACCCAACCCCTATGTTCTCCATACTCTGAATGGGCAAACTCTTTGAGCCACTAGCTACCTGCTCACTGTTACACTTATCCATGAAGGTCACCTTCCTAGTGGCGATCACGTTGGTAAGGAGGGTGGGAGAACTGGGTGCCCTAATAGTAAATCCACCCTATACCATATTCCTCAAGGCCAACATAATCCTACGTCCACATCCCAAATTTATACCCAAGGTTCCCTCCTCCTTTCATCTCAACCAACCAATCTGCTTTCCTGTATTCTTCCCTAAGCCGAATGCCCACAGCAGGGAAGCATCTTTTCACACACTGGATGCTCATAGAGCGCTTGCATTCTATATAGAAAGAACAAAGACATTCAGAAAATCATCCCAATTATTCGTGTCCACAACAGGACGTTCTGAAGGGCAAACCATTTCCAAACAGTGACTCTCGAAATGGATCTCTAACTGTATCCGATTATCCTATCAAAAACATGATCTGGAAACTCCTTCCGGATTTCGCACACACTCTACCAGAGGTATAGCCACATCAATAGCTTTTCTCAAAGATGTACCTATCATTGACGTTTGTAAAGCAGCTACCTTGGCATCAGTTAACAAACATTACGCCTTAAAGCCACATTCAGCTGCTGATGCTCACTTCGAATGATTGGTGCTATCCACCATGCATTAAGTAACTCCGAAGCCCCTCCCCTTCAAAGAGGGGCACTGCTCTACATTTACCTAAAGTGCAGCACCCACAGGGACACTCCTCAAAGAAGAAGAGATGGTTACTCACCTTGTGCAGTAACTGAGGTTCTTCAAGACAGTTGTCCCTGTAGGTGCTCCATTCCTCCCCCTCCTCTGCTCCGCTTCGGAGTTTCTCTTCAATCCTCTGGGGTAGAGAAGGAACTGAGGGGCAGTTGGCTGCGCAGGCTGGGTAGCCACTGGGAGCAGCGTGAGACAGCTGCCATGCCTGTGTGGCCAACCGGGGCACTGTTATTGCAAATCTTCTACTAGAAGTACAGGGGTGCACAAACACCTAAAGTGGAGCACCCACAAGGACAACCATCTCAAAGAACCTCAGTTACTGCACAAGGTGAGTAACCTCTCTTGTTCTTTATTAGAAATTCTTTCAATAATTGCAAATAATTTGAAACAATAATTGTAAAAAACCAGAAATGGCACATCCTGATTTTACATCCTGATGATAAAATATCACATACCGATTCAGGAAATTGTATATGGAGCCTAGGGTAGCAGTTCTTTATTTAAGTAACAATGCTTGTATTAAAGAAGTTGGTGGTTGAGGAGCATGGATTGCATTATCTCAAAGTCTCACCTTGGGGGAAAATATTGTTCTGAGCTAAAGCCTTCCTAAAGGTGTACGTGAATTAATGTATAAATGTTTTCTTTCTGTTGTGGAGTCTACATACAGTACTCCTGAGATGCATAAAAAGTAGCTGAACTGTGCTCAAAGAGCTAGTGGTTTTTGACAGTGTAGTAATTAGTGTATCAAAACAATATCCACATCCCACTTTTTGCTATGAAAATTAGAAATTTACAGCTACATGAAGTTATATCACTGCAATAAGTAATAGGAAACTTAGATTAGTGCCTACATGTGGCATTAACTTTTTATATACTTTGTATACAAATAGAGAAATATAATCCTTGCACCACAGTAAGTCTTGAGTAGCAAAAATTAATAGGTAGAAAAATATGCACTCGAGAAGGCTGATGGAACTGGCAGAGAATGTCACAGGTTTGTATGCACACTTTTTAGTTTTTCCCTGGAGTAAAGTTGGAGAGAAGGAAATACATATTCAGTCTGTAAAAAAGGGCCTAGAATGGTACTAGACAATTGTAAAGGGCGTCTAAGCCTGACCTTGATGCTAGGCTAGGATCTTAGAGATGTTAATGAGGGATGAAATCATAAAACATCTGGAAAAATGTGAATTGGCAAAAATGTGCCAGCATAGCTTCTTAAAGGGTGAAACCTTGTTCCTGGTCTGTCTGGGAAACTTATTTTTGAGGAGCTAATGCAAAGAACAGATGGGAAAAAGCTGTGGACACAGTCTGCTTGGATTTCCAAAAGATGTTTGACACAGTCCAGAACAGAAGACTGAATACATAAACTAAGCCCAGATTGGCCTTGAGAAAAAAAGCAAACTATTAAATAAATGAAATGAGAAATATTTACTGGGTCAGGGTGAAGCAGGTTAACGAGCAGATTGCATACAACAGTAATCAGCACAGGGGGCCAATATCTTAACCCTTAAAACAGAACAAAGGCTCGGGGGTCATGGAAATCCTGGTGTTTTTCTGGAACTGGCATGCAACCTTTCCCAACAGCATCAGGCCGGGAAAGTCATGACATTGCTGGTGATTTCTTCCCCAGACCCTGCTACATTTTATCACACACCTGAACAGTAGAAGAAGCCCACAGTATGGTTACTCAGTGTAACCTTGGCTCAGGGACAATGTGACAAAGCAATGCTTCTCCATCTTTTTTATTCTGTAGATCACTCCATAAGAGAGAGAGAGGCCCCCCAGAGGGACTGCCTGGCCTCCCATCATCCCAGTCCACACTGCTCAATTCCATGGTGAGCCATGGACTCCTGTTTGTTATATATCACTGGAAAAATACCCACAAGCCCCAGTCACCAGTTTACAGCAGTGTTATCTACAGGGGGGTCTATCAGTCCTAATGGTGACAGAGTTATATACCAAGATGCCATGCATAATGTGCAAGTGCTCTTAAAGGGAAGCACTGGCCCAATAAGCATTGGATGAAAGTCCTGAAAGTAAAGTATTAAAATCTCCTCAATCACTTCCTATAGGAAAGGAAACTACTTTGTGCTCTGGCTAGAGTAGGGCAGGCTGAGGCAGAGACCATGATCTGTTGGAGGCCTATCAGCACCAGAAATGAAGGAAAAATCTGAGTCAAGCACTATACTGAATTTCTGATGAACAGAAGGAAGGAAAGACAGGTTGGACAGCCACACTGGAGTAGGCCTCTAGGACCCCCATCTTCCCGAGTGAGAACGTGTGGTCTGCTGAGAGTGCAAGCTGGTGTAAATAAGTAGCTCTCGGTTCAGGTTTGTGCATATGCATTACTTGGAGTGTGCAGAGCGATCAGCCAGATTTCCCAGACTGCTGGCTTCTCTGTAGAAAATTGGGGAGTGGCTGATAGAGACAAACCAAGAGCGCCCCCTTTGGGCCAGATGCCAGGATTTCCTGCCCTTCTTTGTGTTAATGATCCTGCTGCCTTACCAGCCATTTTGTACATGCGGGCAGCCAGTCTCATCATTCAATCTCCCCTCAAGGCACAGTAAATAATAAAAATGCAAGCCAAGCAGCTTTTGAAGGATATGAAGCCCAGATGATTTAGCCAGTAGATTGTAAATGCAGTGCCATGTTAGCAAACATAAAATAATAAGTCTGTGAGCAGGAGGCCAAACTAGGGTATGTCTATTTAAAGGAAGACTCAACAAGCATTCTGCACAGGAATAGGCACTGAGGTTTATTTTGCAAACAATAATTGAAAGGATCAGCTCAATTCACAGCAGTAACAAGGCAAACAAACATATTAGGGCCTAATGATGGAAAGACAAAATACTAAACAAAGGAGGCTCTGCAATTGCTACATACAGCAACTGTTAAAATGAGAATACTGTGTACTGTCTTGCTTAATGCTAGAAGCAAATTATTGCCTCAGAGGGAGTTCAGCACAGGGCAACAAAGGTGTGATACCCAGTCTAATAATATAAGTTGTGAAGAAAAGTTAAGGAAGTTTGTTTTATTTAATTTAAGAGGAGTCCTCAAGGTGACCTGTTCACATTTTTAATGGGATGAATAAATATGATCAAGCTACAGGGGCCGAGTTGGCATGGGGTTCAGAAAGTGAATAAACAAAACCACCTCCTGCCCTGCCCAAAACCCAACCAACCAACCAACACTAAATGTACAAAGCTGGGAGTAACCAGGTAACTCAGCAGTGCTATTTTACAGAGTAGTAGCATAAGAAATGAACAAGAGAATTGAAGTAAAGTATGTAAAGAAATCCAAGAAGCACTTGAACTTCTTTCTAGAGGAGGTGTATCAAAGCAAGGCTAGATGATTTTTAACCCACTCCTGACATTTCTGATGGGCCTTTGCAATAAGTGATCTGGGCAATCTTCAGCACTCATTGACTCTGGTGTAAATCTGGATTTACTCCATACAGGGGTAACTGACATGGGAATCTGACCTTCAGTTTTAAAGTTGTATAAATGCAAAAATGAGCCATAAGCCAATAAAACAACCGTTTCTTTTCAAATGTATACTGTAGTTACATGCAGGACCAGATTCAGATGCTCTTAGGGTATATCTACACTATGAAATTAGGTCGATTTTATAGAAGTCGATTTTTAGAAATTGAGTTTATATAGTTGATTGTGTATGTCCCTACTAAGCGCATTAAGTCGGCGGAGTGCGTCCTCACTACCGTGGCTAGCATCGACTCACGGAGCAGTGCACTGTGGGAAGCTATCCCACACTGTGAGAAGCTATTCCACAGTTCTTGCAGTCTCCATTGCTCATTGGAATTCTGTGTTAAACTCCCAATGCCTGATGGGGCAAAAACATTGTCACGGGTGGTTTTGAGTACATGTCGTCAGTCTCCCCTCCCTCCCTCCATGAAAGCAACTGCAGACAATCATTATGCGCCTTTTTTCCTGGGTTACCTGTGCAGACGTCATAGCACAACAAGCATGGAGCCTGCTCAGCTCACCGCTGCTGTTGTGAGCATTGTAAACACGTCGTGCATTATACTGCAGAACCTGGTTAAGAGACTGCAGCACAAAGACTGTTGTGAGGAGGACATGGACACAGACATTTCTGAAAGCAGAGATGTGGCAAATGGGACATCATGGTGGCAGTGGGGCTGGTTGATACAGTGGAATGCCGCTTCTGGGCCCTGCAAACAAGCACAGACCGCATAGTGTTGCAGGTATGGGATGATTCCCAGTGGCTGTGAAACTTTCACATGCAAAAGGCCACTTTCCTGGAACTCTCTGAATTGCTTTCCCCTATCCTGAAGTGCAGGAATACCAAGATGAGAGCAGCCTTCACAGCTGAGAAGCGAGTGGCGATAGCCCTGTGGAAACTTGCAATGCCCAACTGCTACCAGTCAGTAGGGAATCAATTTGGAGTGAGCAAATCTACTGTGGGGACTGCTGTGATTCAAGTAGCCAATGCAATCACTGATGTTCTGCTATCAAGGGTAGTGACTCTGGGAATGTGCAGGTCTTACTGGCTGGCTTTGCAGCAATGGGTTTCCCTAACTGTGGTGGGGTGATAGATGGAACGCATATCCGTATCTTGGCACTGGACCCCCTTGCCAACCAGCACATAAACCGCAAGAGGTACTTCTCAATGGTGCTGCAAGCACTGGTGGATCACAAGGGACGTTTCACCAACATCAACATGGGATGGCCGAGAAAGGTGCATAATACTCGCATCTTTAGGAACTCTGGGCTGTTTGAACAGCTGCAAGAAGGGCCTTACTTCCCAGACTAGAAAATTACTGTTGGGGATGTTGATATGCCAATAGTTATCCTTGGAGACCCAGCCTACTCCTTGCTCCCATGGCTCATGAAGCCATACACAGGCAGCCTGGACAGTAGTAAGGAGCAGTTCAGCTATAGTCTGAGCAAGGGCAGAATGGAGGTAGAATGGGCCTTTGGACATTTAAATGCTCACTGGCGCTGTTTGCTGACTAGGTTAGGCCTCAACGCAACCAATATTCCCATTATTATTACTGCTTGCTGTGTGCTCCATAATATCTGTGAGAGTAAGGGGGAGACGTTTATGGTGGGTTGGGAGGTTGAGCCAAATGGTCTGGCTTCCAATTTTGAACAGCCAGACACCAGGGCAATTAGAAGAGCACAGGTGGGCGCGCTGCACATCAGAGAGGCTTTGAAAACCAGTTTCATGACTCGCTAGGCTACGGTGTGACAGTTGTGTGTGTTTCTTGTTGATGCAAACCTGCCCCCTTTGTTGATTTTAATTCCCTGTAAGCCAATCTTCCTCTCCCCTTCGACCACAGCTGGCAAAGGAAATAAAGTCGCTATTGTTTTGAAACCAGACATTCTTTCTTTATTAATTTAAAAAAAGGGAGATAACTGATAAGGTAGCCCAGGTGGGGTAGAGTGTGGTGGGGGAGGAGGGGAAGAGGGAAGGACAAGGCCACATTGCTTATTGTAGCCACACTACATATCAAAACTGTTTGAATGATAGCCTTCTGTTGCTTGGGCCATCCTCTGGAGTGGAATGGCTCAGTGCCCGGATCTTCTCCTCCCTGTCCCCTGCGTTCTTGGGCATCTGGGTGAGGAGGATATGGAACTTGGGGAGGAGAGCAGATGGTTGTACAGTGGATGCAGCGGTGGTCTGTGCTCTCGTTGGCTTTCCTGCAGCTCCACCAGATGCCTGAGCATGTCCGTTTGCTTCCCCATTAACCTCAGCATTGCATCCTGCCCTTCTCATTGCACTCACTTAATGCTTTCCTGGACTCTGCCATGGAATGCCTCCATGCATTCAGCTGTGCCCTATCAGCATGGGAGGACTGCATGAGCTTGAAAAATATATCATCGCGAGTGCGTTTTTTTCACCTTCTAATCTGCGATAACCTCAGGGATGGAGATGATAGGTGGAGCATAGAAACATTTGCACCTGCGGTGGGATAAAAAGGGAGAGTAATTTAAGATGATACATTTCTGAGAACAAAATGAAGACTTTTTCACAGTGAATCAAGCAATTCACAGCAGACAGCACATGTGCTTTAGGTACAAGGTCACATTTTGCCTTTTAGCTTGAGCACCTGCCGGTATGGTGATATATCACACAAACACAGCTGGGCAACAGAATTCGATTTCCAGGCAGCCATGGTAAGCAAAAGGGTACACGGGTTTGGCTTCTAACACCTTCATAACATGTGGGAATGTTTTCAAACTGCAGTGCCCTCCTTTCCCATAGCAAGCAAAGCCAGTTGGATTAGCCATTTAAAAGGAGGGGCTGCAGTTTTCGGGTGGATGTGCAGCACACACCTCCCCCCACCCCTCCACGTGGATATTTGAGATGATCCCTTCACCTCCTCTCCCGCCACGTGACTAGTCTCAGGGATGATCCCTTTTAGCCAAGCGCAAACAGCCCAGCATAAACAAGATCCTTTTACTGTTCCCTTACAAAAATTCCCCTATTTCAACCAGGTGACCATGAATGATATCACTCTCCTGAGGCTGATACAGAAAGATATAGACCAAATGTTGCTTGAATGCGACCAAAACCAAGGACCATTCACTGCCATGCTTTGTGCTGCAATGATTCCAGACTACTTGCTACTGGCTTGGTGTGGTAAAGTGTCCTACCGTGAAGGATGAAATAACGAAGCTCTCCCTAGAAACCTTCTGCAAAGGCTTTCAGAGTACCTTCAGGAGAGCTTGATGGAGATGTCCCTGGAAGATTCCCGCTCTATCGTCAGACACGTTATCAGACTTTTCCAGTAGCTGTACTGGCCGCGAATGCATCCCAAGTCTTCAGGGAAAATTAAACACTATTTCTTTTAAATCCTGTACTGTAATTACAAATGCGCACTCACCAGACGTGCCTTCTCTACCTTCAGGGTCAGGGATCCTGTCTTGGGAGGTTATTGGCTCCAGGGTGCTGAAAAGGTCCTGGCTGCCGGGGAGACTGGATTTACTGCTTGCCGCTGCTCATTCTCCTTCTTCTCCTTCTGTTCCTCATCCACAAAATCCTCCTCCATGTTGCGTGAGACTTCCCCCTTGCAGGTGTCCTCGGACAGCGGTGGGGTAGTGATAGGATCCCCCCCTACAATGCCATGCAGCTGATCACAGAAGCGGCATGTATGGGGCTCTGACCAAGAGCAACCATTTGCCTCCTTTGTCTTTTGGTATGCTTGCCTGAGGTCCTTGACTTTCATGCGTCATGGCTATGTATCCCTGTTGTAGCCTCTGTCCACCATGCCCTGTGCGATTTTGGCATATATATTAGCATTTCTTCTTTTTGATTGGAGTTCTGCCTGCACAGATTCTTCTCCCCATACATCAATCAGATCCAGTGTCTCCCACTTGCTTCATGCTGGAGCTTGTTTCCAATTCTGGGACTGCATGGTCACTTGTGTTGCTGAGCTCACCATGCTGACCAAACAGGAAATGAAATTCAAAAGTTCCCGGGGCTTTTTCTGTGTACCTGGCTTGTGCATCAGAGTTGAAAGTGCTGTCCAGAGTGGTCACATTGGCGCACCCTAGGATAGCTCCCAGAGGCCAATAATGTCGATTTGCATCCTCACTACCCCAGATTTGACCCAGAGAGGTCGATTTTAGGGCTACTCCCCTTGCCGAGGAGGATTATAGAAGTCGATTTTAAGAGCCCTTTAGGTCGACAGAACGGGGTTGCTTGTGCAGACGCATTCATTATAAAATCAACCTAACATGGCTAAATTCGACCTAATCCTGTAGTGTAGACCAGGGCTTAGTCCTGGAGTAGTAATGCACCACTCAGGCACTCCAGAAGGTGTAAAGCACTACTCAAGGTGAGTAAAAGTATCAAAATCTGACCCACTGGCTTTAGCCAGCATGCTACTTTTTTTGTGCATGTTCTAACTAGCAAGATCTCTCTTTTCACCTTATTTTCATCCTCTTCCCAGTTTACTAGCTTTTTCTTTTGCTTGTGTCTGCCTTTCGCTTCCTGTGCGGGTGGTGGGGATTTATGCGATCACCTAATGAAATATGACTGCATTATAGTTTTCTGGTATGCATTTACATCACACTTAACTCCATAAACTGGCCATCTGTAATGTTTGCTCTGCATGAGTACAAAATTAGTATTACTTCCATCTTTCTTGTATTGTGACTATTATTAGTTAAATCAATGTAAATTATACCATTTTATTACATAAGGGGAGATGCATCAAAGATGGCACCTAATATATAAAATAAATTGAGACATGCCATACTTTTGTTGTGCACTGAAGGGCAGAATATAATTTCAGTTGTGCAATATTGAGTCTTGCACAAGTTGTTAGGAATTGTAACAATGGCATTCTTCCATTACTAGGTGGAAATGGTAGAATTGTCAATAATATTGCAGAAAAGCCAGAAGTATTAAAAAACAGTTGTTTGCAATATTAAGGAAAAAGCTAAATGAAGTAATCATATGATAATGATGATGATGATTGATGATGAAATACTTTGCATTTTGACAGTAAATAAGGAGGATGTGGTCCAAGCTACACCACTGATACACCTCAAGAGTGGGAATGTGCCCAGTCCATCTTGAAGAACTCCAGTTACAGGTGAATAACCTTCATTTCCTTGTGCATTTCTTATGACACTGCAAATATCATTTTGAGTTAGTGACCAAGCTAGGAAGTTCTACTTACTAACAATGCTTTTTTGTTTGAGAAACAAGTTGTTTTGGAAAGCAACTAGATTGTTTAATTTCTCTCCAAAATAGTTTTCATCTGTGGATAATGCCAGAAATGCTTGGGTGCCATTATACTTAGGAAAAACAAGTTTATATTTATAATTAGAAATATAATAAATAGTTCATAGTTGAAATTACCAGATTAGTAGCAAATATTAGCTAAATGTAGCAAATTTAGCTAACAAGTTTTACTATAATGCCAAAGAAGGTGAGAGATAAAAGCAAGGATTGTAAAGTGGTTCGTTGAAGCAAGACAGAAGAGGTATGTCTAGGCAACATTCATAAAAGAATGAAGAAATAACGAGTTGAAAAAGCATAACATTGGAAGATTATGCTGAAAATCAATTTGAAAATCAAAATATGATTAAGCTTGTAATCTTAGAAGCTTGTAATCTTATATCCAATTGAGGCATCATACCAAAACACTGTGCTTATCAGAATTTGGAATACGTTGCATTTGAACTTTTGGTTGCCAGTCTTACAGTTCATGTAACAGACTAATTTCTTTTTCAAATTTCATATGGAATAATTCCAGACAAGACATTACATGTACACCCGTAATTCTAGCTGATTTCATTAGCAAAGAATGCGGATCAGGTGCAATATGTGGGCATCTGGGAGCACATTCCATAATAAGTTTCACTCTACGTTAAGTTCCATTTTTGCTGAGTTCATATTACTTTTTAATAGAAAAGAGTGTCCGGAATAACCTTAAAAGTACAATGGACATTTATGTGCAATTCATCTAGCCTTTAAACTTCAGTGATGACTGAAGTACATTTTTTATTTTATTTTTCTACTTCTCATTTGATGTGTAATCTTAAGCACTATGTTCCTTTTTGATGTCACCCTTTGTTTTCTTTTAGAGTTTCCTAAGAAATTGGTTTGGTTAGATATTCTCAAAAGCATATTCAGAGTTCTGTTTTGGAACTGAAACCTACATTGTTTAATACTCATCACTAATGTCTTAGCTGAATGTCACACTGCTGGGCCAAACCACACTAAGAAAACAGAGGACTAAATTCTATCCTCAGTTATGCCTGTGAGGTCCCACTGAAGTCAGTTTCAATAGGACTAAATTCTACTCTCAGTTATGGTGGTGCGGTCCCACTGCAGTCAATTGAAATATGTTTAAAGGTATCTGGAAAAAAAATTAAGCAGCCAAAACAGGACAGATGGCTTCAATATCTTTCATATGAAGTTTATGATTCAAGTTAATCCAGAAAAAATATTTTTTAAATTTTTGAAAAATACTCCAGAGAGAGACAGTGCTATATTTTTAAAATCCAACTGGTGAAAAAAATCCCTTTGATATTCAAGCTACCCTCAAAATAAATTAGGCTGAAGTTTGCTGTCACCATTCTGCACTAGTAATAAAGTACAAAATAAGTTTACTTTGTGACTAAAGTAGTACTCAGTTCCCCCACCATGCGGGTCGTTTCTCCTCATCCTTGTCATCATGGGAAAGGCATTCCAAGGACTGTTGTGTTTATTCTAAACTGTATCCCAGTCAGTGTTGTTATGGTCATTTGGCAGAGCAAGGACAGTTTTGTAGCAGTAGCATCTAAACAGTTGTATGTTTCAAGTGTCCTGCCAATATCAAGTTTGCCATTTGTCTGGAAAGAAGAGGTTCCCCACATCCATGTGACAATGCACTTATAGAGCTTATAAAGAAATTGTTAATTTAGTCCCTTCCCCTTGTTAGGTGCTTCTTAGTTTCTGTGCCATGCCCACGTGATCCCCTCTCCCTTCTGCTAAACTCTTTTATATTTACAGATTATTTTTAAAGATAAAGATCTGCTTATTAGAAAGCTTTATGAAAGAACTACAGAGCTCACCAAATCCTTTAAAATCCAAGTTCTACAACCCATGTCATCTACAAGTTATTAGCAAAATGCTATCTGTCTAACATCAGCAACGTTAATACACATCAACCACAAGGGACCACAAATGTTGACACTTAATTTTGGATATATTTTCAATGAACTGCAAAACAATGATTTACATGATTGTCTTCTGCATTAAACAAAATATTACAGGTCAGACAAGAGGGGCTAAGATGAGAGGGAAAAATTAAAATGCATAAAATTATCTTATAATTGTTCCATTTGTCAGCACAGTAAAAATGTGAATGATGGTCTTTAAACATTTTTTAAATAAAAATAATTAGAATTAACTATGCATTATTCATTATGTATGCAGGCAATGTTAAAAATATTGTACTTGATTCTAATCTCAATTACACAAATGTAAATAAGGAGATGTGGAGTTAAACCAGTCAAGAAACTGGTGTGAGCTCAGAATCAGAACTATTTTTGGTAGCTGAGATTTTTGGTGGATAAAATTGAAGCATGAATGCATGTTGAACACTCTAGCTTTTCTGCATACAGAAGGAAAGCTGCTGGAATTCGGCAAATAGTGCAAAAAATAATCTTTGCAGTTTTCAGAGAAGCAAGTTTATGTAAGGACTAAAATCATGCATCTATACATTTCTTTCCAACTGCTGGCACTGAATTCAGTGAAACTAGTTTAAAATAAATTCACAAAATGAGAAGTTAATATTAGAAAAATTAGCATATGGTGCACTTGTCCAACTCATTTACATATTGTAATTGGTATTAAAATATTGAAATATGATAGATAGTAATTAGCAGACGTAATCATTTCAAGAATGGTAAAACTGCTTACTCACTTGTGAATCTTAGTCATGTAAGTAGATTGCATGCTTTTTGGGGCAGGGCCTTCAGACATATTTGTACAGTGACGCCCCAGTCCTAACTGAGGTCTATAGGTGTTACTGTAATATAAATAAATAATAATATAATTATGAATACTTGAACTTGACTGATGGGAAGAGTAAGCAGAATGTGAACTTTAAGATAGCTCTAGCAGCAGCTGTATAGATTGGCACAGTTTTGGAGGTACATTCAAGTTCAGGTTGAACAGTACAAGGGCTAGATGAAAGATATGATGGGGTTGGAAACAATTAGAGGAAACTGAATGGGAATGGGCAATGCTTGGAGAGAGGCTCTTGATCTCAAAGTGGAAAGCAAAGCTATTGTGCCAATGTTTCTGGACACCTTGAAGCTTCAGGAGTCAGAAGTGAAATGGCTGAACAGTGTCATGCAGGTCCTGGACCTACCTGGGGCATGACGTGCTGCAAGGAAGATCCCAATCTACAAAACTGTTCAAAAACTCTTCTTCATACAACCTCAAAAACCAATAGAAGTTGACATAAATATGGTTCTCCATCACATCAGCTGACTATGGTGTGTAAGGATTCAAAATTATGATGAAGAAACCTCTTTTGTGTGTGTGAAGTCACAAAATAATTACGTAACTTGAGAGGTGTTCCCCCATACCATTTTTTGGCCTGTCTACAGTTGCTCCCCTCACACCGAAAACATGAAATTCAGAATGTGAACTTTTTGGGAGGCAATTTTTAACTGATTAGTGCACAAAAACTAATTGAGCAATTTTCTTGGCACTCAAGAAAATTCAAGCATGGTCTGGAGATTATGTGCTGAAAATTTTGGGCAGACACATGGTTTGTTTGTTTTTTTATGTAAAAGAAAGGAGTTGAAGTCCTACTTTAAATGCAAATCAGAATGTAACCTTAATTATGATGTTGTAATGGGCACCACCATAATCCACTACATAATTGACTCCTTTACTACTAGCTATATTAGGTTGAATATTTGCATATTGTAATATTTTTGTGTATATTCACACACAATCAGTGAAAAGAATTTGCTTTAAAATAATAGATGAAAGTTCCAAGTCCTCTCCTTCCCATGATCAGGATTAAAAAGTGGATACAGCAAGGAAAAGGGAAAATTCTGCACGAAGCAACCTATTGCATGGAAATTCTCCATCTGAATAAAATCTGCTATTCCATATCTATTCATTATGAAAGTCACACTGATACTTTTATTAATATCAACTGAAGGACAAACTCTTTATATCATCTATAAAATGGATCATTATTTTCATCAATTTAGCTTGACATTTCACTGTCATCTATCTCAAATACTTTTATTACTGTTATTTTGCACTGATTTTCAGAGGGTAGATTTAACCCTGCATTTGATTTAAATTTGTTTTATTTACCCACTAATAGTGAATGATACTGGCTGTACTAAAAGTCCACTCTACTTAGGGACTCTTTTGGGATCTGTCATATTTTTTTTTCATCTGTGTGACACTGTTTTCTCCTCTGTGTCAGAGCTCTTAGTATACGAAGATCTTTGCCTTTGGTCTGGCATGGTGTTTAGGAAATGTTAATCTTTGTAGGAAAGAAAGCTAATATGACAACAGGTTGCAGGGTCTTCCCTGCACTCTGATCTTAAATATATAGCTATTGTTATTTCTAAACAAAGTTTTCTTTTTATCTAGTTGCAGGTTTACCTATCATGGTATTCACAGCTTAAACAAAATGCTGCAGCTTGATATCTTACTAATACCAAAATGCCACCTCACTTTAATTATGTATTACAGCATCTTCTAAATCATCTTATATTTGGCTTCCAGTGATTGTTCCCATAGATTTTAACATTTTCATTTACAAACAAGTCCCATTAACAGCTGTGCTGTAATGTGCGACTGGTGTTCTATCACCATATGCCACTAGGTGGCTGCTAAGCTCTGAAATGGCTATTTGGGCTGCCCTTAATATATTCTGGAAAGCCTGTGAGCTGTAGTTTCCAGTAAATTATGCCGCTTGGCTATGGAACCAGCTCTCTGTCAATAATACCCAGAAAGCTGAGTCTATGGTGGTATTTAGGTCAAAAATACAGAAGGATATGGATATTGCTTATGACTGTTTTGATGGTTGAAGGTGCAAAGTAACATTGGGCTTTTGAGAGAGCTTTTGAGTTAATTTAATTTGTTGTTGGCAGTCCTGGTTCACTGAGCACCATGGACGTGTTTGCCATCTGTGTGATCTTCTTTTTAATTTTATTTGTGGTTTTGGACCAGTCCAACAGTACACTGGGAAGGGCTTGCATTTGTGAAGTTGTGGAGCAATGCTAATCTTTATCTGCAATTTTTTGGTAGCAAACATATTTATGCAGGAGGTTTGTATTAAAATTCACCTCCCTATTCTAACACTTCTTGACTTTTTTTTTTCTTTTTAGTTAAAAGTGAGCATAGCTCTGGTGAATGGCGTTGGATGGACACCTCTGAAACTAAAGCCCTCCAGAAGGTACAGCAAACCTGTAAAGTTATCCATAGTCTAAATCACCCCATCCGTTCCCACCAATGTGGGTCAACTCGGCAGGAAGGACAGCTCTTGACAACACGTATGTAGTTTAGTCTTTCAGCAGAGAAAATCAGTAAGTGGCAATTATGAGGGAGGTTTCCTAAATACAATTGTCTACCATGAACTGGACCTTGCTCACCAACTGAATTTATTTTGGCCAAAGAGCCAACAAATGTTAACCATTGATCATTACTTGTCTATTTTATATCTGAACCCATAGGAGTAGAAGAACTGCCATACTGAAGCAGACCCAAGGTTCATCCCATCCAGTCTCAAGAATGTAAGGACGGCATACTGGATCAGATCAAAGGTCCATCTAGCCCAGTATCTTGTCTTCTGACAGTGGCCAATGCCAGGTGCCCCAGAGGGAATGAACAGAACAGGTAATCATCAAGTGATCCATCCCCTGTGGCCCATTCCCAGTTTCTGGCAAATAGAGGCTACAGACACTATCCCTACCCATCCTGGCTAATAGCCATATCCTGTCTCAGGCAGTGGCCAGTATCAGTTGCTTTAGAGGCAGGTGCAAGAACCTCACAATAAGCAGATATAGGCCCCCATTAGGTCTCATTCTGGCTTCCAATAGTTAGTAACTGGATTAAGTCCTGAAGCATGAGCTTTAATATCCCTATGATGCTGGAAGACAAGGTACCAGATCATGCCAAGGAATGCTTGTAGGATGTTGCATGTATTAATCCTACGTATAATATCTGTATCCCCTGGTATAAAGTTCTATTGAGTGTTTGCATTGTAAACCTTTGTAATTGTGTAACTCACCAAACAGGAAAAGGATCATTAATTAAGGGAAAGTGCTCGTCCCGCACATAAGATGGTCTGCTGAAGACAAATGAGGCATTGTGTAGTATCAAAGGACAGAGACCTCGTTGATTGCATTTCTTACTTCCTCCAGGAAGGGGAAACATGCACATGAACTCATCAATTGGTTTGTATTCTTCGGTGAATGGGATCAAAATCCCTGAAAAGGAGAAACTGGGATCTTTATGCTGTCTGGATTCTGAAGGGCAAAGATTCCTAAACATATGCAAGAGATACCCATGCTGCTTGGCATGTCAGGCCTAAAGGACGTATACAGCTGCTTATTACAGAAGCTTATATTACTTTTTAAAATTAAAGACTGTAACTCATTTTTGTGTGTGTGTTTCCTGTTTTAACCTTGCAAATAACTCTCTTACTTCTTTTCTTAGTTAATAAATCTTTAGTCCATTTTATTACACGATTGGCTACAGGCCTTGTTTTTGGTTTGGATCTGAGTACAAATGACTTTGAGTAAGTGACAACTCCCTTGGGATGTAATGAAGGATTTTGCTATTAGATGCTCTGAAAGACTTTGCAACACCTTTAAAAGAAAACCTGAAAAGAGGTTTAAAGATCATAAAAATATTCCCTCTTCCTATTGATATAATTAAGGTAGTTACAGTATCAGGACACTCTGACTTGAAAAAACAGCAGTTAGTTTTAAGACTAAGGCTTTAGATAAATAGTAATTAGTAACAGTTTAGCGTTGGAAATCCAAAATGGCAGGCACAATAAACCTCTGTGGAAGACACAGGGCTAGGGTATGGAAAATTCCATCACTAATAGGGAATGATGCAGAATTTCTCTCACGACCTCAAGGGGAGGAGCTAAGGCTAAAGATGATGTCATAGGGAGGAGCTCTACCCAAGGTGGCATCAAGGGGAGGAGCTTTGCTATCTAAAAATAGGATGATGTAATGGGGAGGAGCTAGACAGAAATAGCAATTATGCTAATCTCTGAAAACTGATTGACTGAGTCAGGCTAATTATCTATGCTAATGAGCAGGCCTTGGGAAAGCAACCATTGCGGAGCTGCATGAATATTGTGGACACACAAGAGCTGAAGAACAGAAGATTCCAAGAAGTAGCTACCTGCAGAAACAACAGCAGTTGGACCTTCTGGAGGGCAGCAGCTTCTAAGGCAGTTACAAAACAGCTAACGCCCCTCCTGCAGCAGTTCTGGCAGATAATTCCATAACCCTAAAAGAAACAGCAGTAACTATCTTTCCCCAGGCACGGATATCCTCATCTTTAACATTGACAGAGCAGAAGGACCCTCAGACGAGACAGAGGGATTCTGGGTGTCAATGTAAGTCTGATTTTTTTATTTGTCTCTTGTTAAGGAGTGCCTGAGTGTGTTTGTTACTGAAGCCGAATGTCTGTTTTCGAGTGAGATGCACCCCACCCATTCTGTGATGGCTGATCACCACTCACAGGATGTTAGCGTTAAGTAAATATTTGTATTAAATCTGTAACATTGTAATGATCCCTCGTATAGGTGTAAAGGTCATTATATTACATTATATTAAGTATGGTCCCAGATTATAACATTAAAACTGGGTATGCTGGGTCTCCAGATGCCTATTACATTCTAACTGCTATATGGTCTGTATATATCCTGTGTATTATGTGTCTTTTATTTTGTTGTGCCACTTTATTATATGATTTTTAAATGGAAATCTATTGTGTTTTACTATGCTCTATGTACTTTTCCTTTCTTCCTTTATTAGATATATTATAACTATTCAATTTTTTTAAATAAATATTATTTTGTTTTCGAAAAACTACTGCTTGTGTGTCCATCCTTGAGCGGAAGGCTGTATCCATGTCCTTTCAGGGTTAGCAAGATTAGCTTGCTCTGGGGAGCCCTCTGCGGGTCAGAAACAAGCTCCTGGTAACACCCTGGCAGTTCGTCTAGGGCGGACCACTACCTGATTACCTCTTTAAATAAAGAAAATTGCATAGTCTTAGGCAAACCATTCTTGGAATGCCTGAGGTCCAAATTTTGGCATAACAAGGACTGGAAGTAAACTGAATATTGTTGTGATTTTTGGTGTGTCTGTCTGTCACATAGTCAGCTTGCTGGGAAGATAGATTGGAATGCTCAGTGGCACTGTGTGTGACTGTGTGTGACCATGGTAAGACTGTTATAGTGCTTTAGGAGTTCACGCTTGTTACTGGATTGGAAACCGAATGATAGAACATAAACCAGTTTGCAGTTTTTGCCCTGCCCTCAGGCTGCTCTGAGGTTGGCACTCATGGTCCCAAGTCACTGCAGACAGCACAACAATCTCTTCCAAAAATGTTGTTATTTATGATAACTGGATATTCTTGATATCTGTAAATGTTGTTGAAGGAAGTTGTAAATAATAAAGTTAAAATCTTCACCAATCTCTTGAACCATTTGGTCTCAAGCGCTATTGTTTTTACCGAGTGCCCCAGTTTTTTGCCCATGTGCTAGGAATATAATAATAGGCTACTGTTCTCCACTGCCGTCAGATACTCTTAGGGCTCATTGTCCTTGGTAAATAATTAAGACACTAATGATGGACATTGTATATCAAACATTTTTGCTCATGTGACAGACTACCTAAGAGTTTTATTAATATTAGCACATAAAATATATAACAAAATATGTCCTTTAGATCTGTTTCTCACTATATACCAAGGAAGAAAAATATATTAAAAAGAAGAATGGATGCAGAATTAATGGTTTTCAATTTGGCTTTCATTAAAGTTTGAAATCATTATGAGAATCAAATGGTAGTTTCAAGATTTAACATTAATTTAACATATTAATACATATCAAAGGTACTTTCCCTAGTGTCTAACCTCTCTTTTTTGGTCCTCTGATTTTCTTTGATGCCTATCTGTGAATGTGGTTGGATTGATCCATCCTGCAGTCAGTTCCATTGGTGATGGGCATGTCATATTAAGGACTGCTTTTCCTTCAACAACATACTTTAATTTTTTTTATGGGACTGTAAGGATTTATTTGAAGTTTTGAAACACTATACAGAATGTAGATGCCTTTAGTTTAGTGCATACTTTTAGCAGACATCCCATGTTGATAACGTTAGTGGATTTATTTTACCTACACTACATTTTGTCAGCATTGCATCTAGTAAAAGCTTAAAAAGCTTAAATTATGTTCCCTTTCAAATCCAACTTTAAGAGGACTTTCATAAAAAGTTAATTACCTTTTTGAGTTGATTGATTTAAACAACCAATAATCTTGCCTTGCCCCTAAGTTTTGATAGTTTTATTAATCTGCAGGAGTTTGTACAAATAGTACTTGGCCATATTTTTCTCCTCCTCATGGATCCACGGGATTATGCTGGGGCACGTGTGGGCAAACTACGGCCTGCAGGCCGGATCTGACCCCTCAGGGCTTTGGATCCGGCTCACGGCGCCTCCTGCACCCCAACCCCTTGCCCTGAGCCCCCTCCCGCACTCCGCACCCCTCCTGCACCTCTGCCCTGAGCCCCCTCCTGCACTTCACACCCCTCCTGCGCCCAACCCCCTTCCCTGAGCCCCTTCATGCATCCTGCACCCCTCCTCTGCTGCAATCCCTTTCCCTGAGCCCCTCACACACCCCAACCCCCTGCTCTGGCCCTGCATACTATTTCCCCACCCAGATGTGGCCCTCGGCCCAAAAAGTTTGCCCACCCCTGTGCTAGGGCTTCAGTTCTCGAATAGTCTCTGGGAGGACCGTTTCAGTGAGCCAGACCCCTTAGGGTCTCACTCTTCCTCCAGGGTAAGCCATGCAGCTTCACCACCTCCTTGGGCTGGACCTCTGGTCAAGGGCACCAGAATCTCTTTAAAGTGAGTGATGGGACAAGGCCAAAGTGGTGGAGGAATCCCCCTCATTACCCTTGGGTCCTTCTGCCTCTCCCCACATTCTTCTGAGCTCCCTTCCATGTCTTCGCACCCCAAGCCACCCTGTTCCTTGCCTTTTGACCACAGTACGCCCCTGACAATGGTGCCCACCTGTAAGGCAAGCCCTGTGTTCACCTTATTTCCCAGCTCCACTGCCTTCATGGATTGGCATCAGGATACACATGTCAAAATTAAAACTCCGAGGCTCAGAGTGGAGTACGGTCTAAACAGCAGGCTACTAGCATTAAGATATACATTCCTCCTCTGTTGGCCAAGATTCATGCTCTCAGTATATTAGGATGCACCCAACAGGGCCATAACGACAGATTCATATTCAAGAGACAAGGTGGGTGACGTAATATCTTTTATTGGTCCAGCTTCTGTTGGTGAGAGAGACACACTTTCAAGCTTACAGACTGAAGAAGAACTCTGTGTAAGCCCAGAAGCTTGTCTTTCTCACCATCAGAAGTTGCTGCAATAAAACATATTACCTTGTCCACCTTGTCTCTCTAATATCCTGGGACCAACAGGGCTACAACAACACTGCATACAAAAGTAAAGGATTCATGTTAACAGTCCAAAGTGATTATCACAACAGGGCACTATTTTCAGGATTCATATTCCTAGCATACTGTTATCATTACACCAGGGAACTAGCTCTACCAGCGCAATGAGATAATATAGCCCTGTGTGCGTGCCAAAAATTCACAGTACAAGCACACTGGGATCCACACAGCAGGACAGCAGTGTCAGAATGCATGCTCGCAGTATGGTGGGGATACACTCAGGGATTGAGCGTAAGGCTTCATCTAAACACAAGGGCATCTGAAAACAGCAGTAATACCAGCAAGATCTGAATTTTTGGATCAGTAGGTGTTGCATATCAGGGCCATAGGTGCCGACTCTGTGGGTGCTCTGGGGCTGAAGCACCCACAGTGAAAAATTGGTGGGTGCTCTGCATCCACTGGCAGCTCCCTGCCCCTGCCCCAGCTCACCTTTGCCTCCGCTCTGCCTCCTCCCCTGAGTGCGCCACCATGTCCTGCTTCTCCCCTCTCCCTTCCTCCCAGCGCTTGTGCTGTAAAATAGCTGTTTCGCATAGCAAGCCTGGGGGCGGGAGGAGGGGGAATGTGGTGCGCTTTGGGAAGGAGGTGGGGCTGGAGCGGGGATTTTGGGAGGGGTCCAATAGGGGCAGGGAGGGGCAGAGTGGGGCAGGACTTTAGGGCAGGGGTGGAGTCGAGGCGGGGCCAGAGGCACGAGTGGCCACCGGCGCAGAAAAAAGTTGGCGCCTGTGATCAGGGTATTAATTCACAGTCCCAGTGCAATGGGATTCAGGCACCAGGCCTTTAGTACCAGAATTTGTACTTTCAGAATTGTGGGATGGAATTCTAGACGTTACAAGGGAAAAAGCACTCCCGGCTCAGTCTGTCTCCCTGCCAATGCAGGGCTGATCCTTACTGCATGTTTTGTCCAGTTTCCTTTTAAAAGTCCCAAGCCTTGGAGTTTCTTCTAGCTCTTCCCTTGGGAGACTGTTCCACACACTAAGGCAGAGATCATACTTTCAGGCAAGTTTCCCCTGATAGCTTTGAGTTTTCCCTTCCCTGCCCCATCTCCTTCCCTCCCCCCTCATCCTTTCCCCCTTCCCCATTGCCTATTCTCCTCACCCCTGCAAGAGGCAGTGACCCAGATGCTGGTGGTGAGGGGCTCTGGGGGAAAAGAGGCACAGTGTGGGAAGGACAGAGCCCCCCACCCTGGCAGAGCAGAGCAGCTCCATGCTCACAGAAATCCGAGGGGGAGGGGAGTGGCAGTGACTCAGCATATACCCTCCACACACACCACATCTTGCCTGTCTTTGGGGAGCCAGTGCCCCCCAAACTGCATCCATGGACACTGCAGAGGGTAACCCCACCCAGCCCCAGCCAGGCTCCCTCTGTCTGGAACGGGACTTACCTGCTGCCTGTGGAGCTGGGCCAGAAACTGCAGTTCCACCTGGAGCCTGCCCATGAGATGCAGGTAGGAGGCAGGGTGTCCCAGCGCTCGTTGTCCTCACCAATCCCTACAGCAGTTTCTTTTGTTAAAAAGTGGGGCGGTCATGGCACCCTTTCCCCTCCGTTCTAGCACCCCTACCTCTGGTCCTTTAGCACTCCTGCTTCACACTGTGAGCTCCATTCAGCCAGTCCCACTGAGGCAGACCCTTGAGGGAGATGTGTACAATCTTAGGGAGTGACACATTCCACCACATTCTGCAGTTCACATTCACACTGTGTTGTCATAACAGAAAAGTTTAGTTGTCAACTGGAACACAGCATAGGAAGTCCTTAGTTAGCACAGAGAAAAGAAAGCTACAGCAGAGTTCCTTCTGGTTAACCCAGAGCCCCAGCCAAGCTGTAGCAAAACCCTTGGCTCCTGCTCTGTCCCTCTGTCTGCTCTTTATCCAAGTTCCTGGATCAGTCCCACCTGGCCCCTCCTCAGTTCTTTGTTCCCCAGCTAGTCAAACATGGCTGGCTTCCTTTGGAGGGAATGGGCTATCCATGGTTTTTAGTAGCTAGGTACCAAATGTCCCAGGGATTGGATTTGCCATTGTCTTCATGGATTCTCCATTGCCCTGGGCTCCAAACCCATGACAGCAAGGTATCAGTTACACCTGGAACTCTGGGCGTCTTCAGAGAGCAAACAGACCTTTCTCACCACCTGGCTAACAATGCAGCATCTAGAGGAAACTGAGATACACACAATAGTCATACAAAATATTACAGAAAATTCCTGCTTCACCACATAAGCCCCTTAGGAAAAGGCCTATGGCTGAACAGATGTAGTAGTGAGTAGATACTGATTGCTACATCTGCAAAATTTTTAAAGCTATGACATGAAGCTTAAAACACCCAACTTAGGTCCCAAATCTGTGCAAGGAAGCATATGTGGGTGCAGCGGTCACCTGCATGATGCTCATTGCAGGATTAGGGCCTATGTTTGGTGCCCCATGAAGAGAGGGAGAGGAATTACATGCTATTAGAGGAATGCCATGAGCTTCATTCTTCCCCATTTGAAGTCAATAGCAAAGCTCCTCATGTGTAGAATGGTAACAAGAGCAAGCCCAAAGTGCATCAGCAAGAGCTGGACATGCAGCAGGAGGTCTGTCCCTGAGAGACATTTAAAGAAGAAAAAATACGATTGACTTCTGCTTTCAGTGTCCTGAAGGGTTTTAAAACAAAACAGAATCTGGAGACAAGTCAGAGGATATTGGTCATATTTTCCATCCAATTCAAAGGGTTAGTGTACTTTGCAGGAAAATCCTCCTCAGAGGAATTTATCTTTAACTTTGCCTTAAGAACATAATTCCAAGAGTCACCACAGAACTTTGATTATCAAATTCTTCCCAGATCTCAGGGCCTGATAATGATCCCATTTGTGGTGTTTAGTGATCATGCAGTGCTTAAGGAGCTTACAAAAGATCTGTTTTATTTTTTGTCTAGTTCCAACTGGTTGTGCGTAACAAGAGCTTCTTAGTGCTCCACCCAGACTCCTTCTGGGAAGCACAGCCCTTAAAAAACAGTCCCCAATACCACACCATGGTTTTTAGTGGATATTGAGTGCATTTAGTCCATGAATCAGGTCGTTTAGATTAATACGCTCACAAGGCCAAAGAACGTAACATGAAATCAATGAGAAAATACTGGCTTGAATAGGATGACGGTGGCCCACTCTAATGACTTGTCTGTGCCTCAGATAGCAGCAATGTATAAAGCTTGAATAAATAAACCTTTTTTTTTTTTAGTTTCTGATTTTCTAAAATGTTCATGTATATGAATTCAGGTGTGAGTGAGCACACATACATCCGAATGACATTACTTTTGGTAAAAAAAAAAAAAGCCTTTGTTTACTTTTAAGAGCTCTTAATATCCCAAACTAAGAATGTTTTAAGGAATCAAAAACTAAACAAAAATAGGATAATTTCTTCAATTTTTATATGATTAATATCTGATGCATAAGAAAAGCCAGTGTAGACAGTGGGCCAGGCCATTCCTAGAGAATCTCCATTTGGCCCAATATTTTCAAATTTATTTAAAGTTATGTATTTTGGCCTTGATTCAGTTTGCAGAAAAATAAAGTGCCACAGGGAAGAGAAAACATAAAACTCAGCAGTGAATTATGAGCATCTCTATATTCATTCTATAGAAGGATTGTGATTTTCTGACAGCATTCTTTGAAAAAGATCTTAGAGTCTTACTGTCCAACTTTTAGTACTTCCCCTTCAGAATAAATGAGATTGTAAGAACTGTTAATGAGTATGGTATATCTTCTTAAAACAGACGGTCAATCATAAGCAAAACAAAAAAAAAAAAACCCCAAAACACACAAACATCTTTTAATATCCTTACAGTCATTACTAGTTGAAAAACAAAAAAATATACACAGGAGCATTTCATTCTGCACTTAGAAAGGGTTGGACACCTTTAAAGTATACATAAACTGTTTTTAAAAGACTTTTTCAATCTGCAGCACTCAGAGGAATAATCTGTATCTGTCTGCAAAAAATAGTGAGATTTATCTCCCTAGCAACTCTGCTCTTTTGCCTTCCTAGAAGTAGCCTTCATTTATCTTAAATGAGGCTGAGTGGATGCTGTTAGGACAAGGGCGGCTTATTCCTCTTACCCTCTATTAAACCATTTGTAAGGATGGTCAGAATCACAGAAGTTATAGATGGAAATGACCTTTTAGGTCATCTAGTCTATCTCCCTGGCAATGAAAGGGAATGGATCTAAACCTGTAAAACCTTAGGCACAAGTAGTCCTTACTTACATCCACTGATGTACATTTAGCTAAAGGCATAAGTAAGAGTTACTCACTTGAGTAAAGATTTACAGGACCAGTATCTTGTTACCTTCTGTACATTTTCTAGTGTTTAATGCTAATATATACTGAGCAGTTTGGTACAGCAGAAGAAATTAAACGTAGCTGGTAGAAAAATGATATTTTGACCCTGCCATCCTCAGATGAAGTCTGTCAGATAGTGAATGAAATAATGTTCTATAGAGAAGGTGTTTGGTAAATTTATATCATCCAGTCTTCACCTAGCTGAGTGCACCCCAAAGAGGTCAGCCCATAACGAGGGCTAGCACTACAAGCTTCAGATAGCTTTCAAAAGATATCTTTAATAGACAACTTTTATTCTGAAAGATTTTCCCTTTCTGCCTACTATTTTATATGTGAGTTTTCAATGTGTGGGCAAAAGAGGGCGAATGCATTCTCCTGATATTCTCTTTGGTGTATTCTAAGGGATGGGGTGTGTGTAATCTGTGTGTGTAGTGTGAAATGGAGAGATTGAAAGCCTCATTCATTCCCTCTTGGAACAGATAGCTATCAATGAAGATTTAAGCTGTATAATTATGCCACTATTATCTAGTTTTTCCAAAATTATAGAAATAAGTATAAAACTTTTCAGTGAGTGATTATATTTTTATACTTCTCTATGTTTGAGTTTCTATGTTTTCCCCAATTCTAAAAAAATTTTTTTAAGTGTATTAAAATTTCTAGTAAAATACAGCATTCCACTTACATTGTCTCTCAGGTTACATCTACACTACCCGCTGTATCAGCAGGTAGCAATCGATTTATCAGGGATCGATTTATTGCATGTAATGTAGACGCAATAAATCGATCCCCGATCACTCTCCCGTTGACTGCTGAACTCCAGCTCGGTGAGAGGCGGAAGCAAAGTTGAAGGGGGAGCCATGGTGTGCCGTGAGGACGGGAAGTAAGTAATTTTACTTCAATCTAAGATATGTCGACTTCAGCTACGCTATTCTCATAGCTGAAGTTGTGTATCTTAGATCGATCCCCCTGCCAGTGTAGACCAGGCCTTAGAGATTACATGCCATTTGATAGCTTGATGGCAGACTGTTCAAAGGAGGCCCTTTAAGTGTGGAGTTGTCTTTTGAGATTTAAATGTAGCCCTTTATTCCTCCTTTACAATGAATTAAGAAGATCTGGAAGAAATTCAGGTCTTGCCTAGCTTGGAAGACCCGATGGCTGCATCTGCACATAACAATTTTTGAAATATTTTTTCCAGAGCTACCACCAGTTCACATGAGCCACTGATAGTGTTGATGGGTACCTAGTGCAGACGAGGTTCTGGCAGCTTCCAGCATTCCACTGTATTAGTTAAATCCTTGCTGGCTCCTCCTCCACCCACCCGCCCACTTGATAGGTCCCACTTTCTCCTGTGGTGATTTCCCCCTCTATTGTTTCCCTTCTCCTCTTTAACGTCTCCCATCCAACTATACATTCATCTCCCCTAACTGGTTCCTACTCTCACATACTGTGTGTGGGTGGGGAAAAATAGAAAGGGCAGTAACAACAGGTATTGTTGTGGGGGAATGAGTGGAGAGGGCTCTGCTGCTTCCAAGCTCTGTGGTGACTTGGAGAGGGCTTCCTTGGACAAGGAGAGATTTCAATCTAAGGTTTCAAAGTGTGCTTTGTTATTGGGAGGCTGGAGGCATGGGGGTGTTTTTGAATTTCTCAGGGTGTATGATATATAAATGAAAGCTTCACGGGCTTCCACTTTAGTCTTTGCCCGTGTCTGCCTGTCAGATCCTACAAACATACAGCAGATTCAATGCCATTTGTCTGTTTGGCAATTTTTACTCTTCTGTTTTTTAACTTGGCAAGACGTTTGGAGGACTTTATCCTCGGCTTTTGTTACTGCAAAGTAAGTTTGAGATTTATGTTTCTGATAGTTTGAAGTGTGCAGAAGGAATATGAAGTGGGTACGCCTGGAAAGGGTAATGAAGATGTAACAAAGTTTAATTTTACTTATTGTGCCCCAGCACCTGAGGTTTAGAAGACCCACCATATTTATTTTATTGATTTGGATTTTAATCACACACATAAAAAAGAATGCCTGTCCTGGGCTCTGGGTGCCCTTCTCATCATATAAAAAGGCATTGTATGATCATTAAGAACTAAAGAAGTAGCACGTTCCTCATATGCACATCCTTCTACATATAGCCACAGGTAGCAATACAAACCATACAAACTAAACCAAAATCTCCACTTCTTCAAATTCTTTCCCCTTAGCCCATTCCAAAATCCTGCTCAAAGAGATGGACTATATAGTGTGCCCTGAAGATGAATTCATTTCCTACCATGAATTTATTCTGTAGTCAAAGGGCCTCACAGAGAATGCTCTGAGCTGGTCTATCTTATGTGAGATAGCTATTTATGTTCTGCATTACTGGACCAAAGTTGTCCTTCAGTATATCTTTCAGACTGGAGTTCAACTCCATCCCTTGGCAATTCATGTTTGTATTCTTTCAATTTAGTTTCCAATTGTTAAGTAATGCTGAGGGGCTGTGAAACAGGAAGAACCTTGGTTTTGGACCAAATTATTTTATATCCCAAGATCTGACTTAAATCAGATATCACATAAACCATTATTTTTGGTTTGGCTGCAGTAAATTTTTTTATAAACAGCAGGATAGCATCAGCAAATACTGATAATTTAATACCAGGAACTTCAGTTCTAATGCCTGATATCATATGCCTGTTTTGTTTTGAATAAGTGAAGATTACAGAGTTGGGAGCCAGTAAAAAAAAGGGTATGAGAAAGAGGAGATTATACTTGTATGCCTCCCTTAAAGAGGAGCACGTTATGTCATTTGTACATATTAAAGCTAAAGGATGTCATGTATTGTTTTAATGATACTATATTTCTAAATTTAATCTTAATTCCCTAAAGGAACACTGAAAGGAAATACCATTTGATTCCATTTTCAGACTAGCCTTGTATTAATGTTGATATAACTATTATGAGTAGTGATATTTTCAGAATGTTTATGAACCTCATTCCATTTCAACATGATGGAAAATACAGTAAGTACAATGGAAGAACAGTAAGAACCTCAGCTTTTTTATATATATTGCTGTTATGACAAGTGGAATAACCTAGTAAGCCTTGGTAACTGGTTAATTCAGTCAAAATGGACCCAGAGCACTACTTCAAGTCCAACTTCCCCCAAAACTCCAAATTTTGAAGGAATTCATATTAAAACCCCAGATCCAAACATGTCAGTCTTTCTGGATTGCATCATTAAGTTGGAGGAGCCTATTTCTGAGTCATGCACAAAATGGTACAGATAAAAACTCTTTTGAATTTCCACCTTTCAAAATGACAGAAGACTTCAAAACTGTCAATGAACCCAAATCATTACAAATTCTACCTGGAACCCCAAACACTAGAGTGACTCCCAAACTAAACAATAATTCCTCAGCACCATTGCTGTGTTTACACAGTCTCTTGGATTGTCATGTATGTTTCTGTATCACTTCTGACTTTCTAAACACTCAGTTATAAGACACTGAGAGCAAAACACCTCTAGATTTGTCCCTCATCTCTGCAGAGGCTACTTGTCTTATGCTTTACACTGTATTTTAAAAGATCATTTTGCCAATATCAACAAATTGTTTAAAAGAAGCAGATATGAATTTCATCACTGATGTACACTTACTGTTTTAAAATAAAGTAAACAGGGTCTGAATGAGCTCTCCCCTGACATCTAGTGATGAACCAGGGGAAAAGCCCTCAAGAGCAGACTATATTTGCACAGACACACCTACTCTTCCTGGGAGATCAGCAGACAAAGCCCTGTTGCCAATCTGATCTGCTTTGGCTGTTCGGAGTTAACATTCACTTTAGTACTGAATACAGGGATAACAAAATGTTGTTATTCTTATTGTATGAGTAAAGGGCAGCAGAACAGTACCTAACATGCCTGATTGAGGGGGTCATCCTAGCTGCAACCTCACTTGCTAAGCAGGGATAGTGATGCCAAATTGAGGTAAATTCAGAGGGGTTGTGGACAGGGTTCCTACCTGGTGAGAAGCCATTTGATTCCCTCTTCCACTCCAGCATTAAAAGACAGAGATGACTAGACTCATTTGAGATTCATGGTTCTTTCTCTGTGATCACTAATAGCTGAATTTACTGAGAAGCTTGTCTAAGGGGGCTGAACAATAGACCTGGTAAGAAAAGAAGACAATATTGTGGTGAAAAGGCAATGCAGAAGAAGGAGCAACAGTAGCAGAGTGGTTCCCCCTACCCAGTGAAATCATTAAAGAGCTGAGTTAATCGAGAACTGGACTAAGTTGTGGAACCTCAGAACAGAGCATGGCCGCTGTGCGGCTATGACAACAGCAATGACGAGCAGCAGCAGAGACACATAGGAGAAGAGGTGGAAGTGTCATTCAAACACCTTCCCTCAGGGGCAGGTGGGAAACCCACATGAATGCATCCCTGAACTCTGGGGACACTGCTCACTTTGGACAACAAACTGTGAGTGGGGTGCAGTGGTGAGAAACGGGGAGTCGCAATGTGCTACAGAGACATTCGTCTCTTGGACTTTCCCACCATCAGGTGGGAAACCGAGAAAAAGGACACTGCCCAAGATACGGTAAGGTGGGTGTGTTACTTATGGATTGCGTACTTTCAAGTCTTTGTTGTAGTGTTTTCCCACATTTAATGCTGTGGTTTCTTCTTTTAATAGTTTTTTTTATATTTCTTTATATATATATTTTTATATTTCTTCTAATACGTTTTACACCCAGAACCAGTGCTTGCGAGTGGGGAAATATTGCCTCTTAGAGGTATCCAGGGGTGATGTTTAGTTTTTCCAGATTACTGGGAAGGGTTTCAAGCTGGTTGTATTTTGTATGACTTTGAGGAATCCCGAGATATTGGATGCAGTCCTTGCTGCTGTGTGCATCAACTGGCCAAACAGCTACAGTAATCTAAACCTTCTAGATAAAAAGTATAGGCAAAAGAGCATTCAGGCCAATATCTTAATCTTTCTAGGGTATGTTAACTTACTTTTTTTCTTAAAAAAGAAATCACAGAAATATTTTTTGCATTATAACAGGCAAATAAATATTTCTCAGAATACATTTAATTTAAAAAATGATTATGCAGGAAACAAATGTAATTACCTAGGTAATGACAAGTATGTAAGGCACTGAAGGTCCCATACACCTGTTTAATCAAAAGTAGACATTCTATCTGCAGTGCTGCTTCATAATATATGAGGATAAAATGAAATAGGAAAAGCAACTTCTAACTAATAAGTTCCACTGTGAGAGGTTATAATAATGCCTACTTACTGGTGTTTATTATTAACTTCCTGCTGCAATGAAATGTTCAGTATAATACACGAGACTGTATCCATTGCACTACTTGATATTTGACTTCTAAGGTTTCTGATCCCATACTTGTTGAAGTTGATAGGCACATCTCCACTGATTTATATAGGAGTTGAACAAGCTCTAATTCAGCTGGACACCATCTCGTGTTGTTGAATGCTACAGTTAATCATTTATTACTCCCCCACCACCACATTTTTAATAGTTTAAAATGACATTGTGAAAATATCATTACAACACTGGCAGAGTGGGAGCTACTATAGAGGGCACATACTTGCTATTTGAAATGTCTGGAAGCAAATCCCCATAACTTTGCAAAGTTTTGGTTTAAGAGAGAAACATTAGAATCCTCAGAGTTTCAAGAGGGATTCCAAGGACCCACTCTGAGGTAAATGGATTTGTGTACTGAGCTCTGTACTTTATTACTGACTTGGAGAATAGCACATAGAACTTATCATGTCTGGAAGACACCTTCTTTCTGTCAGGGAACTTAAGTAATGAGGTTCACAGGTCTGATCTCTGAAAGAACTAGTTCAACATTTGTTGGTGCTCAAGCCTATGTTTTGTGAAGCCTGATTTAAAGGAATGCATACTTTTTAACTTGTAAGTATCCTTACCCATCCCCACATTTTTCCATCTAGAAAGTGAGTCCATGAGAACCACTTACACAATAAAATAATTAGACAGTAAAAAACAATCAATAACTCAAGGCAAAGTGGTGAGCTGCAGTGTTGAGGCTTGTGATGGGGTGTGTATCCCACACAGGTCCTGAATGGCTAAGGTGGGCCAGAGAAGACAATTAACATGCCAGGCTGCACCTGGAGGGAGAACCAGGATTAACTGATCATGAAGCCTAGCTAGGCAGGAGTAGGCTGGTTGGTATAAAGAGAGGAAGTTTTAGCAGAAAGGGGATGTACAGAGAGAGTCTATTATCACTCTGGGAATAGAATGGGATGGTGAGAGAGAGTTTGAGGAAGCCCTGAGGTCCTAGCCAGACTAGGAGAAGGCTGGGAAGAGAAAGGGGCTGGAGGGGAAGGGAGCATCCCTAGGGTGAGAGAAGGGTAGGACTGGGTAAGGGCCTTGAGTAGGGAGTTAAGCCCTGTGAAAGAAGGTCAAGGCTAGGAAAGCTGGAATATAGAAGAAGGCTGGAACAAAGGGGGAAAGGAACAATAGAAGAGCTGGCAGAGAGAAGCTGAGACTGTGCATGCAGGGAGAGGACTTCTGAAGTTGGCTGGGGAGAAGAGAGACTCCAGAGAAGAAGATTTTAAGGTCAGTGGCTCAGGAGGAGCTGGGTCTCCTGTGAGGCAGCCCTGTGTGACAGAGTGAGGAGGAACTCTACAGAGCCGGGGAGAGGATTGATGACTGTACGGAGGTTGTTGGGGTATGTGTGCATGCGTGATGGCAATTGTTTTGGGGTGTGAAGGGAAGGTTAAGAGATTTGTTTCTTTTGAGTTGGGATGCTCCTTCCCTGGAAGAGGGCTGAACTCTGTGACTTGGCTGGAGGGCTGAGCCAAGAAAGACTCAGTGAAAAGCAGCTAGACAGCAAGAGGTATTGGAGATGAGGGCTGCTTGCAGCATTACAGGATTACAGCATTACAGGAGGTGCTAAATATAGTATTTTACCAGGCTATTATTCTAACAAAAGTGGATTGAAATAAGGAAGAGAATTAATCAGTAACAATACTTGTGTCCTATAGTATTCTTCATCAGTAGATCTCAGATCATCTTACAAAGAATGTCAGTAATATTTACCCCCATTTTACACGCTGGGAAACTGAGGCACAGAGTGGTGAAATGACTTGCCCAAGATCACTAATAGGCTAGGGACAGGGCTGGGAATAGAAGCTATCCTGAGTCCAGGCCAGTTTCTTGTCCACTGGGCAATGTTGCCTCCCAGTATAAATGGCATCACACTGCAAAGACTCACTTATATGTAATGCTTCACTAAATTTATCATCAAGATGTCTTTGCTGAAAGAAAATTTGATTTATGTGGAAAAATCCTGTTTTCAAATAGTTTTCTAATCAGATGCTCCACAGTGCAATTTTGCTTTCCATTTGCTGTCAAATTATTTTTGTTCAAAATATTAAGCAGATGAAGGAAAATAATCCTCCAGGAGGCCTTCAAAATGCCAGCAACTGGCAAGGGGAACCAAATCATTTCAATTGCTTAAGACAAACACCACCTCTGTAAACCAAGGAATAGAGTCCAAGCAGAGAATCTGTGCCTGAAGTTATTCTATCTGTAATAGTTCAGTTTTTTTTCTAACATAAATGTCCCAATGCTCTGCTCAGCTTCATTTTAAATGGTGATGGTTTCCAAGGTGTCAGCCTGAGGAGTGGGGGAGACACCTTAGCTCCAGAGCCTTTGAAGAGACCTAGGACATCTATGAACATGTACCTGGCTTTCTGCAAATACTGGGGGATCCATGAGCTTTGGGCTAGCCACACAGAAGCGTCATCCTCTTTATACTCTTCCTGTGGACTTGACCATGGAAATGAGTGATGTGGCCTGATCCAGTTTTGTCTCTGTGAGTTACTGATTCTTGCAACACTCGTACAGGCAGACTCTTACTAACTACAATGAGAGCTTGTGTAAGTGTAAGGGTTGGGATGTGTAAATATCCCCCTGTGGGACAGCTTAAATTAGGAACCTTGAACTTCACATGTTGAATTAAAGAACTAAGAACTGGTTGGTAGCTTTCGAAAGACAAAGAGAAGTTTTGGTGCGTGTAGCTTATTTTGCGTGTTGTTCTGTGCTCATCTATTTCTACTGAGGAATTGCTCAGGGAATTTATTGCCGCTATGCAGATGGCTAGTTTATGACAGAGTTTCAGGAGTCACTAATTTTGTTTTTGTTGACCATGAATTGAAATTAATTACTTAGAGTACATATAAATGAGGTAAGTTGGTAGCCATATCATTTTAAATACATATGAAAAATTAAGGATTGTATTCTGTTCTTGGAAGTTGAGGGGACTTTTATTTTAATAGGATATTGTTTCAAATGATTTTGCTGGTAGAAGCCTTTTCAGCCAAGGAAGAGTAATGAGTGGAGATCATTGATTTGAATACGAATGGACAAGAGAGACAGACAATAAAGCAACACAGTGTAGCATAGACCTTAGAATTATACATCTAAGTCTTGATTGTCATCTCATGAATGTCAATCTTGCAGCCTTCTTTTGGAGGTGTAATCATTGTTAAGCCTATGATTTAGTAAAAATCATGGACAGGTCACTGGCATGAATTTTTGTTTATTGCCTGTGACCTATCCAAGACTTATACTATAAATACTGACTGAATTCTAGAGGGCAGTGGTGCTGCTGGAGCTGGTGGGGGGTGTGGCCTGGGGGGGCTGCAGCTGGGGCCGGTGAAACAACTGCTGCTCTGGCCATCCCAGGGACTGCTGTCAGGGGTCGACCATTGCTCAGGCGGTGCCCAAGGCTGCCTAAGTAGTGGCCAGTGTGGCTGGCTTCAGAGCCGCTCCAGCAGTGGGTGATGTGGCTGTCCCTGGGGTCACCTGAGCAGCTGGGGTCAGCCACACTGGTTGCTGCAGAAGTCACAGAGGTTGCAGAAAGTCACGGAATCCATGACTTCCGCGACCTCTATGACAGACATGGAGCCCTAATAATTGTGCCTGGACTCTTGCACCTGTAGTGAATTATTGCTGCAAATATTAAACTACTTGATTTATGGATAACTACTCTCCTACTTCATAGGATAAAATTATAAGTATTTGGGAAATGGTATTATCTCTGTTACAGAGAGTGACTATAGACTGTGTGACCTCCAAAGAAATCTGTATTACAAATGTATGAATTTGTTCTATATTTTTATCCAACTGGAATTAACTGCCACAAACGTCCTCTTTTTCCTGTGAACAGCTACCTACATGCCTCTGGCATGATCTTATCATAGTCCACATTGTAAGCAGAGTTGACAGAAATACGAAGGGCAGATCTTTAAGAACGACTTCCGCTCCCTCAACTCCCTCAACATATATCTCTTGTGCACCAGGCAGAAACAGCTATTTTATACTGAATAGGACTTCTCTCAGGCATTTTGATTAGGTTTTTTCTAGGCCTGTCAGTTAATTGCAGTTAACTCATGTGATTAACTCAAAAAAAATTAATCGTGATTAATCACACTGTTAAACAATAGAATACCAATTGAAATTTATTAAGTATTTTTCTACATTTTCAAATATATCAATTTCAGTTACATCACAGAATACAAAGTGTAGAGTGTTCACTTTATATTTTTATTACAAATATTTATGCTGTAAAAATGATAAATGAAATAGTATTTTTTAATTTACCTAATACAAGTACTGTTGTGCAATCTCTTTATCATGAAAGTGCAACTTACAAATGTAGATTTTTTTTTTACATAACTGCACTCAAAAACAAACCAGTGTAAAACTTTAGCGCCTACAAGTCCACTCTGTCCTACTTCTTGTTCAGCCAATCGCTAAGAGAAACAAGTTTGTTTACATTTACGGGAGGTAATGCTGCCCTCTTCTTATTTACAATGTCACCTGAAAGTGAGAACAGGAGTTTGCATGACACTGTTGTAGCTTGTGTTGCAAGATATTTACATGCCAGATGCGCTAAAGATTCATATGCCTCCTCATGCTTTGGTCATTGCTCCAGTGGACATGCTTCTATGCTGATGACAATCATTTAAAAAAAATGTGTTAATTAAATTTGTGACTGAACACCTTGGGGGAGAATTGTATGTCTCCTCCTCTGTTTTACTTCCATTCTGCCATATATTTCATGTTATAGCAGTCTAGGATGATGACCCAGCACATGTTCGTTTTAAGGACACTTTCACTACAAATTTGACAAAATGCAAAGAAGATGCCAATGTGAAATTTCTAAAGATAGCTACAGCACTTGACCCAAGGTTTAAGAATCTGAAGTCACAAGTGCCTTCCAAAATCTGAGAGGGATAAGGTGTGGAGCATGCTTTCAGAAGTCTAAAATGGTAACAGTTTGATGCAGAAACTACAGAACCCTAAACACCCCCGCCAAAAAAAAATCAATCTTCTGCAAGTGACATTTGACTCAGATGATGAAAATGAACAGCCGTCAGTCCACATTGCTTTGGATTGTTACTGAGCAGAACCCATCATCAGTATGGACGCATGTCCTCTAGAATGGTGGTTGAAGCATCAAGGTTCATAATCTTTAGTGCATCTGCCATGTAAATATTGTGCAGCGTTGCCTACAACAGTGCCATGCAAATGCTTGTTCTCACTTTCAGGTGACATAAACAAGAAGCAGGCAGCATTGTCTTCTGCAAATATAAACAAACCTGTTTGTCTGAGCGATTGGCTAAACAAGAAGTAGGACTGATTGGACTTGTAGGCTCTAAAATTTGACCTTGTAGAAAATGTGGAAAACATCTAAAATATTTAAATAAATGGTATTCTATTATTTAACAGTGTGGTTAATCACAATTAATTTTTTTAATCGCTTGACAGCCCTAGTTTTTTCACCTCCTATACTTTAAACACTTTCTATTATTATTTTATTATTATTAAATAGACACGCCAGAAATTACATGCTAATGCCAATTTCAAATGTGACATTATGTTTAGCATAATTGCACAAAAGTCAGGAAATTAAAAGTTAGATTTAATTAACTTTTCTTTCTTGTGCTTGTATTATAATCCAAACTTTTTATTTTTTTTACATAGCCACACAGCTGGGGTGGTGTGCTGCAGTTGGCAAAGAGGAGTTTTGGAAGAGATCTAAACTCTCATTCTTCAGAGCATGAAGCAATCATTAGCTGATGAAGGTTAGGAACAAATTTCCATGTGGGAAGTTTATTGTGTAGTTGCATATTGCAGCTTAAACCTTCCTCTGAAGTTACTGGTGTTGGCTGTTGACAGAGGCAGGATATTGCTCCTCTTAGGAAAATAATGGACTGCAATACCAAAGAGCACTCTTTCTCCTTTATTAAATAGGTACAAATACAGCATGTGATGTTGTGACCCTTCCCAGGGATACCTAGGGTTGTGAGGCACTTTGCTACCACTTGCCCTTTGTGTGAGGAAGCCTTGTCTATGCCTGCTAGAGACCAGTTCTCCAATGGTCGCATGCAACACAAACATTCCCTTCTAGGCCCATGCCTCGACTCGGGTGACAAGTTTTAATTTAAGTTTTGGAATCTAATATTTTCCATCTCTCTCAAACTAGTTTCTGTGCAAACATTCTGAGGTGATTAGAATGACCTGTACTGGCTCTTGGTAGAGACCTGAAATGCCACTCTTTGGGGAAGTTATGCAGATATCAGACATAGGGATCCTATACACCCCCTCAGCCAGTTGGCATCTACAAGTCACAGATGTCTCCTCTTAAGCTGAATTGATTCTGACCCTCTACGATTATAAATAAATGTGAATGTACAGTTATGTTTAAAATCTGTTTTTTCTCCATAATGTTTGCACATACCCGATATACTGGAGCTGTCACAAACTCATCTTTTCTTCCACTTCTATGTCTCATCTGCACTCTATTCTGTTGTGCTTTTGGATTCCATTGGCCATAAATGCCCCTATCCTGCAATGAGCTCCACATGGGTGGATTCTATACTGTTCCACGTAGTGGTAGGGATCCACAAATATATTATAATATTGAGGCCTAACATTAGCCCCCCAAATGCATTGTAGACCCATATCACTTATTTGTTTAGTTTAAATCCATGTGACTTTCAGGCAAATTGGAAGATACTCACTGCAGCCCTACAAGTATCTTGTAAACTCTTTAACAGTTTTAGGTTCATCAGACAATACAAATAAAATGTCAAAGCTTTCCCAGTTTATAATATCTTCAAAGGGCCAGATCCTCAGCTGGTGTAAATTAGGACAGTTCCTTTCACTTCAACACTGGAAGTATTCTTGGGGTAGAACTGGTCTCTGGTAGCAACAGACTCCTATTTGTATGAAGTTATTTCTTTGCTCAAACAGCAGGTGCAGGATGTATTCCCTTTTCTGTTCGTTTGACTGTGTTCCACACATTGAGTAGTGATGTACTTGTGTGCCAACTTTGTGCCTTCAGCTGAATGTGCAGGGGACTTGCCTATTAGACTTGCCAGATCTTCAGATTATCTGGGAACAATTTATAAAGATGCTTTAGGCATAATACATCTACCACATAATTAAAAGTGATGGCACTATAGTACCAATCTCTTTATAATATGATGTATTAGTACTATAATAGCAATCCATTTTTTTTAAGCTTTCAATACTTCCATCTAAAGAGCTTTAGGGTCAGATCAAAGGCATTCTACACAGCCTTCTGACTTGAAGTATATATTTGACTTTCCAGGCCTGACCCAAGAGGATCAGAGGAAGATGGAAGGACTTGGTTTGCTGGCCCGCACAAGAGTATCTACGTGTTTGCTGACATCCAAACAAGAAGGAACTGAAAGAGTTTCCTCCCTGCTACTTTGGAAATAAATGATCTGCAGTCCTCCTTGTACCTAATGTATCTCCACTTACCACTCCAGAGCCTGTCTAACATTGTAACCACTCAGCTCCCGGCCATCCTGTTGCTGCTTTTCATGCTAGTTTACCTCTGTTTTTCTCATAAACTGTGGTCAGTTGAAGCTTTTCCCCATTCCAATTTCTGACTGCTCTACTACTTGATCACCTCGTTAGTAACTTGCTTGGGCTGCAGAAAGACTTGACCAGCTCTTCACACAGATCTCAGCTGCAGGGTGTGGTCAACTTTCAACCATGACTCTGAGTAGAACTAACCAAAGCACAGAATACTCTTAGCATTGATTGTCACCCATTAGCCACCTACTCTGCCTGATCTTATTTAATAAAGGCCTCCTTGAATTGATTGCTACCTGCTCATTTAATGTTAATTCTTTTAAATTTACAGGGCTTCACTTGAGTAAGTGGTCTTAGCTTTTTACACTTCCCTGGCATCATACCATTGTGGAATGAATGTTTTCAAATGTAGAAAATGTAAAAGAAAACATCTAATAGTGTCCTCTATTGCATCTTGCTAACTACTATTTTCTTAACTTTTAGCATTCACTCCACTGGATCCGTCTGTAACAGGCTTCCTTCCCATGTACCCTAATCCTGAATCCATCCATTCTATACCTCTTCTTCTGACGTAGGTAACCTTTGAAGTGCAGTTCCACATTTTACATGGAAAAGTGATTATAAAAAGGCATAGTGGGTTCTTGTGTTTTTATTTTTATTTTGGTCTCACAGTGACTCCTGATCAGTTTACAAATAAAAGATGTGTATAAGTGCATGTCTGTGATCTGAAAGTCAGTATGTTTCTTTCTGATACATTATCAATAAAGATTGGGCAGGCCAAATTTTGTCCTTAGTTATGTCCATGCAATTCCACTGCTTTCAAAATAGTTTCATGGGTATAACTGATGGCAGGATTTGGTCCTACAATTAAATATCAACAGACCTTTCTCCCATAACACTACAGAGCTTGCAGGACTAAACAATGGTAAAAGCTTATTAGTCTGTTAGGGTAGTTTTATCAGCTAGGGATCTGTCCTGCCAGTCATGCCTTTTAGGTCACACCCCTTTTGGCATGGGCTGTAAGGCAAAGGGGATAGGAGCTGCAATGCCACTGTTACATCATTTGAGGCCCCCCCCCAACATGCTGTAAAAACTCCATGGCCTACCTGTGCCACAGCAACTGTTTTTCTGCATGGAATTAGGGGGTAGCAAGCAGGACAACTGCCCAGGGCCCCACGCCAGAGGGGGCCCCTTGAATCTAAGTTGCTCAGGCTTTGGCTTCAGCCCCGAGTGGCAGGGCTCAGGGACCTGGGATTCAGCCTCATGTGGTGGGGCTTCATCTTTCTGCCCTAGACCTCAGGGATTCTAATGCTGGCCCTGCTTGGGGGCCCCCCTGAAACCTGCCCGTGGCCCCCCCAGGGGGCCGCAGGCCCCTGGTTGAGAACCATTGTGTTAGATAATCCTCAGGGAGCTGGATCTGCTGCTTTTATGGTGGCTTTGGACACCGAGCTGGTGCAAAGTGGCCACAGCAGGAATCAGGATCTGGCGCAAAATGGTGACAGACAATTGACAATTTGTAAAGATAAGAGAGCTCTCAAGAGCCTGTGCTGGTGTGCAAATATTTGAGTGTATTCAAGATTGTCAGACCTTTCACATTGCTCTGATCTTGGGGCCTTAACTTTGATTTCCCGTCTGTAACTGCATAAAGGGCCAGTAGAAGCCACATGTTGCTTCTGCTGAAGTCAGTGTCAAAACTATCACTGAATTCAAGAGCACAGGGTCCGGCCTGAGGAATTAATTAGCAGCCAGTTTGAACCCTCTAATAGCACAAACAACTGACCTGATACATAAAAGGAAACAGATTTTTAAAAAGGAAGGGAACAAATTAGAGTCTCTATTTTAATCTCGCTGGAACACACTATACTTTCTGTTCAAGCTTTTTGTTCCAGAAAAATTTGATTTCAGTAGAAAAATTCAATTTTAGTCCAAGACTCTAATCAGAGTTTCCACAATAAAACTTAATTTCTCTGTTACTGCCAATTGTTATCTTTCAGTCAGCTTCAACATCTTCACTACTAAAATAATCTTTTGCTTATTTTCACCTAGGAAAAAATACAATTTAATTTACAATGTCCCCCAAAATTGCATATTCTAAAGGACAATGTCATCTGCAGGCATAAATGTGGAGTTTAGTGCTCCTTCTCATGCTGTTAACCATTTTATTGCCTTAAGACTTACAGCTGTTACCCTGTGAAGATTTGTTATTTAATATAAGCATCGTCTTTTTTTTAAAGCTCCATGTCTGAAATAATATAACCTTTGGTTACAGGGGAATAGCAGAGGAGGTGTATATTAAACAGAAGTCTCTCACTAGAGATCCTTAGTACACTGCAGTCCTGCTGATCAAAGACCAAATCCCAAGAATTGCTAAGACCTTGCAGAACCTCTTCAGCTCCAGCTGAGTTCAATTTGAGCTGCAGATGTTCAACACTTTTTGAGATTTGGCTCCTGGCAACAGTTTAAATAAACAAAACAAAACTCCAACACTAACACAGATTATCTCAGTAAGTACCATCCATTAAAACAGCGTTAATTGTAAACATAAATAACATCCTCTAACCGCTTTTGTTCTAATGCCATGCCAGTTCTGGAATTTATGTCCATAGCAAACACATTACAACGCAAAAAATACTCACCCAAACCAAGAGTAAACTGGCCAGCCAAGTAGCATATTCCTTGTCGCAGATTTATCAGCCAGGTTTTCTGAGTGTTTATATTCAAAATATTGTTTCCATAAATATTTTTTCAAATTTTTATTTGTACCGTGATAACCTTGAGGGCAAGATGCAGCTTGGAGTCTTTCCATTGACTTTAATGAGAACTGGATTAAGCCCAGAGACCCCAAGTTTGACTGGGGTCCTCCTGTGCTAGGTGCTGTACCAACCTATAGTAGGAGATAGCCCCTGTCCTGAGAAGTTTACAAAGTCTGCTCGTTACTGTGTATCTTAAACAGTTATTTTAATAAATGGATAACAAGAAGCCTGAGGGTGGAAAAATTCTTCCAACGAATTGGTTAGAAAATAAAGGCCTGATCCTGCACTTTGTAGAGTCACTGACAAAACACCCCTTGACTTCAGCGGTACAGGATTAGGGATCCTGATTCTGACTCATGCTTTTGTGTGCTCTTTCAATACAAATAATAAATAATATGAATAATATAATCCAGATTTGGAGGGCTGCACGGAATTATAGACTTTTCAGCAGAAATAGGGACAAATGCCAAGGACCAGTTATGATGAATATGTGTATATTGTAATGTAGATTTCATTAGCAAAAAGAAAATGGAGGCAAGAAGTATGGGTAAGGGGTTTTACTCTTTTTATTCTTGTTTAGCATCTTAGCTGGAAGAATGATCCTGTCCACATGAATGAGCTGTGATATATATTACATTTCTTGAGGTCTCTTTTGATTTATATGTATTTCTTACTCTCTCTATTGCTTTGTGGAATGAAACATTTTATGAAATATCATAGGGGAATCACTGCAGCATTTTACGTACATTTCATAATAGAATGGAATTTATGACTGAATTCTGGTATCAGGAAATTATCAATAGGACCTATGCTAGTGGCTGGGAGAGAGAATCCTGCCCTAAACCCAGGGACGGGATGGAATATCTGTTCAGCCCTAAGCAGTCCCTACTTAAACAGAATAGGAGTACTTGTGGCACCTTAGAGACTAACAAATTTATTTGAGCGTAAGCTTTCGTGGGTTACAACCCACTTCATCAGATGCACAGAATGAAACATATAGTAAGAGTATATATATATACATACAGAAAAGATGCCATACCAGCTCTAAGAGGCTAATTAATTAAGATGATCTATTATCAGCAGGAAAAAAACTTTAATAGTGATAATCAAGATGGTTAGTTACAGACAGTTGACAAGAGGTTAAGGATAGTTGTAACAAGGAAAGAGATTCAAGTAGTGTAATGACTCAGCCATTCCCAGTCCCTATTTAAGCCAGAGTGAATGGTATCTAATTTGTAAATCAATTCAAGCTCAGCATTTTCTCATTGGAGAGTGTTTTTGAAGTCTTTCTGTTGCAAAATTGCCACCTTCGGGTCTGTTGCTGAGTGGCCAGAGAGGTTGAAGTGTTCTCCCACTGGTTTTTGAGTGTTATGATTCCTGATGCCAGATTTGTGTCCGTTTATTCTTTTGTGTAGAGACTGTCTGTTTTGGCCAATGTACATGGCAGAGGGGCATTGCTGGCACATGATAGCATATATCACATTGGTAGTTGTGCAGGTGAATGAGCCCCTGATGGTATGGCTGATGTGATTAGGTCCAGTGATGGTGTCACTTGAATAGATATGTGGACAGAGTTGGCATCGGGCTCTGTTGCAAGGGTAGGTTCCTGGGTTAGTGTTTTTGTTCAGTGATGTGTGGTTGCTGGTGAGTATTTGCTTCAGGTTAGGGGGCTGTCTGTAAGCAAGGACTGGTCTGTCTCCCAAGATCTGTGAGAGTGAGAGATCATCTTTCAGGATAGATTGCAAATCTTTGATGATGCGCTGGAGAGGTTTTAGTTGGTGGCTGAAGGTTACGGCTAGTGGCATCCTGTTATTTTCTTTGTTGGGCCTGTCCTGTAGTAGGTGATTTCTGGGTACCCTTCTGGCTCTGTCAATCTGTTTTTTCACTTCAGCAGGTAGGTATTGTAGTTTTAAGAACACTTGATAGAGATCTTGTAGGTTGTACAAATGCGATTGTATCTTAGAGGTTGGTTGTAGACAATGGATCGAGTGGTGTGTCCTTGATGGAAGCTGGAGGCATGTAGGTAAGTATAGTGGTCAGTAGGTTTTTGGTATACGGTGGTGTTTATGTGACCATCATTTATGAGCACAATAGTGTCCAGGAAGTGGATCCCTTGTGTGGACTGGTCCAGGCTGAGGTTGATGATGGGATGGAAATTGTTGAAATCATGGTGGAATTCCTCAAGGGCTTCTTTTCCATGGATCCAGATGATGAAGATGTTATCAGTGTAGTGCAAGTAGAGTAGGGGCATAAGGGGTCGAGAGCTAAGAAAGAGTTGTTTTAAGTCAGCCATGAAAATGTTGGTATACTGTTGGGCCATGCAGGTGCCCATAGCAGTTCCTCTGACTTCAAGGTATATGTTGTCTCCAAATGTGAAATAGTTGTGGGTGAAGACAAAGTCACAAAGTTCAGTCACCGGGTTAGCTGTGACATTTTTGGGGATACTGTTCCTGATGGCTAGTAGTCCATCTTTGTGTGGACTGTTGATGTAGAGGGCTTCCACATCCATGACATCAGGTCTGTATTAGTGGCTCTGGCCTACAATACATATATGTGTGTTGTTTTGCCATGCTGCTGTGTGGAGACTGCTTCTCAAACAGCTACCCAAGGTATGCCAGAGACACAGAATCCTGTTGCTTGGATCTCCACAGTTGGGCACCCTACACACCAAACACATCAGTTCTGCTGTCTTTGAGGCCTTCTAAAGCCCTTCCACATGTGTGTGTGGAAAGGTCCTTACTTCAAAGCATCTCTTTCCCATAAGCCGAAACCTCATTGAAGTATACTTGACATTCATAATAAAATACAGGTTGTATAAACATCCTTTCTTGGTTTTGTCAAAAGAATAAGTGACTTGTCTACATGTTTTAAGTGTTTCAGAAAGCTTTTATAATGTATTTCAGGAGTAAATAGTGAATTTATTTTCATGCTCAAATGAGGAAGACATGTTTTCTGTTCATAAAGCCACAGAGGATATCCCAGTGAAAATCTCAGTGACTTCCATGTAGACCAGGGGTCTGAAACACGCAGGCTATGGAGTTATTTCCTGTGGCCCTGCATAGCTCCCCTCACCCCCCGCCCTCCACCTCTGCCCCCGCCCGCTGTTTGGCGGCACTTAGGACTTTCCAGGAGAGAGGGGAGAGGAGCAGGGACGCAGTGTGTTCAGGAGAGGAGGTGGAGAAGAGGTGGGGCAAAGGTGGGGATTTGGGGATGGGATTGGAATAGGGGCAGGGAGGGGTTGGAGTTGGGGCAGGGACTTTGGGGAAGGGGTTGCAATGTGAGCAGGGAAGGGGTGGGAAGAGATGGGGCAGAAGTGGGGCTTCATGGAAGGAGTGGAGTGGGGGCAGGGCCGGGGACAGAGCAGAGGATTTTGAATCTTTGAAAAGGTGTTAGTGATGCTTCCCTCGGACCAATGTACTAGTCCTCAGGTGGCCCTTGTGGTGATTTGAGTTTGAGATTCCTGATGTAGACTAACTCCTACTGGCTATAAATTTCCAGGAATTAATCAGAAAATAGAATCTATTTTTTAAAACAAAACGGGCCATCTATGAGATGTGCTAGGTTTATTTTGAGAAAAGGGTCATTTTGTAGATTCATAGATTTTAATGCCAGAAAGAACCATTACCATCATCTAGTTAGGCTGCCCGCATAAAATAGGCTCTGTATTTAATTTGGCAGTTCCTTAATCTACCCACACAACTAGTGATTGAACCACAGTGAATCTTCTTTTGGAAGGGCATTGAGTAATGATTTAAAGGCTCCAAATAATGGAGAATATACCACATCCCTTGGTAATCTGTTCTAGAGATTAATTAGTTTATTGTTTAAAAATTTACATCATATTTCCAGTTTGAACTTTGACTTCAACTTCCAGCCACTGAATTTTGTTATACCTCTATTCGCCAGATTAAAGAACCCTCTAGTATCAGATATCTCCTCTTTCTGTGGGTAATCAAGTTGCCTCTTAACTAACTCTTTAGCAAACTTACATGCAGTGAGCTCATGTCTATTCTGCCAAGAATTGATGTTCAATGTTTAAATTCATAAATATTTAAAATATTTTATTTTGTAACCTAATTTACCAGAGATACTATATGATGAGATTTATATAGCTAATCAGATGGCCAAATTCTGCTCTGAGTTACATTGTTTCGGTGGAGTTACCCTATATTTACACCAATGTATCCAATTTTTTAAAAAGTATCAGAGGGGTAGCCGTGTTAGTCTGGATCTGAAAAAGCAGCAAAGAATCCTGTGGCACCATATACACTAACAGACGTTTTGGAGCATGAGCTTTCGTGGGTGAATACCCACTTCCTCAGATGCATGTAGTGGAAATGTCCAGGGGCAGGTATATATATGCAGGCAAGCTAGAGATAATGAGGTTAGTTCAGTCAGGGAGGATGAGGCCCTGTTCTAGCAGTTGAGGTGTGAAAACCAAGGGAGGAGAAACTGGTTTTGTAGTTGGCAAGCCATTCACAGTCTTTGTTTAATCCTGAGCTGATGGTGTCAAATTTTCAGATGAACTGAAGCTCAGCAGTTTCTCTTTGAAGTCTGGTCCTGAAGTTTTTTTGCTGCAGGATGGCCACCTTAAGGTCTGTTATAGTGTGGCCAGGGAGGTTGAAGTGTTCTCCTACAGGTTTTTGTATATTGCCATTTTTAAGTTACTCTAATCTTTTTAATGGGATTATCTTTTATAGCATAGATCTTACTTAATTACAAGAAGCACATTAAATATCTGAAACCTGAGATGAGAATATTGTAAAGAATACCTTAGAAATGTTGGTATAATATACCTATATTAGAGGAAAATATGACAAGAGGACTTGAAGCATTTAGAGATCTTTATTTAATAGTATTTCATTTAATATTCAGTAATCAGTTGGTTAGGTTGAAATGATTTCAGAATCGTGATGACATCACTGAGCCAAAAGGTATCTACTTAGACAAAAACGCTTATTTTATTTTCCCACATCTGTTCTGCTTTCATGTTTGGTGTTATGTTGTGTTAGAGCTAAACTCTCTGGCCATTTGGAATGTTGCATTTTGCGTCTCAATTTTTTAGGTAAATATATGGACAAATCAGTTTCTTAATTTCTCTTGCTCTCTGGGTCATTGCTACATAGAGCTTAGCAAATCAGAATCATCTGGAGAATTACTAGTATATATCTGATTGCTGACATTGCCTCTGAGACATTAACTTCCCAGTTCCCAAGAACTCACCTCGACTTAGACTTGTCCTGCAGGTTCCTTTTATTGCAATTCAAAAGAGCTACGCTGAGTTGACCTGACTCTAGGCTAGGGGTAGGAGAAGGGTTACAACTCCAAAGCACATACACATTCTTAAAACAGGCTGCCTCAGGCATCTTCTATTTTACATGATATCACATGCTTTATGATTGGTTCACTAGCTCCTGTGGATCAATCCTCATATAGGTCACATGCTATCCACATGCTGCGCAGGTGCAGTCTGATACATTCTAATCATTTCCCTAATATTGCCTTATCTGCTAGTTACATATTTACAAGGCTGGTGTCACTTCATGCTTTGTTCATTGTTTAACTATTGTTTAATTTCTCTGATCGTGCTAGGCCTATCCTGGTAAACTGTTACCTGCCAAATATACAGTGAAAACTGTCAAACAAGACAGAAAAATATATACTATTTTTTTTCCTACTCCCCCTTGGCTCGTTGGAGCTTTCCCAGGAAAATATCAAAGCCATTCCTGAGAACAGTTTTGCAGTGTGAATAACATGGCTCTAATTCTTATCCGTGTAATAACATTCTCAGAAACAACCTGGATATGATAACTTGTCCTGTGAAATGAAGAAAGAGAAGTGTTTTTTCACACACAAAAAGAAACTGCATAAGTTAGACCTTTCTGGTGACAGGCCCAATTTGTTCAGTGAAAAGCTCTTCAGCTCTTCTGTGACAATTTACTCTGCTGGTTTTCAAGATGGAATGGGATCAAAGTCTATTGTGCTGCCACTAAGAATGAGAGCATTTCCAAAGAGAGAGAGCTTAGTCAGAATGTATCCTATTTCGTTCTGACAAAGTTTAAATGAGGAAAAAAGCTAGAATAATCTTGCCTGCTTTCTCCAAACATTTGGGGCTAAGATATGCTCAGCAAGTGCTCCCCGTCCACATCCTGAGGAGGGAGGTTGATGGAATCTATGTGGTGTCTGGACTCAAGTTTAGAATTGGTTTGATAATACCAACAGTTTTCTGTCCGAAAATTCGGTTTTGATGAATCTGAGATTTTTCACAAAATTGTATTGATTTCAAATTTTGTTTTAAAAAAATGTGAAAATGTCAAAACATCACACTTCAACATTTTCACTAAAGTAAGTTTCAATTTTTCACTTCAAAATTGTTTTTTTTAGAAATATATTTTAATATAACTTTTTCTAAAAAAATGGTTAAATTAGAAACAAAACATTTTAAAATGTATTGAAATGAAACATTCTGATTCAGAATTTTATTTAATTTTTTGAAATTTGGCTTTTTGTTCTGATATGGGACAAAAATTAAAATAAAATCTTTTCATCGGATGGAAAATCCATTTCCTGACCAGCTCCCCTTGTGTTGTTCATTTATTTATTTGGAAAGCGAATAAATAAGTCTTTGTTTCTGAACCAGACACTACTAGAATTTGCCCCAGTGGGCCCCCATGTTTAAATACATTCTGGATAAGAGAGATCATTCATGTGAGTTTTCAAAGGGAAATACCATGAGAACACTGCCTCATGAAGTTATATTGGTTTCAAGATGACTGTTTTATGTATATTTTATATTCATACACCAAAAATCCTAGGAGAATGGAGGGAAGAGGAGTTTGGGCTGAAGACTGGTAAGCAGTAGCTTGCTGGTTGACTGCTTCTATATTCCTTAGGAAGGCCAGTATAGCTCGCATGTTAGGTTCTTTCTAGGCTGTTTGAAAAAAGTGGAATGTATTGAATTAACTTCAAATATTTTGAAAACTATACATTATTTCCCCCTTTTCCAAGAGTGGTATTCACCTTATTTCACGTCTAAGAAGTATTATTTTTTAAAAAAGAATATATCTCCTTCTTGTACCCCAACACCAAGCCAACATTTATAATTTTGTTACTATTTTGGGTTTGTATTCATGCATTATTGTAAACATCTGACTGGCCCAACTAGTGACAGAAGTTAGCTCTGACTTAAACGAACAAAACACTACCAGCACCTTTGCAAATTTGCAGAAGACTCAGCTAATCATGTTACGAAATCACCAACCATATCCCAACTCCCTATCTGCTCTTCAATTACTCCCATCAGATCTCTGTAATGGGAGGCCTTGATGAGCTTTATTTTTGGTCCCCGATTTAATGCCTAAGGCTCTAAGCATGGGACAGGTATTCTTCCTTTACTGCAGGGAAGGAATTACATTCTATCAGTGACCAGCCTCTTGCGGTGTTTGTGCATCCCATCCTACTTATAGGGCTTATATATAAAATGCTACATTTGTGCAAGGAAAAAAAAGGGTTAGCATTATATAAAGCAACATATCTAATACTGACCAAGAAGGTCAGCTATTTTATATCATATGTTTTTCTGCAAATAAATAACAATGTTAAAGTATTCAACCTCCCCCTCACATGTCCCCCCCGACACACTAAGCAGATTTAGATTCTGGTAGAGCACAGCTCTAGAAAGCTGAGTTTGTGAAGCCTAAAATTAAGATATGCCATTAGAGCATGAAATTATGGGCTTTTTATGCATCTGTATTAAAATGTAGATTACTTTATTAAGGGAAAGATATTTGATACTTGAATATATTTTGTCTTTGATGTATTGTCCTTTCAAATTAAGCAACTCTAATATGATAAAAGCAACAAGAGAAGCATTTCAGCATTTAGAAAGGTCTAAAAGGCTTAGCAACCACACTATAACATTTGAGATAAACAAACTGTGTGCTGTAAACATGTTTCTGAGACAGAGTAATTAAATGGAGGTCCCAAGAGCATCACAGCTTGGAAGCCATTAGTTCAGAAATGGTCAGAAAAAAACTGAAACAGAAGACACCTGCTTCAATCATATGGTTGAGTAAAATTTCAAGTTTCAACTCAACCTGGAATATTTGCCAGGTTGTGTGCAGCTGTTCAGATGAGAGAGAAACAATATGCAATCTAAAAGTGTATGTAATGAGCCAGGATGGACCTCTTAGTAGAGCTGCATTGACCTAGCCAAATGGTAACATCAAAACATTTGTTTGCAGATTTGATTTTATATATATTTGTATTCAGTCAAATACCCTAGTATCTAACTCTAAAGAAACTAGACTTCAGGGTGAAATAACAGCCACATATTCAGGTCACTAGATATAAAAAATGTGCTTCAACACAGGAAGAGATATACCCGAATAAGAACATGGCTAAGAACGCTAACAGAATCTTTACACAAGACCTACTCCAGTCTGCATTTCTCTATTGTGCTGTGACGCCTGGATTCCAACAAAGGCACCAGGAGAACTACAAGGAGGGCAGTAGTGACACTACTTTTAAAGTATCAGGGGGGTGCCGTGTTAGTCTGTATCCACAAAAACAATGGGGAGTCCGGAGGAATCTTAAAGACTAACGGATTTATTTGGGCATAAGCTTTTGTGGGTAAAAGATCCACTTCTTCAGATGCATCACTACTTTTAAACTTTTCCAACACTTTCCATTATAGTCCCTTGAATGCATCTGCTTATGCCTCTGACTTTATAGTGGCTGCCTCAAGTTGAATTTTTTTGGAAATTTTGATTGAAAACTGTTCAGGCCTTTTTGAACAGGAAGTTATTAGAGAAAAAGCTAATGTTTACTAAAATGATGGGAAAATGTTTTTGAGAAGCTCTAGTGCCTCAGGAACTTGACATTTGGCAGGGGGATATAGTTCTGAGGTTAGAGGTGACTCCCTTGCTGTCTCAGTCAAATATGGGCTGACTTTCTATGAGCAATTATAAGCCATGGAAAAATCTCCATTAGTGTGTATGCAGTAGAATTTTATATGCTTGCTCATAATTTCTAAAAGTTCAAACTCTTGCCACACTGCATTACATAGAAGAGATGGCACCAAACTATACGTCTGTACAGGACACAGGCAAAATGAGTCCTGAACTGTCTCCTTAAAATATCCTCCAGTCCAGATGGAGGTAAACTGGGTGAGGAGCCAAGAGCCTGTAAATTCTCAACTCATCTTGCCACTGATTGCTGTTGAGAGACAAGCAAACTACACTGACCTCATTTTACAGATTGAGTAACTGAAAATTCTTGAAGATGCACAAGGTCACATAAGGCACAACTGAGACTAGAATGTACATCTCAGTTATGGCTGATACAAATCCCATCCATTCTGTCAGACTGGCTCTCAAAGGCTACCCCAAAGAACAGGCTTAAATCCAGCTTTGAGATCTTTTCTCCATTGCTCTAGTTGCAAGAGGTAAAGGGGGCAGTGAATATTAGCTGGGATGGCAAACTGCCCCTTCTCTCCACTGGCAGTTAAACACATGGGAAAATGTGGAAGGTTAAGTGCTAGCATTTATCACTTTAAACAATCTAAACTGAGCATAGATTTGCAGAGATACTTAGCCTGCCATTGAACTACTGTCAACAAGCACAAAAGATGAATGTGGAACACCTTAGCTAGGCCTGAACTGATTGGCTGGAATTCCATGGACAGTATATCGTATTCCAACCACGCAGTGAGAGTTATAATTTGTGCCGTAGTCCCAGCGTTCTACAGCAGCTGGCAAAGAGAACTGCCAGAAAATTGTGCAGAATCAGAGAGCAGCTAAAAATTTATGCCTTCCATCTAATCATTGTCTGGTGATGAGATGAATTAAGCAGGTTAGTAGTGTTAGACCTGCAAGGGAGAGTCTGGAATGAGAGAGAGAGAGAGAGAGAGAGAGAGAAAATAAATTTGTCACAATTTAGAGTGTATCTCCCTGAAGTTTGGTATTTGAGGTGTTTTCCCCTCACACTGCTCCATCTGTTTCTGTCATTGATCTCTATTAAAGTGCAGTTTCACTTTGAAAAGTGACTGTAAAAAGGTGTACTGGGGTAAGGGGTTCCATGTTTACTATGTGCCGGAGACTTCAAATCAAATATGTTCTGAGTGAAAAAATATATAGATATATATTTTAATTGCCACATTGGCAAACTCATCTTGGGCTTTGAAAGTCAACTAGTTCTTTCCTTCTTGTGCTTCATTGCTGGTAATAGTTTTCAGGTCAAATTATGTTCTCAGGGAAATTCACAGCCCCATTCTGCTAGCATCAAATGAGAGGCAAAACTGGTTTTTCACTAAGCAGCAAATTCAGGAGCATCGTTGCTTGAGACTGCCAGCAACAGCAAAAGGCTTAGAAGTGCCCATTGAAATGAAAAATGCTGTTGTAGCTACAGTCTGAAATTTCAAGCTGCTGAGCTGGGAAATAATGGGCACAATGTCCAGATGTAAATGATTTTGGAATACTAATGTAATTCAAGAAACTTTCTTTTAAAGGGAAAGATCTGAATATCCCCAAATTTGGGGGGTTAACTCCTAAGCTGCATTGAGCTCTCATCCAGGGAAGCTGAGGAGAAATTGTTCCAAAGAGACTTGTTGCAGAAGTCTCAGAAGGACATGGTTGCCCGTCCAGGTTTGGCTGGAGTGCTGTGTACCCTAGCCCACTTCCTTCCATCCTTGACAAGCCCCTCCTCACCTATATGTGCCTTCTGTTCAAGTGCCTCATCAGAGAAAAGCATCTTGAACAAGATTCAATGATCTGGCCCTTAGGGGGTTCTGGATCAGAACTCAGATCTGGATCCAAGTTTTCCAAATAGCCCTGAGCCTTCTCTAAGTTACATTAAGGACCATGTGAGGGAATGCACAATATGGGGAGCTCATGGTGATGGAAAGCGATCTTTACCCCCTTCCCTTAGTTCTACACCAAACACAGGGAAAGAGTAACTGAGAATTGGGGTTACTGAGTTTATGTACAGCACCCAGTGGGTATGTTGTGACCTATGAATACAATTTGCTGTTTGTCACTGATCTAAACCATTCCTATACCATATTTTAAAGTCAGAGTGCAGTGTGCACTGCTTGCTAGGGCTTTTTCACTAAAGGAATGTGGGAACAGATGTGTAAATCATTTCCAGTGGAGACCCCCAAAATAGCTAACTAAGGGCCTGACCCTTCATACACTCTCAAACATCATCAGTGCCATTGAGTTCAAAGGGGTTAATTGCAAGAATAAAGACACACTCACCCACACACACACTTACACTTCCCAGGATTGGGCTCTAAGTTTTGAAATACAGGCTATAATTTATACAAATTGAATGCGTCTGAAACTGGAAGACTGCCCTCAAATGTAAGGTTTTGATCTTTTCCCAGGGAAGTTCAAGAAACCCAGTGGAACAAGAGAGTAGGAATATTGTGTCCATTCTTGTTGGACCAACTTCAAAGAAAAACTAACAGTTGTATTAGCCTGTTTCTCCCCACATGTACAATGGTTGGCACCTATGCCTCTTTATTGACCTCTGTGGAGTTACTCCTGACTTACACCAGTATAAGGGAAAATAGAACTGATGTGACGATAAGGAATCACAGAGAGAATAATTTTCTTTTAACACTGAACAAGGCACTTTTCAGATGAAGGAAAATAGTTTCACCCCTAATGTTACTCTCTGTCTCTCTCTATTTTACTGCAGATCCTCCATCTAGAACCTTCTTCAGCCTCTTCCCCTTACAACAATGGATGTGAAATAGTATGGATATCCTCTGTCTTATGCCTTTCAGTGTTATCTCCATTTTAAATGGTAATGAGTCAGCAGGAATGAAAAATTGACAGACTATCTTGCCCACATGTTAAAAAATGGGCACCCTCAGTGTACTATTTGTTTCTTTGGAATATTTTATATTAACTTGACACTACTTCGAGAGATGACCCAGGTCTGCAATATCATAATATTTACATTGTCTGTCTTAGAGATTACTAAAAGGCATTACAACGGCTGCCATAAATCGTTAGCATCAGCTGACTATTATCTCACAGTGATATCTGAGAACTCATTTTTCCTACTCGAATGTCTGGAGGAATATTGGAGTAAATGTGTGATATCTGCTAGTAAAGGCTGAAGTTGTATAGGTATTTACTGGATGGTCTCTGAACCAAAGGTGATAGACATGGGTTTCATCTAGGGTGACAAGATGTCCCGATTTTATAGAGACAGTCCCGATTTTTGGGTCTTTTTCATGTATAGGCTCCTATTACCCCCCACCCCCTGTCCCAATTTTTCACATTTGCTGTCTGGTCACCCTAGTTTCATCCAGCAGATACTGGCCAGGTGAGCTGGGCAGGTTTGACTTTCTACCTGAATTGCATGCCCACCCCAAGGAACAGCTCTCCTTTTCTCATGTAAATAACTTATTCTGTCAGGAAATTTACCATTCACCTCTAAAACCCATCCAGCAAAAGCTTAAAGTTTTTTGTTGTTTTTTGTGTTTTTTAAAAAAAGCTTCTCTATATAATCTATCACAGAGGTTTATGGAAACTATTATTTTCTGACAATGGCACCTCTGTGAATACTAGACTGGAGATGCATGATTTGATTTAATTACATCTCTTATTTCTAAAGCCACTTTAAAATTCATTGGGATACATTTTTAATTGCTCCAAATGTAACTCTCAATTCTTATTTATTTTACTTGCCTTGAGTTTGTTTATTGCCTGTCCAATTTTAGGGCTCTAGTCTCATGTCTATGCTCATCCAAAATCCCATTTGCATTCACTTTGGTTAGGTAAAGCTAATATATATTCTCATCATTGGCATAATCATCAACCAGTTATGTTCCTCTGGAGATAGAATTTGGATCTTCCAATGCTAATTACAAGCAGAACTTTTTGGGCTAGATCAAAACTTGGAATACATATTCAAGCAGGGGAGTAAGAATGCCCCCATGTACTCTCCTGGGTGGGCTAATTGTACACCATGCCCACTTACTTGGTCTTAAGGCAGGCATGTGGGAAGAAGTGAGGAACAAGTGGAGCTAAGGTGTATCCTTAATGAACTGGCTAACACAACTGAGCCAGCCTGGGGCATAGCATAATTTTCTGTTTGAAGAGGCCCTCCAGCAAATTACTACATCCTCTAACAAAGAGGAAGTGTTTCCATTGCCTTCCCTGATCTTTGGATCAGGCCCTTCACGACTGATTCTAGAAGGGGCTCCACATTGGTAGATCCCTCAACTTACTGAGATCCATGCATAATGCTTCTTGCAGGATCAGTGCCTTGCATTGTATGTGGTTTAATAGTCGAGATGGAGCAGGTCTGAGGGAGGCTTAGTTGTCCCCCAGGCACTCTGGGGAAGGCTTAATAATTGTCAATAGAGCACTATGTAAATAATAAACTTTTTGTTGTGCTGAAATGCTATCCTACTCTCATTTAAAAATATTTTGGATGAATTCTCCAAAATTTGCATTTTTCTGGGGAGAATATTATTGATGAACAAATGAATTAGTTTCACTTCTCTAGCAGCTAGCTGAAGACTGCCAGTTCAACTCAAGTGATGTTCACTGAGTGCTTTGAATTCCCATTTCATCTTGTTCACTGGAATAATACAATGAACATTATGCCAATGGCACTCCTGAGGATGGGCTGATTGTTTCTGAATTGTTACACTTGTACCTTTTGGAGCTATAAATATTGTAAAATAGTTCAGTGAGTGTTTTAGTGGAATCAGGATTTTACGTTAAGATAGCTTATTCCAAATTGCACAGATTGATTAAAATACACAAGTTTAACCAGATGTTTCAAAAGAACACAAGTGCAAAATCAAGGAACGTAGCAGATGTTACTGGGATATGTGTAAAGACACTACTGGTTTCCTGGTGGCAGATTACCTGCCTGACAGCTTCACTGGATGCATTAGGGAGCTAACCTAAGCTTTTTTTCTGTGTATAATTTATGTACACAGGAAAGCTAAGCTAAAAAACAAAGCATGATTTGAAGATACTTCCTGCTTTTTAACCCACATATCCCACAGAGATGACAGAGGCATAAAACGTATCGACTAAACCATAAAGCAAAATATATTCGTGATAAAGCTTTGACATGTAACACTGGTCTACAATTTTTGAGAAGTCGTCTGCTTCAGAGATAAAATGTGATATTTATTATGTATTTTGATGTGCTGAATTCAAATATGAAAATTAAAACATCTGATTGGCTACTGTTTCCAAGGTATTTAAGTTTTTACATTTTATGTCTATGTATATTGTGTAGATAGTAGAGTTTTAATCATAAATTGTAAACCTAGGTCTTTTCATGTGTTTATGGTTTCACCTGTCCTGTTTATGTAACACTTTAAAAATCAGCAAAAGGGTTATATAAATCAAATTTATTATGAAACAAAAGGCAAAAAACTATTATGTACATAGTTTAGTCCTAGTCAGTGTCTACTCGGCGCTTCTTGGCTTGTCTCTTGTATTCATTCAATGGAGCATCTCTTGTCACTGCCCAGCAATAGTCTGCAAGCATTGATGGGCTCCATTTGCCCTGATAGCTTGCCAGCAGATTCCACTGCTGTAGTCTGGAGCCCAACAGCTCTGCCTTACTCTTGGGTAGTTCCAAATCCCTGACAAGGTCATTCAGTTCACCTTGTGTTATGAGGTGTGGTTCAGAGGAGGAGGATGGGAGAAAATGTGGGTCCTGTGACATTGATGGTTCAGGACCAGAAGTTTCATCCTCTTCCTCTTCCTCGTCTGACTCAAGTGAGAATGATTCTGGTGCATCAGGAACCGGCAGTCCTTCTCCGTGGGGTACTGGGTGTATAGCTGATGGAATGTTTGGATAACGCACAGTCCACTTTTTCTTCTTTGACACACCTTTCCCAACTGGAGGCACCATGCAGAAGTAACAATTGCTGATATGATCTGTTGGCTCTCTCCAAATCATTGGCACTGCAAAAGGCATAGATTTCCTTTTCCTGTTCAACCACTGGCGAAGATTTGTTGCACAAGTGTTGCAGCATATGTGTGGGGCCCACCTCTTGTCCTGATCTCCAATTTTGCATCCAAAATAAAGGCAATAGGCTTTCTTAACCATAGTGGTTATACTGCGCTTTTGTGATGCAAAAATCACTTCACCACAAACATAGCAGAAGTTATCTGCAGTCTTCACACAAGTACGAGGCATCTCTGCTCACTTTGGCTAAACAGAAATGTGTCCCTTTGCAAAATCAAACACTGACAAATAAGAGAGCACTACACTGTATGATTTCTAGAGCTGATATAGAGCAATTTGTTCAGCAGAGTGATGTAAGCTTTGTTATGATTGCATCATCCATGACTTCTAGGAATAACATGATGCAATTCATATAATGTATGACGCAATACCGGCTTCAGATTGCATCATTCATTGTTTTGCCTCAAAAGCAAGTACTGTCCAAACCCAGTCAGAGATTTATTCATAGATCCAATCAAAGATGTATTTTAGTCATTTCTGGTTTAAATTGAGATCCCTTCCCTTTATAACTCACTTATCCTCCGCCATTCCCAAGTCAAGGGTCGTATATACTGACCCAATAGCATATCTTGAAAACTAGAGCCAATCAACAATTTTAAGCATCATTTTCATTCTCAGTGACCCAGAATTAGTAAAGTTGGACTACATTTATTTCAGAAGCATTTTGGCTGTAGAGCAGTGTAATCACAATGGCTTTGGTTATGTGCATTTATCTACTTAACATTATTTTCTATTGGTCTTGTTTTATCCTATGCAATGTGGGTTTCTAATCCCTCTCCTTAATCAGTTTTCTGCTTTGCAGTACATCAGTATGGAGTAAACACATTACTTTTTTTGCTGCTTGTGCTTCTGCGGCCTCCCCCGTGACATCAATTTTCCAGGGGCTGCCTTCATATCTAATACTTTCTATCCACTAAACCACTAACAAAGTGCCTCATCCTCAGCTGGTGTAAACTGTCTTATATGGAGCTATGCAAGTTTATAACAACTGAGGATCTGAACCTGCATATCCATGTCATAATATGACTGTCACAACACAAATGGCATTACTACTTATTGCATTGTCACTGCAATCCAACGCCACTATTTATTTTTGGTGACAATGTAAAAAGTCCCAATTCCCTGCATAGGAAGATTAGTCTATCCCTGGCAAATATAATATGCAGAAAGGCCAGAGTCACAATTGGTGAGGTGATCAACCTAGAAAGGCTTCATGCAAATATTGAATTTGAGGAGGAGCAGGAGGTTGTTTGGGTCATGAGAAATGGGAGGTTCCAAAGGCAAAGGACGACAATGTGCCATCGCATTGTGAGGGCCCCCAAGTATTCTGTGTAATGTTCTGCAAGCTTGCCAGAAGGCTGAGTGTAAGCCTCATCCAAATCCTGGCTGCTTCACTGACACTAGGCTAAGTGCATCTAGAGCTGAATGAAGTGTGGCAGCTTTAAGATTTAACCTCCTTGTTTGGTTTCAGCTTTGGCTAGTCTGCATTCTTGCAACTTGTGTTCAAATGATCTCAAAAACTCATATTTGGACTGTGCCCCAAACACCATATTTTACCAGACTGCTGGGAGAAATCGTGAGACTGCCGAGTTTCAATGAATCCCTGGAGTTCCCTGAAATTTTGGCACAGCTTCACTCAGTTGATTACAAATTCACCCCAAAGCTTTATGAACTTCAGCAAACCAGAGCTAAGTTTCAGTTTAATTATGAAACTAGGTGAATTTACTCTCGTTTCAGGTTTCCTTAGGAAACTTTTGCATCTTTCTCTCCTGTCGGGAGTTGATGTTGTGGAAGTCCATTGCTGTCATGTAGGTGGTATGCAAGGGCCAGGACAGCTATATGGGGAAATACACAGCCAAGAACTCTGAGCTCCTGAGCGAGCACAGGGATGGTTCTGAATGTTCAACCACCTTCATGGCTGACAGCAGAACCCAAACATGAAGTTCTTCGGGTGCTCCAAACCGTCTTTAAAAGGACAAGAACATAGCTATTGCCTCACCAGAAGAGAACGTTGGGCGGCATAGTTATGTAGGCTCTGGCAACAGCAGTGCCTGATAACTTAAAGAATAGTGAATCCCTTCAACAATCACCCAAGGTTACAAATAGGTAGGAAAACAACTTCCTTTACCCTGTGGTGATCAGTTTAACCTTGTACTATGATGTCTGTTTTCTCATTGTTGGCTTAGCTTGAATAATGACAAATACTTGTAATGGTTATAAAATCAAAATGTTTTAAAATGCTAGCTAGAGTATTTAACTGGGACCCGTTGTGGCAGTTTATCTATTGTGATAGACCAGGCCAGTTGGGAACAGCAGAGTAGTAGAAGGGAGATCTACTGGCCACTGGATAAGCAGTTATCCATTCTCTGAGTGACCAGAGCAGGGGCTGCTCCAGGCTAATGAGAACACCTGACTCCAATTAACCTGCTAAGCGTCAGGTGAGGCTGTTAAGCACCTGACTCTAATTAAGGTCCCTCTGATGCTATAAAAGGGCTCACTTCAGTTAGGCCAGGGAGCCAGAGGAGATGAAGTGTGTGTGAGGAACTGGGAGCCAGAGGTGTGCAAGAAGCTGAGAGTGAGTAGGCATAGTGTTGGAGGACTGAGAAGTACAAGTGTTATCAGACATCAGGAGGAAGGTCCAGTGGTGAGGACAAAGAAGGTGTTTGGAGGAGGCTATGGAGAAGTAGCCCAGGGAGTTGTAGCTGTCACGCAGTTGTACCAGGAGGCACTCTAGACAGCTGCAGTCCATAGGCCCTGGGCTGGAACCTGGCATAGAGGGCGGGCCTGGATTTCCCCCCAAACCTCCCAACTCCTGATCAAACACAGGAGGAATTGACCTAGACTGTGGCTTCTACCAGAAGGGAAGGTCTCTGGGCTGTTTCCTGACCCACAGGGTGAATCTGTGATGTGAGCAAATCTGCCAATAAGTACAGGACCCACCAAGGTAAAGGAGGAACTTTGTCACAGAATGTACTGTTTAAAGAAATATTCCCCTTTTCACTGGTCCAACAGTAACTGCTTTTTAATTGCATGAACTGTGTTTTGTTCTCAGGTTAATGTCTGGGTGATAATCAGGGATTGATTGTTTTTTCACTATATGTTTTATAATTTTGAACAGTTAAGTCAGATCTTCTGGAACTGCTACAGGCCCTGTAATTACTGTAACACACCAATTAGTCTAAATACTGATTTATCATTTGGCTATCAGGCAAAAGGTTTTGAGGCTCAGATCCATAAAGGTATTTAGGTGCCTAACTCCCATGGATTTTGATTGGAGTTAGATGCCTAAATACCTTTGAAGTTCTCTGCTTTAGTGCATCCAGGTGATATTATAATAAGCCTAGAATGCAAGAACAGTCATGTAGCGGATAAGCTTATTAATTGAAGTTTGGGGTAGGTAGTTTATTGGTCTGAAACTCGTATTCTAATCTCTAAACACTAGATGTCAGATACTATTACCAATTTCACATTGCAGAGCTCCAGAATTTGGCTCTGTTATGCATTTTTTTCACCTTGTCACAACATCCAGGCACAGTTACAATCCGTGGGCATCTAGAAAGGATGGAGAGATCCACGTTTGTGGAAATAGAACCCCCAAAGCCAGTGTGATTTCCCAAAAGAGAATGAAATTGACAACAACCCAGCTGATATTTTAATTATTCTTTATGTATAGGCATTTCTACTGTTGTCAGTATTGTATCTGAGTACTGAGAGACAATGTGAAATAGGCAGATCTAGAGGAAATTTCTGAGCATAAATTAATGCCAGTTATTTTTCAGTGATACATGTGAAGAGGTGGTGGTATCAGTCCTATTCCTAAATGAACACATATGCACACCACATTAAACCAGTATTAAAATGAATGACATGAAATTGTTCCCTTGTTATCACTGACACATCAGAAAGCTCCACAGCTGAATATGAGTCAAGACTGAATTGTCTTTTCTGGGTTGATACTCATGTTCAACATGAGCAGCAATGGTCATCTTTGAATCAAAATAACCATCAACATTTCTTCCATTCTGCTTGGAGAAGAGAAATGGAGGCCCAAACTGAAGGAATCAAGTAGAAGGTTGAGAAGTAAACACACTCAAAATCTGGGCCTGATTCTTATGTCTGGCTGAGGTGCACTCTGAGCAAGGGTCAGACTAGAGCTGGCTAGCTCCTATAATAAATTAGAGCTTTCTTAGCACTCAGGGGGGCTATTAGTGGCAGCCAAGCAGACCATAGGTCTTTCTCTAAGCCCTATCTCATATTCAATGCTGGCTCTATATCTTCTGAAGATTCACCTGCATGTAGGGGATTCCCAGCTGTCCAGGTATTGGTTACTGGCATCTTTACAGTGATAAAGCAGCATAAATGAGACATAGCAGAACAAAGACACTGGTTTTATGGCTTATTAAAACAATCTGTAACCCACTAACCCCTTCTTTTTGTCCTATGACTGCAAAGGTGTTAACAGGCCACTCTACCCTGAATTGTCCTTTAGAATATATGCTAACTTCTTATGCTAAACAATATGTTCCACCTTGTATTTAGGTGTGATCCTCAGAGTACCTTTCCCAGACCTGAAGAAGAGTTCAGAGTGGCTTGAAAGCTTGTCTCTCTCACCAACAGAAGTTAGTCCTATAAAAGATATTCCCTCACCTACCTTGTCTCTCTATATGGCAGAACAGACATTGGGGACCTGAGACCCCAGTCTTATCAATATAGCAGCTTTCAGCGGCAATTGGTAAAATTCACATTGACTGTAGTGGAGTAATTTATTAGATTGAGATTCACCACTCAGCAGGTAGGATTAACAAGTCTTTATTGGTAAGGCTAAACACCAGCAAGCAGCAATCAGTTACTTATGAGTAAGGCTAAGATTTTGTCATGGTTATTTTTAGTAAAAGTAAAGGACAGGTCACGGGCAATAAATAAAAATTCACAGAAGCTGTGACCTGTCTTTGACTTTTACTGCTGCGACTCTGTTGGTTTCTCCCTCCGCCATGGTGGCTGGAAGCTGCGGGGTTCCTCCTCTTCCCATGGCAGCTGGAAGCTGCAGAGTAACCATATTTCCCAAAGAGAAAATGGGACACTCCCAGCTGTTTGCTTGAGGCATCCCCCTCTCCCTGCGTGAGGTCACCTGTTCCTGTAACTCTTAGGAGGACTCCTCAGCAGTCTGTCAGCTGTCACTGGAACCTTGCAGGGGGCCACCTGTTGCTGCTGTCGTCTGTTGCTGGAACCCTGCCGGGGCCCCACTGGCTGTCAGCTCCAGAGTCCTACAGCCCCTGGGGCTGAAGAAGAGAATGTCACAGAGGTCTCTGGAAGTCACGGATTCCATGACTTCCATGACCTCCATGACATAAATGTAGCTTTACTTATGAGTGGGAAGCTCATGGGGGTGACACCAAATGCACCTGTAGGACTTGTTAGTTCACTGCTTCTCTGATCTTTTGTTAGGCTATGTAACTTGTTATCTTTTCTTATACATCTGTATTAGAGCCTCATATTCCTATTAACTCTTCTCCCCATCAATGCAGGTTTTGTGTTAGCTCAACCCTGTCTTTTCTAGCTTTGGAGTTACTTTATCTTCAGTTTTCCCCTAAAACATGATTACTCTCCATTTTTCTTGCACATGTGCAATTCTGTTTATGTTAAACTGTTATCAGAGTAAGCTCTGTTAGGCCCAAATATAACTTCACTTCCAACAGGATTGAGGTGACAATAAAAATCTGTAGCCTATTTTTGGCCTGCTCATTAGAATATTACATATGTGGGAGTGCTACTTTACTCTCCACTTATTGGATTTGTATCATGATAACATTCTTCCCCAACTACTATAGGCAAAGACTGAATGAGACAATTTCACCTCTCTCTTCATCAGTTTGAAGAATCCATTTGTTTCAGGCAAAATGTTCGGAGAGGAAAGTGACATACTGCCACATGCTCAAAATAAAGGTGGGGCCTCCTTTCCCTCACAAAGTTCTGTGGCATTGCTTGTTGATTTACATTTTAGAAAGAAACATTGATTAATGCATCACCAGAGTTAGAGGTGTTTCCTCCAGGCTCTGGCCTGATTACATTGTACTTCTGGGTTGAGGTGGGGAAAGCCCTTAACTGTCCAGTCTGGGCTGTCTCTCATAATGCTTTGTCAGTGACAAGCAGCAAACCCCTCCAGGCTTGTTATCACTCAGCCACCAGAATGCAGAGGCACACCCAGCTAAGTTGCATGATACTTTCCAAGCCACTCATGAACTATACACAGGGAAAACCAGCAAATTTCCCAAGCCCCCAGCCTTGCACCCCAGAAATATACTATTTTACTCAAGATATTCACCACTTTGTCAAAGGAAAGTGAATGTGCACCAGCTTTTGTAATCTGAGCAGGTTCCCCAAGACCTTTAGACAAGACAAACTCACTGGAAAGGAGAGACCATTTAAAATAAGTTTATTAACTATAGAAAGATAGCTTTTAGGTGGTTGGTTGGCATAAAGGTCAGAGATAGTTACTTTAAGAAAATAAAAAGTAAACACGCATTCTAAATCCTAGACTTTTAGACTAAGTAAGAATTGAATCAAACAGCTTTTCTCACACCACTGGTTGTTGCAAGTAGGTTACAATTCTTAATACATTGGCTGAATTTGCTTCTCAGCCTGGGACCAATCTCCTCAGTTCGAAGTCATTGTCTTTCCAACATTCTTATTGCCTTCAGTGTAGGTGGGGGAAGGAGAGAGGTGGTCACATGATGCCACTGTCCCTTATTTTATATTCTCAATCCATGTCCCTGGAAAGATACTGGCCCAGGCATGTCCTGGTGGGCATTGCTGAATCACAGAGTTGAGCAATCTCCATTGTGTGGTGCTTTTGCAACTAAGTAATAGAGTTTAGCAATAGAGTTGAGTCCACTGTGTGGTGTTTACGCAGCTGCCTCTTATTCAATTGTAGATCTTTTGTTTACAATTGCCCTGCTGGTCAGTGGTTGTTTAATACCTGTTTGGGTATGGGTCACCTCCTCTGTTGTCACTGGTGAACTAGCAGTGGGCATCTCCCAAGCTCACTGCATATTTCAATAACAACCATATAGAAAAATCTCATAACTTCTTACACACTAACAATATACATATTTTGGCATAGCAATGAGTTACAGCAGGTCACGACCTTTCATGTGGTATCTTACATGGCACACTTTGTATGCAATATTACAACCACATATGAATGATGAATATGGGGGTTATAGGATGCTACTTTGAGGTCCAGTGTGTCACAGTAGTGTAACATGTCACATGCAGATGTCTTGTGCGGGGAGGGATAGTGCCCCAGACATAGAGTCCAGCCTGGAGCTCAGCCTAGGGCAATGTGATTTTGCACCATCCCCAATATGGGCCTGTGTATTAATCACACAGTCTGGCCCTTTGTTTTTGAGACACACAGTCCTGATGGTAATTTGATTCTGTCCTATTAAGATTTTTATTTTTTCGATAATATAAGGTGACAAAGGACAAATAAAGTAATGCAAAAAAGTGAAACTCTAAGACTAAAATCTATACATGTTATATTAGCAAGGATGTTTTATACAATAGCTATGTAAGAGAATGTACTAAGAGAGCCATCCTGTGGTAAGGGAAAGTTTATTCTATGTATGTATGATGATAAATAGCTAATCTCTCTCCACATGCAGACTACGCCGGCTTTTCATCTTTAAGCACTGGGTCTGATCTCTTACACCAGTGACTCCACTTACAGAAGTGTTAATCCATATTTAAAGTGTAAGTGAGGCTTAAGTCCTTTGGTTTCAATTTGACTTTATATCTGGGGCTTTTGTTTTTCAGGGTTTATTAGTTTCATTTTCCAGCGTTTTTGTTTTTAGCAATTTTTGAGTTTTATGTTGATGTCTAAAAATCAGGGTTTTGGGGCCATTTTCTGTTTCATGTGTATACCATACATTACTAGTTACAATAGTATGTAGTATAAAGAATAATCTCTTTTTAATATTCCCCAGTGTGCTTTAACATAATACCATTTTAAACCACACTGTGTTAAAGCGCACTGGGGAACCTTGTGTGTGTGCCAGCAGTGTTTACACAGACCCATTAACGTGTAACATGGTAATGTGCTTTAGAAATCATATCCCTATAATCTGCATTACTGCTCCATGTAGAGAAGCCCTAGATACAAGTAACCATTTCTAGTGTTGTCTCAGTTTTTTTGGATAAATGTTCATTTTTTTTTATTTTATTTTTTTTAGCAGGGGTGTTTTACTGGTGTTTATCTGGTAAAACCTAAAATCAGAAGCCCTATTTGTACCAAAATTGTGAATAAAAGTCCTGTCACAGATCTGGTTGAATTCCCCCCTACTGGACACTGTGACCCTAAGTACACCTGTATTTATACCATACACACCACTGCAATGAGGCTGGTACAAAATATATCTTGTAAGCTATCATTTGAAAACTAGTAACACACTGGTTATTAATGTCATTGTAAATTGCACGTGTTCACTTTATATGTGTACTTAGGAATTTCCTTTGTATAATATTAGTAGAACGTGTTTAAACCAAAGACAGCCTAGTCTAAATAATGTGAATAACAGGTCTATTCTAGACAAGGAATGTTTGTTCACCTCAGTGTACATATTAGCTATAAATGAAGTTATCCAGCTAAATCAGAGGGGGTTGCCTTGAGCTTGAACTTGAGAGTCAGAGAATTAACGTGGCTCCTCTGCACCCAAGAGAGACACTGGAGACATAGGAGGCCTTGCTAACTTTAAGAACAAAGACAGTTCTTTGGGACTATAAGGAACAGACAGACACCCTTTATCTCCCAAGAAGACAAAAGAGACCAGCGCCTCGTAATACTATCGAAGGTCCTGACTGAGACATACAGTCAGCCACACTGGTCAAAGAATTATTATTTCTCTGAATGGTCCTGGAGAGGGCTGGACACTTCAGGGCAGATAATTTTATGGAAATTTAGGGGATAGGAAGTGTGTTGGAGTCGTTTTGCCAGGTGTAACCAAAACAGGGTGGGGCTGTTATGGTGTAGGCAAGCCTCTGGGGTCAGAGCACTGAACCAGGGCTGCATAGCACTCAGGAGACCAATGCTTGTCTTCTGGCTGTTTAGTGTCCTGTGAGCTGCAGCAAGAGAGCATTTAAGGCACCCAGGTAATAGGGCAGGAAGTGACAGAACCCCTCACTGGTCTGGACTGCACCCCATAATGTGAAAGACACTCACCAAAGTGCTGTGAGGGGCGGGGCTGGCTCCAGCATTTTTGCCGCCCCAAGAGACAGAAAAAAAAAAAGAAGCCACAATTGGCGGCACTTCGGTGGCAACTCAACTGCGCCGCTTCATTCTTCGGCAGCAATTTGGTGGCTGGTCCTTCCCTCTGAAAGGGACTGAGGGACCCACCACCAAATTGTTGCCGAAGAGCCGGACGTGCTGCCCTTCTCCGTTGGCGGCCCCAGGCACCTGCTTGCTGAACTGGTGTCTGGAGCCGGCCCTGGTCAGGGGATTCAAACAGTGAGTCCAACATGCCCTTAGCTTGCTGGTGGTAGGCAGAGTTGAGGCAATGCCCTGCCTTTGAGCCTCTAGGTAGGAACTCTAGACCTCATGTCTGACACCCCTGTGGGCAGTGAGGACCCTGGAGTCTAATTGCCTAGGTCCTGAAAGTAGTGCCATCTCCCTGCAGCCTCCCAGCAGCTCCCCAGAATCCAAACAAAGTGTGATCCTTCTGGTTTACAGTTCACCTCTTCAGGGGGCCTGGGACACTGAAAACCAATAGACATACACACACAGAGAATAATTTAGCACAGGAGACTACAACACCATTGATCTTTACTTAGTAACATGAGAAATATATAGATCTAGTCAAATTAATAAACACACTTGTATGAATTTTTCTGCTGCAGGTTCCTCTCCACTCTGGAGAGTTCTTTTTGGTTTGACAGAGATCTCTGTGGCAGTTGTTCTCAAACTTTTTTTTTTCATGGACCACTTGAAAATTGCTGAGAGTCTCGGTGGACCACTGAATTAACTTTCCAAATGTTGATTGTACCATTAGCTAACTATTGTGAAGCACTTTGGCTAAAAGCACTATATAAAAAAACCCTTAATAATAATTAATGTTTTTTTGTTGTACAAATAAAAGCACACCACTCATATTTTAATATCAGTAGTCTTTCTAACGCGATGGATGTGCCCTCTCTACCCTGCCACAGCAGCCCCTGAGTTGGGGCTGGGAAACGGGGGGGTCTCTCCCCTGCCACAGCAGCCACAGAGCTGAAGCTGGGAAGGAGGGCTGTCTCTACCCAGCAGCCCCAGCCCTGTAGCTGGGGAAAGTCGCCTCTTTCTCTGGCTGCTGCAGCCCTGCACACCCCAAATTCCCCCAACTCCCTCTTCTCACCCACTGCCCCCTCCCACCTACTCCTTATTTCCCCCAAGGCCACCACCTCACCTTACATGTGTGTCTTTTCTAAGGTCCAGGCACCTAATTAGTGGAGCCAGTGGCTCCACTAATTAGGTATGTGGCCCTTCATTCTCTTCTGTGCGGCTGCCTAGGTATGCACCTTAGAGGGAACTATCTGAAGGCCACCTGAATGGAGCTCATGGATCACTGGTGGTCCGTGGACCACAGATTGAGAACCACTGCTCTGAGATATTCAGGTTTCTTCTCCTGCAGCCCAGGGTTTCTCTGGATTGTTGGATGGTGAATCGTTCTCTAGCCCAGCTAGCTTTCTTTGCCCTTCGCTGGTTCCATAGTTAAACCAATCCTATCCTCTATTCCTCCCTCCCACAACTATGAAACCACACCTATCTCTTATCTCTGGTGCCCCAAGCTTCCTGACTCTGTGTATTTCTTGAGATTATATTTCCCCATACCAACACTTCGGTTCTTGTTCTCCTGCTAGATGTCACAGTCCACCAACTCCTCAGACATCACAGCTCTTGGACAGAGACCCATGTCTCTCTCCCTCCTTACTAGCGTTTTTCCAGGCTGCACAGTCCTGCATACACTGTGATATTCCCAGCAACCCAGATTGCCTAAACAGGCCAGCAACTGCACTTTGTTTTCTCTCCAGAAGTTATGCCCACTTTATTGCCCACAATTATAAGTTACCATGCAACTCTTTATAAGCAAGGTAAAAGAATTACAGAGAAAACAGTAAAACAATAAAGGATCCTACATGCATGCTAGAAAGTTTACCAGAGGTCACATCAACTCAAATCTCAGGTTCTGGTAGGAGTAAGTCCTTCAAAACTTGCAGCTGGGTTTTCCCTATGGCTACAAATTCATAACTATGTCAGATTCAGAACCAAAGCAGCCATGAACAGTGTGTGTCCTTTAGGCAGCTTGAGCCTTTGATCTTGGCCTCATGTAACAGGTGCCTAGCAGACCACTCCACAGGGCATAGCTTCAAAAGGCTGCATTTTTGCATAACTGGAAGTGAGGAATTTGCATTCACCTTCCCCTAGCTATTCTTCCAGAAAACCACTACTGCAGCAGTGGCCGGAGCCCCAGGCCCTTTAAATCGCTGCTGGAGTCCCAGGAGGCGCGGGACAGGCAGCATGGAAGAGTTGGCTGGGGGACGCTGACCCCCCCCATCCCCGCCTCTTCCACCTGAGGTCCCGCCCCTTCTGGGGACTGGAGCCGGCCCCTGTACCCGTAAGTCTTCGGAGTTACTTTCACCCCTGCAAAAGTCCATTCTTGTCTGGCACATTTGAACCCACAAATTTTACATGCCCCCCGGAGAGGTTACATATAATCCTGGCCCACAACAATACATAATCCATTCATTTAATACAATGGAGCTCAAAAATACTTAAATTTAATTCAGTAAGATCTCCCAAGGATATTGCAGGAAATTATTGTGATGGGTTTAACCTCCCTTCCGAGATGCCACCCGATGTACTGGGATTTTACTGAGCCCACCTGATCTGCTAGCCTGGGCTCCCTCTCCCTGTTTTGCTGAATCAGGTTCTGTGGCAGCGCACACGCAGAGGAAGGGACGCACCAGCTGTGGAATCACACAGAGTCTGCAAACAGCTCTCTATGAGGTAGCTCAGCTAGGAAATTGCCCAGCTCTCAAGTGTAGCTCGCCTCTGGAAAGTACACCCAAAATTATATTGTCTTGCACTGTAGAGAAATCTATACAACATAAGCTCATAAACTCGCCCCCTCCCTCAATGTGGAGGAAGATATGCACAACTTCTTGCCCCCCACCCGGTTAGAAGTTGCACAAACTGGGTTAAATAATAAACAAAACAAATTTATTGATTATAAAAGGCAGATTTTAAGTGTTTATAAGGGATAGCAAACAGAACAAAGCAGATTGCCAAGCCAACAAAACAAAACACATATATTAAGCTTAAGATCTTAAAGAGACTGGTTTCAAGAAATAATTTCTCACCCTAACTGTTGTTTTTTGGCAAGTTGCAGAGTTTCTGTAGCTTAGAGTTCCAGTTATTTCTCTTTACAGACTAGACTCCTGTCTTAGTCTGGACTCACCCCTTGCCTTTCCAGCTCATTTCCTTTGTCTCTTCAGGTACTTTCAACAGTCTTTCTTGTTGGGCAGAAAGGCAATGGAGAAGAGTCCTGTTTGCCTTACTCCCCAGCCTTAAATAAGATTTACATAAGGCGGAATCTTTTGTTTCTCAGTTGTTACATAGTCAATATTCCTAACTTTAGATACACAAATGATACGTGCATACAAATTGGATAAACACATTCAGTAAATCATAACCTTTCCAATGATATCTCACAAGATCCACCTTGCATAAAATATATCTTAGTTATGCTATATTCATATCATAACAATATTTCTATGAAGAATATGGAGTGTAACATCACAATGACCTTATCTGGGGATTTTTCACTTCCCCTCCCTAAAGAGAACCTGGAGAGACTAGCTTCTCTCCTGAGGCAACTTCCTTTGCATGCCCATTGTGCCAAGTTATTTCCACTTGAATAAGCAGCTCTGTAAGATTTAATGACTGAATGTTTTCTCTAGTCTGGATGAGAGGTGTTTCCACCCTATAAACAAATGGTGGATTTCACACTGACATATGGGCATTTTATAATACCAGAATTTTGTAACAAATTCATCACTTCAACTAGAATCCATAAATTGTACATAGACAGATTTCCCCAAATCTTCACAGGTATGTTAGGAGAGAAAGAGTTCATGAGGAGCCTGTCTCCCTTCTGGTTTTATAGTTTATTTTTCAGGATAGTGAGAGTGGAGAACAAGAAGGGAGAAACAGGAGGAAATACACTCACACAGGAACATCTGCTGTCAATTCCCAGCTCAGTATATTACACATGACTTACAAGTACAACTTCTATATTTCTATTTAGTCCCATCATTAGGGAGTCAAGCCAAATGGTTCCTCCCGCTTCTTTGGTGTGATACATTATCTTAATTTGAACAGTCAGTCCGACATGACTATATAAAATGTTAAAACATTCCACATTTTATCCATGTTTTGAGGAATAGAGTTATTAGTCATGAGACTTGCCCTTAGTGCTCATATTGTATGTGTTGCACCCGTCATTATAAATTAATCTAAATTCTAGAGGCTGGACTACAGTTTGTACAACACCATAGGTCTGACTGGGTAACCATTGCTCATGGTGAGCACTGCATCATGTGGATAATTCCATAGAAGTAAGTGAGAATACTTGTGTCTGGGTGTGCTTCCTAGCAATAAAAATGTTTTGGAAAGGTGGCTAGAAGAATAACAGGGTTGCTCAGAACCTTTTTTGTATGGAAGATTGAAGTTTCACAGGAATGAAGTTTTTCACAGAAAGAGCTTGCTTTTCTTCACATTTTGATTTTTCATTGAAACCCCCACACTGAAATTTCTTTGCCAAAAACTGAAAAAAAATGTTGCGGCTATTTTCAGCTGAAAATGATCAAGTTCTCAGTTTTTTGATGACAAACTGAAATTTTCCAGCGGAAAAACCCTGAATGTTTCCCCAACAAGCTATAAATACCATACCATGTTAACTGCAGCATTAGAAAGTTTCATTCTTTTTCCATTTATGATGGTGAGTTTCTGAAGGCCAACTTCCCCACATGAATGATGCCTTTGTAAATAATCATACTTTAAAGAAGTGACTTTGAATTGTTGGGCTATGCTGAATCATTAGTAATTACTTTGAGTTTGGAAGAGATAGGAAGCCATATGTGTAAAGTAATGCAGGCTACTAACAGTGTGTATTTGTAATGCCTTCAGGTATCCATTCCAAGGCTCTGTCTGGGCCAGGATTTAGGAAGCCTTTACATGGTTTCATTCAGGATCACATTTATATAATAAGCCTTTTGGAGATTTATGACATTCCGGGGTGCAATCCACAGCAGTGATGGACTGTATCACTCCTGCCCTGAAACCCTGGGGTGCCTCAGAATGCTTTGCTGCTGTAGCTCTCACCTGGGCTGCTCACAGACAGCTTGCCAGCATGCCGGTCACACCTTGAGTGTCTGTGTGTAGCTGCAGCCTGCCAGTCACAAATTTGTCACACCCTGGCTTCCACTAGCCTTGGTTGCAGGGTGACCCCAACACACTCCCAGGCTTGGATTTTTTCCCCAAAATGTGTTCCACACTGTCCAGCCCTCTCTTGGACAGTTCATATATTAGGTCTGTTGCTCCTCTAAAGGGATCAATGTACCACATTTTGCTACCTAAATGGAGTTACTCACACAGTTCACAACACTGGATTAGTTTTGATTAAAAAATAAAATAAGTTTACATAGCCATAAAGAGATAGGTTTTAAGTGAGTACGAGTATAAGGCACTAAAGACAGATCAAGGTGAAGATCCTTACCACATCTTTGCAGTAACATTGCTGACTGAATTCCCAGGCCAGGATCTGCTCCCAAAGTCCAAAGCCTGTTTCTTTTGTCTTTTTAGGTGAAGGAGAGAGAGAGAGAGAGAGAGATCAATGGACTGCAATGGATAGATGGGTAACTTGGGGTTGCCTCTCACTTTTATAGTTCAGTCACTCTTTGAAATACATTTTCCTGATGGTTACCCTTAGATAAAGTTAATTCCTGCTGTGAGAATGGAGACAAGGAGTCTTGTAATGAAAGAGGTTCCAGGCTGTTGTTTGCTAAGATGCTGATCTGTTTGTTCCTGCCTCATTCCTTGCCAAAGAACGGTCACTTGATAGGTGATTGCCCATCATCTTTGAAGGCACCAGGCTAGAGGTGTCAGCTTGTCCTTTGTCTTTGAGAAACAGGTTTACCCACTGCCCAAACTTGTCTGATAAACATACTACAGTCATGATTTCAGCTTATGTTCAAAACTTTATATACAATTTTGCTACACACATTTTGAGATTATTGACCTGCAAGTTATTAGTTTTCAAGTGATACCTTTCAAGGCATATTTTGTATACAGATTATTATAAAGGTATGTAGAGGGTGAATACTGAGGTGTATTTGGACACAAGATTAAAATCTAAATAGATAAAATAGGCAAAAGTTGAGCTACAAGAAGTATTATTATCCCCATTTTACAGATATTGAACTGAGGTACAAAGAGATGAAGGACCAGATTTTTAAGGTATTTAGGTATTGCTGCACTCAGTGTTGCAACAGTTAAATCCCATTAATTGTCTATGGGATTTAGAGTCCTACCTGCCTAAATCCTTTTTGATAATGAAATTTAGGCTCCTAAATCAAGTAGGTGTTGCAACACTGAGCACAGCAACACCTAAATAACTTGAAAAATCTGAGCCACAGTGATCTGTCCAGGAAATCAGTGGCAGAGCTAATAATTGAATCTAAATTGCCTGAGTTCTTGGCCTCAAAACCATTTTTTCTTTCTGATTTTTTTGCATTTACTTTCCCTGGAAACTTTTTGAGATAGTGACTGTTTTATTCTCTGTCCAGTAGAAAAGCTCTTTGAGGTCCAGGGATGAAAAGCACCGTACAAAAAAGGTTGAATACACTGTCACAACTTAACAAATAATAATAGATCAGACATTTATTAGCATTCTTCCTCTGAGGATCCTCTAGCGCTCTATGAACTTTATGATTAGGGAACACTTCTCCCACTTCTGCTGAAACATAGCCACCTCTCGGGTAGACGGCAGTAATTTATCAGTATATACAGTATATGCCAATATTTCAGAAGAGAGACTCAAGACTAGGTTACTGAATGAAAAGTGAACTTTGTCTATGCAGATCAGATTAATCTACTGTGGGAAGCATGGAAGGAGAGGTTGAGTATTCTCTCTTCATCCTCATCCCATCCACCCTGTTGCTACTCAGCCTCCCATTCTGTGCTTTCTAAGGAAGATGCAGCTGCTCAAGGTTCCTTCTACTCACAGCAGCAGAAGGAACAATTAGTCAAAACAATAGTTAACAATAAAATTGTCAGACAAATAGAAAAACATAAACTGTTGAGCAATAGTCAACATGGTTTCTGTAAAGGGAAATCGTGTTTTACTAATCTATTAGAATTCTTTGAAGGGTCAACAAACGTGGACAAAGGGGATCCAATGGACATAGTGTACTTAGATTTCCAGAAAGCCTTTGACAAGGTCCCTCACCAAAGGCTCTTAAGTAAATTAAGCTGTCATGGGATGAAAGGGAAGGTCCTTTCATGGATTGAGAACTGGCTAAAAGACAGGGAACAAAGGGTAGGAATTAATGGTAAATTCTCAGAATGGAGAGGGGTAACTAGTGGTGTTCCCCAAGGGTCAGTCCTCGGACCAATCCTATTCAACTTATTCATAAATGATCTGGAGAAAGGGGTAAACAGTGAGGTGGCAAAGTTTGCAGATGATACTAAACTGCTCAAGATAGTTAAGACCAAAGCAGACTGTGACGAGCTTCAAAAAGATCTCACAAAACTAAGTGATTGGGCAACAAAATGGCAAATGAAATTTAATGTGGATAAATGTAAAGTAAAGCACATTGGGAAAAATGGAAAAATAATCCCAACTATACATACAATATGATGGGGGCTAATTTAACTACAAGTCAGGAAAAAATCTTGGAGTCATCCTGGATAGTTCTCTGAAGATATCCAAGCAGTGTGCAGAGGCGATCAAAAAAGCAAACAGGATGTTAGGAATCATTAAAAAGGGGATAGAGAATAAGACTGAAAATATATTATTGCCCTTATATAAATCCATGGTATGCCCACATCTTGAATACTGCGTACAGATATGGTCTCATCTAAAAAATGATATACTGGCATTAGAAAAGTTCAGAAAAGGGCAACTAAAATGATTAGGGGTTTGAAACGGGTCCCATATGAAGAGAGATTAAAGAGGCTAGGACTCTTCAGCTTGGAAAAGAGGAAATTAAGGGGGGATATGATAGAGGTATATAAAATCATGAGTGATGTGGAGAAAGCGGATAAGGAAAAGTTATTTACTTATTCCCATAATACAAGAACTAGGGGTCACCAAATGAAATTAATAGGCAGCAGGTTTAAAACAAATACAAGGAAGTTCTTCATGCAGCGTGCAGTCAACTCGTCGAACTCCTTGCCTGAGGAGGTTGGGAAGGCTAGGACTATAACAGCGTTTAAAAGAGAACTGGATAAATTCATGGTGGTAAAGTCCATAAATAGCTATTAGCCAGGATGGGTAAGGAATGGTGTCACTGGCCTCTGTTTGTCAGAGGGTGGAGATGGATGGATGGCAGGAGAGAGATCACTTGATCATTGCCTGTTAGGTTCACTCCCTCTGGGGCACCTGGCATTGGTCACTGTCGGTAGACAAGATACTGGGCTAGATGGACCTTTGGTCTGACCTGGTATGGCCGTTCTTATGTAACAATCGACTCTTACCACTGACTAGGCCCAACTTTGCTTAGCTTATGAGATCATAGCCCATGGTGAATGAGTTCAGCCAACCATTTGGTACAAATGGCCTTAGCTCTGCTGTAGATAAGTCTCAGTAAATAATAATTTTCTTAATTTCAGTCAAACCAGCCTATTTCCACATGTGACTGATTATTCTAATTACATTCAAACTTCTTACCGTACTGAAGTATTTTACTAATATTTATTCATTATTTAATTCTTTGAATGGCTTTGCACAGGTACACTTGCTTTTTAAAAACTCTAGTTCTAAAATTATAGCACACCGTTCCACAGGGAGGGACGTTTTCCTCTGCAAAGAGTAATTGATAGATTGAGAGCAATCGGTTAGTGAGCTGCACTGTAAATATTCATTGTTTAAGCTGCACAGCTCATGCTTCCTTAGTATGGTTGAGAATAGCTGACAGATCAGGGTGTAAATGGAAATTAAGAACAGGCAAGAACAGTCCCTGATCAGCTTCCAAATGAAAGTGAGTGGCTATAAAAGCTATGCTGTAATGGCATTATTTCTTCTGGTGACTAACTGAAAGTTAAGCTATCCAAGTTCCAGTCAGAAGTTAGCAAGTTAGCACTGTTTTCACTTAAAAGGTTTGTATAGCAGGGATATGCATAGATCATCTACAGTGCCTGGAATGTGTCATTCAACGAAGTGGATGTTTTTTCCCAAACTTATGTGTCACGCAAAGCAAACATTTATAGTGCTCTCTCAGATATTGGTGAAATACTATTAGCTACAGTGTCCAAATAGAACAGTATGTTTCTCCAATCATTAATTAATGAGTGAAGGGTTCTACTTCATAATCCTCAGATGTATCTGTTGCACAGTGAGAGCTTGACTGGGCCTGGCCCCTTTGCGGGTGGATATGTTGGTGAGAGGGCAATAGAACCAGCTCCCTCTTGCACACTGCACAATGGCAGTGCCTCTGCTAGTGGTGGCCTCACAGGAAGGAGAAACAGGGAGAAGCAGGGATGGTTACAGGGCCGGTGCAACCATTTAGGCAGACTAGGCGGTTGCCTAGGGCGCTGAGATTTGAGGGCGCCAAAAAGCGCCCTTAATTTTTTTTTAAAAATTGTTGAGCAGCCGTTGCTGCTGGGACAGAGAGGGAGTCTGAGCTGCTGCAGTCATGCCTGCACGAGCGCCCGCAGGCACCACTTATCACTGTTTTGAATGTTCAGTGTCCCCCTTAGAAACGCTAACAAGCTTATTCAGCAAAGTTTTGATGTACTTGATGCATGCTATTAGATCGTCAGTTAGGCATCAACGAGATAATTTAAGAGTAAATGTCTTTTTGTTTGAAGTATCACTGAACACTAATCTGTCCATTGCCCCCTCCCTCCTGTGTTACTGCTTGAAGCAGAATCCTGGATAACAATAATGGGGATGCTGGATAAACCTTTTAAAATATTTCCCCTTTATAATGCCACATTTTAAATACAATTTTAAAATTAGATACCATAATTTCAAGGCATCGATTTCCCCGTTTAGACAATTAAATTGCAATTGTCAACATGAACATCATTTTAAAGCTGGGTTTTGGAAATCTAATTTAACTTCAAAAATTAATGACCAAAAGACGGGCACGTGAAGTAAGGTAAAAGTAATTAACCGAGGGTCTAGCATTCACTCCCAACACCGCAAAAGAGCTGAGGGATTTCCAAAGAACTCGGACACCACTACAGTGTATCATTCAAACGTGAGAGCATAGTTACTACAAATAATAAATAATAAGTTACCTGGGTTGGAAATAGATCTTTGTGGAAGGGAAAGCAGGAAACTTGTCTTTTTGATTACAGAATTATTTTGCTTCTGGATCCATTAAAATCATAACCAATTTTTGGGGGGAGGGGATGTGGGGTAGAAACTCTTTTCTCTACTAGGTTTGTTTATAGGCAGCTGAAAAGAAAAGTTAACTGGCTTTGCACAGAACTGAAACCTAAAGGTCTCTCCTCCCTCCTTCTCTACTCTGACCCCTCTGGGCTATTCCAAGTTAATTGTCATCTAATTGCCCAGCAAAGAAAGAGATAGTGGCAACAATTAGGCATAGCCCCCACCAGTTCAGGAGTCATTAACACAGTACAAAGATATGCTGCATGCTTTCCGTGCACCCAGGCCTAATGAGGGACTGGGGGCAAGAGGAGCATGGCTGAGTCCCTAGGGAGTAAGCCGCAGAGAGCCAGTGCCCAGGAGGCTGAGAGGGCAAGGGGCTGCAGGGGCGTCCCCACTGCTATTTAAAATGCAGATCCCGCAGCGGTACCTCTCCATGGGACAGAGCTGGTTCCTCACAGAAGCTTCTGTCCAACAGCTCTTCCTTCTGCAGCTGCTCTTTGTGCTCCAGCTCCATCCATGGCAGCTGAACCCCCTGTCCTGACTGCAGTCAACCCCTCATCCCCTGCCCTGCCTCCAGTCAGCCCCATACCCCTTGCCCTGCCCACAGCCAGCCTCACACCGCCTGCCCTGTCTCTAGCCAGCCCCACACCCCTGTATCCAGCCAGCCCCTCACCCCCTGCCTGCAGCCAGCCCCGCACCCCCTTCCCTGCCTCAACCAGCCCCACACCCCCTGCCCTGCCCGGAGCCAGCCCCTGCTGCATCCCCTGCCCTGCCCGGAGCCAGCCCCTGCTGCATCCCCTGCCCTGCCTGCAGCCAGCCCCACACCTCCTGCCCTACCCACAGCCAGCCCCACACCTCCTGTCTCCAGCCACGCCACACCCCCTGCCCTGCCCACAGCCAGCCCCTTACTCCCTGCCCTGCATGCAGCCAGCCCCTGCTGCACTCCTTGCCCTGTCCATAGCCAGCCCCACATCACCTGTCTCCATCCAGCCCCTGCTGCAGCCCCGGCCCTGCCTGCAGCCAGCCCCACACCCCCTGCCCTGCACGCAGCCAGTCCCACACCCAGTCTCCAGCCAACCCCACACCCCATCTCCAACCAGCTTCGCATCCCCTGCCCTGCCCAGAGCCAGCCAGCCCCACACCCTGTCAGATTATTCAATTATTTTCATTAACTATGTAGGCTAAATAATGAAATTAATACATTTTCAAGCCGAATATGTATTAATTCTAATGAACAATGCCACATTATGCAGTATTCATTTTTGAAAGTTTATAATGAGCAATGCTCTGGGGGGGAGGAGTGGGGGCAGAGGGCACAAGGTGGAAGTTTCGCCTAGGGCGCAAAATATCCTTGCACCGGCCCTGGATGGTTATATGAGCTGGCAAGTACAGGGGAAACACATGCTGTGCTCTATGAATGGGTGGTGTAATCTCCCTCTCCCTATGCTTTTGTGCATGCCTGTTGCACAATGCCTCCAAGAGCTCCCAATAGGGCAGTATGTCTCTACAATGCTCTCTGCTGTGGACTTGGACTTTTAAGTCACAGCTGAGCCTTAAATCTGTGCCACTCAATCTATTGGGAATGTAGGAATTTCATTCTCATTTAGCTCAGTCTCTATGAATCAACACTGAAGTATATGGGGAAGGGGGGAATACCTTGTAACCTGCAAAAAAAAATTATGATTTTATAAACTGATATTTTTAAATAAGGAAAAAGTCTTATCCTAAAATATTCAGTTTATGATATAGGAACATATTAGAATCATGGCCAGAGATCTTTCTGCATCTTTGATTAATTCACTTCTTAAATTAAAAGCCCAAATGTTCTACATCAGAGAATGGATATACAATATGACATGCTACTGAGACACGTACACACGTGGGTGACAGGTATAAGAGGCCAGGGGAGACTAAGCCTCCCTAAACAGTATGCAGCGCACCTCCCTCTGCAGGCACGCTGACCCTTGGAATGCAGCCGTTGAAAGGACATCCAGGCCGTGGCCCCATCTGTGCTCTATCCCCTGGCCCTGCCTGGCTGCTTCTCTTCCCATTCCTGTTCCACCTCTTCCTCCTGAGACCCATCCCTGTTCCATCTCTTCCTCCTGAAGTCCTGCCCTCACTCCTCGTCCCCGCTACCAACGCCCTACACACCATTATAATTGTCTTTATACAAAATATGCCTTGCTTTGATTTTCTGGGTTCAATACTTGAAAGAAAAACTCAGTGGAAACTATTGTGTTTCTCTTGGTTTCAATTTGAAACCATTTAAGATCTATGAATTTCACATGATTTTAATATTGTCATAAACAGATAGTTAAGGGTAAATGCCTCTTTTACCTGTAAAGGGTTAAGAAGTTCACCTAGCCTAGCTGACACCTGACCAGAGGAACCAATGGGGGAGCAAGATGTTTCAAAAGGAAGGACGGAAGTTTTCCTTTGTTTAGAGTCTCAGTTTCAGCCGGAGTGAAAAAGATCAAGAACCAGCCTCTTATCAGAGTAGTAGGTTTTAGAAAGGGATCAACAGGTTTTTGTTTATTTTCTTTGTAACTTGTCTTGGTACCATTAAGGGAATTATCAAATTTGGGTATTCTTGTGTGTATTAAAGTTTTTGCCCAGGGGAACATCCTCCGTGTTTTGAATCTGTTGTCTGTGAGAGTAGCTGGTATTGTTGGGTCTAAACTTTTGGTGAACTTTGGAGCCAAAAAAACACCCAGACTGGCCGTCTCTGCATAATCCTTTCTGAACCTTTTTTTTGAACAAAGCACTGACCTGCAAACTACTCATGACACCCCCTTCCTCAAGTAGCCATTAGCCTTTATCTCTATGCATTTACTTGTTAAACTTGCTTTTCCTGTAAAATCTTGATTGATTATGCATGACCATTATCTTTTATTAATCACTTTGTTTACTTCTGTGTATAAATATTGATGCTCACCCCTAATAAAGGGGCCACACTTATTCTAAAGCTTTTGGGTTAGTGTGAGCCCGTTGATCAACGCATTGGTGTCTGGTCTCTGACAGAATTATGTGCCCATAACCACTCCGCACGAACTCGGGTGCTGGAGAGGTGAGTAAGGACTTGCTTTATTACCTAACAGTATGCTAATCTCTCCCAGAGGGTTTTCTTTTACCTTTCTTTTCTTTAATTAAAAGCCTTCTTTTTAAATACCTGATTGATTTTTTCCTTGTTTTTAGATCCAAGGGGGTTGGATCTGGATCCACCAGGAGTTGGTGGGAGAAAGGAGAGGGGATGGTTAATTTCTCCTTGTTTTAAGATCCAAAGCATTTGGATCTAGGTTCACCAGAAAATTGGTGAAGCCTCTCAAGACTACCCAGGGAAGAAAAGTAGTGCTTGGGGGGGGGTGGCAGCGATACCAGATCTAAGCTGGTAATTAAGCTTAAAAGTGTCCATGCAGGTCCCCACATCTGTACCCTAAAGTTCAGAGTGGGGAAGGAACCTTGACAAACATGAAACCTTATCAGTCAGTCTAAGTTCACTGAAACTCAGCCCAGACTTGCTTGGAACTATGTTTGAGAATCTCATGGGAACCCTTTGAAAAACCTGATCTGAATTTGATGCTTATAAGGAAACCTGATTCCAGGAGCATAGTCTTGGTTTTGTTGTGAACATTTCACCTAGTTCTAAGCTGCACTATTTCAGACTCTCCTACATAAGAACATAAGAATGGCTGTACTGGGTCAGACCAAAGGTCCATCTAGCCCAGTATCTGTCTACTGACAGTGGCCAATGCCAGGTGCCCCAGAGGGAGTGAACCTAACAGGCAATGATCAAGTGATCTCTCCTGCCATCCATCTCCACCCTCTGACAAACAGAGGCTAGGGACACCATTCCTTACCCATCCTGACTAATAGCTATTTATGGACTTAGCCACCATGAATTTATCCAGTTCTCTTTTAAACGCTGTTATAGTCCTAGCCTTCCCAACCTCCTCAGGCAAGGAGTTCCACAAGTTGACTGTGCGCTATGTGAAGAAGAACTTCCTTTTATTAGTTTTAAACCTGCTGCCTATTAATTTCATTTGGCAAAATTCTGATTTAAGGTATTAACTGGCTTATAAAAAATTACTTTTGTCATTTTACATACATATGGGAAGAACAGGGTACCAATTTCCAAGCTCCTTTGCAAAGTGTTACATACTGACTATGATATATGTAAGCTGCATTACTGAAGTGTGCTTAACACAGCTAATTTGCATTTCCATTTCAGGCTGTGTAAGCTGGGTCACTTACTCTCTTCTCCTGCTTTCTCACTTCACTGAGACAATGAGACATCTTAAGTGTTTCTCCTGGTTGTTCATTTCCATCTCTAAGTGGCAGTGTACAAAAATTATAGCGCTTTAGCAAGTGATAAGGCTGCCTTTAAAAATGAAAATACAATTAGATGCTTAATACAGATCAATATTTATATATAAGCGCTGGATAAATTCCATACATCAAGAACTATTTCTTTTTTTTATAATTTTTACAGTGCAAATATTTGAAATATTAAAAATAATAATATAAAGTGACCATTTTACAGTTTGCATTCTGTGTTGTAATTGACATAAATACATCTGAAAATGTAGAAAAACATCCAAAAGTATTTATAATAAATGTAAATTGATATTCTATTCTAGTTTAGCAGTTCGATTAAAATTGCAATTAATCATGACTTTTTTAATCTAGTTAATTTGTTTGGCCTTAATCACTTGAGTTAACTGTGATTGACAGCCCTAGTAATTTAAGTTACTTCTAAAACCAAATCCCCATAAAAGGAGGCTTTTTTTTTTTTGTCAGCTACACAGTGCCTGTGAGAAATCCTGTGGAGAGTATCCCTGTGATGAGACTCCGGTAGAAGGATCTAACCTTACTCTTGCCTAGAATAGATTTACTTCCTTCCTTTCCATTGACACTAGTTCCCTGAATTGAAAAAGTATCATCCAACAAAGCCCTATTATTTCCACTTTAATAATAAAGAGCACGTATGTGTTGCTCTAATCTTAAAATGTTACAAGGGTGGGAAAACTCATTATTGCCAACCCCAAGTCTTCAAAAATCATTAATCAGTCCCCTCAAATTATGTTTGACTTAAAAATCATGAGTTTTAAAAGTAATATTGGTTTGTGTCATGGTTTATGAGGTCTTAATGTTCATGTTTTCAAGGTGTTTTGCACAAAAATGAGGGCTAAAAACTTACTTTTTTCATTGAAATCTGAGATTCTCAAATACCGCATGACTCCAGGGATAGGGACTTTAAGAAAAAAGCTAAAATTGCAAGAGTTGACAACACTGTAAATTATCCTGTTTTACAACTAAGGAAGACACAGAAAAGTTAAATGACTTGCCCAAGGTCACACAGAAAATCATCAGCAGAGCTGAGACTAGAACTCATGTATCCTGACTCAGTCCTAGACTTTCTCCTTGTATCAAGCTACCAGGACTCTCATCCACACAGAGTAGGAGAGAATACATTTGACGTACCAAAACTGAGTCACACTTCACATTAAGGATGCAGTTATCAGGAAGGATTAATACATTATTAATAGATGTTTAGATAACTGGTTAATCAACAGGTCAGTATGTTGCTCATAATCATTTTTCTTTGCCTCATTTTCCCCATATGTAAAATGAGGATAACGTTACTTGGTCTCCTCTGTAAAGCACTTTGAGATCTAATGAAAAGTGCTAGATGTATTATTATTACAGCCACCTATTGTGCTTTCTACTGATGTACTTACAATCATCTGTACCACATAGTAATATGTCTATAATACGTATATAACATTGATTAATAATGTTTTAATTAATTGATGCATTGTAAAAGGTAGCCTTAATATAAATGTGACCCACAACCATTGGTACTAGATAGCTGGTGCTATGTAGTTGATTATTATTCTAATATCCTTCTGGAAAATCTTACATAATCTTTGAGTGAGAAATCTTTTTGGATTTACTAGCAAGTAGTAGAAGAGGGACTGGAAAAGTACACAAAATGACAGCCCTTTGCTGCAATTTGTGATTGCTTTGTGTCCCCACAACAGCAAAATAGCTTAGGTTTAATATTTAAACACAGGCAAAGCAAAGTTACTGACACAATTTCTTCCCTCTGCTATATTCTATTTAGTTCGAATTCTGTAGATAGCTGGTAACAATATCATCTGTCAGCATAGTTCCAGCAATGTCCACTTCCATTTTCAAATGCAATTTGCATGTAATAAAATGGAAGATGCAAAATACCAGGCTTTAAATTGCATCATCAGCACTAACGTGCTGAATAATTGATTTCAAAGGATGGAAAGAAGTCACCAAATTAGTTATAACGTTGGAGTGAATCAAGGGCAGGGATGCTTTAGCTTAGCCTATTACAAACTGAGGACATAAATCATCCAGGAAAGGCCAACTAAAGCTCAACTACTGACTTTATTTATTGTTAAGGAGACTGACATTAATGGGAAGGGGGTGGGAAATATATTGTGGCCTTTCAGGAACAAACTCTTGTAACAGCTTTCATAATAATGCTGACCTGCCTGTATCCAGCAGGATGACTACCCCCAAAACACATGACTGTTTCACACTAACTACAAGACAATCTGAGCTAGTTCTATACGGTTAAAAAAAAGTTTTCTTACTCCTGTGTGTTTATTATTTTGTATATTTTTAGAGGTGGTATCCAGACACATAATTTTGATGTGGATCCAGATTTTGAACACCATATTGTTAAGGATGATTTAGATCCAAGGGGAAGGGTTCTTCCCCCCTTGTAAAACCTATACACTGATCCAATGGCATAAACAGGTCATAAAAGCCCTGCAGCTGCTCAGGGGAGAGTTTCTCTGATGCAGGCTTTCTACAGAACTGCCATAAGTAGCCCTACACTGTCTTTCCCTCCCATGCACAAGCCATGTTGCAAGGGGCATGCTGGGACAGCAGTAGTAGTAGTACAGTAGAATCTCTGAGTGCTAGAGATTCTGTGCGGCTGCAAGACCACCTCATAGGCAACTCGAGAGATGCCTGGCATAAATTAGAGTATCCATGGCTGATCTAACTTATATCCGGGGCTTCACTGGACCCTGGAATGACCCCAGATCAAAAGGATGCAAAAGTAGCTTGAAGCCATCTTTGTCCATTACAGGCCTAGGTGAGCTCCAGTTGAGGCTGCTGTATTGGACCCATACCTTTGAATCCCAGAGGTTTTAAGCTTACTGAGTCTGAGTAGCATTCAGCTACTGTCCCTATATCTGGCCTTTCAGGCACTCCCCCAGGGTACAGACTCTAAGTCTGGTGCCCATTCTTGGGATGTGGAATCTCTTGGACAATGCTGACCTTCCCCAAGTCTCCCCAGTAGCTTACACATGCCCAATTCGAGCTTTGTTCTCACAGACACCCTGTTTCACTCACCAAGGATTTCATGACATTTAAAGCAAGGGAAACATAGACTTTACAAAGGAATTTCTAAATCAATCAACTTTACTCATTGCCAAAGTGCAAGAGATATACAGCTCCATTGAAAAATTAAAAAATGCATATACACAAGATCTGCCTCAATTTCCTCCCCTCTCCAGAGTGTCCTTTGGGTCTTAGTCAGTGTCTTTCCAGGGAGTCCATGGTCCTTGTGAACTCCTTCCTGCCTGGTCTTGTGTGTAATAAAGGGGCAGATTCCAGGACCCTGCGTAGGAATGTAGGACTGTTCTGTTGACTTACCCTATGCTCAGGTGCTAGAACCCTGCATGAAGAGACAGTAATTTCTGATGGCCCATGCTTGCAGGTGGAATGTGTAAGCTTCAATCAAGATATGAGGGAAGTTGGAGGACCTCTCTGTGGTGGACAAAAGAAGGGGGCAGAGATGATGCAGGGAAAAGACTCTGAAAGTGTAGGCCTGTTTTGTTTGGTTTTTTGTTTCTGTTTTTAAATTAATGTAAAACCAGATCCCAGGAGAAGGTAAATTTTGACTTCTAATTATATTGTGACTGTGTGTGCTCTGTTCAGAGCAGTGTGGGAGCTTCATCTGCTTACTATGTGATCTAAAGATCTTGCCAGTTGTATCATGGCTACAGCTTTCTCTCACAGTGACAGTAGCATTAGTTCTGTTGCTGGGATTTGCTTCTGAAAGATCCAGTGAGAGATGCTTGTACTGAAGGCAAAGCCTGCCACTATCACCAGAGAGAATGGTACTTGATCAGTAGACCCTAGCCAGGTTTGTAGTGACTGGTTACCTGCTAACTTTTTGGTTAGGCTATATAAATTAATTAAGGGTAGGACTGGTCAAATTTTTTGTCTTGAAAGTGTTTGATAGACCATTGGATTTTTGACACATATATTTTTGTGTGTGAAAATTGTCCGCATTCTGCAGATGTTTTTTATTTTTAACACCCCAACATTGAAATATTTTGGCTGAAAAATGAAATACTTTGGTATGGAAATACTGCTGTGGTGTGGAGCTGTAGTTTGGTTACCTTATGTCCCCATTCTCATCTATGGGCTGGGCTTCTTGCCTGGATTACATCTCCCATGATGTACCATGTCTCCAAAAGTGGTGATCATACCACATCATAGGACATGTAGTGTGAGCAGAGAACCTTGCTATAAAGGACAGTGAGAGCACAGAGCACCTGAACTACAACTGCCACCAACAGGCAGCACTTGCAAATTAATTCTTTTTGATTTTAGGCTTAAATAGTTTGATTTTCAAACTTCTGAAAAAATAAATTTTTCCGTAGTTGGGGTGAGGGGACAGGCAGGGTGCACCTGACTTTTTTTTATTAACTTCACTTTGTGGCCTCAATCCTACTTGTAGTGGACAGGTAGCCATATGAAAAATTGTCATCAAAAGTGGAATGCTCATTGGCAGTCTCAGCACAGAAAGCTGACAACTGTATACATATCTGTGGATGTGGGACCTAATTGTATTCTGCCTTGCACCTGATAAAGTCATTTACACTCATGTAAAGTGGTGTAAACTGCTGTCAAATCCGAATAGTAGTATTTTACATTCACTTTCCCCAGGTGTAAATGACTGCATAGGCGAGGATAGTGGAGACTTTATGACTGTCAATTTATCACTGTTTCTGAGAATTCAATTCACTTCAGATATTTCGGGGTTAGGAATGAGAACAGTCACAGTACTCTAAATGGGCTATATATGTATGGCCATCCAGTATCTTGACAGATGAAAGGAAACACAATGAAGTGTCAATCAGTCAGTGGTGTTTGACAGTAGTGTGGGAGAGGAGACCAGTGTGTGAGGGGCAAACCTTCACACAGTGGCTACAGGTCCACTTGCCAGATGGAGGTTGGAGCATGCTCTGCTTCCTGGCTGGCCTGAGGGCCTGTGTCTGGGCTCTCTGATGGCTCTCTGAAATGACTGCACCAGCCTTGACCTGGCTTCTCCAGACTGAGAGGTTGTAGGCAGGGTTTAACTTCTTACAATTGTTAGTGGGAATGATGAATTTCTTGAGACCTTGCTTGACTTTGTTGCTGTATCAGAACTTTGGCCTTTCTCTGCTCCACCCCTTAGTTCTTGTGTTGGGCTCATAGAGCACAGCTTTTGGCAAACTATCTTGAGGCCTACGCTCCACGTGTCCCTCCCAGCGAAGCTTGTGAGGGTCCAGTGTAGTCCGCATAGATTGTAGGCTCGTTCTCTCAAGGATCTCGTTAGTGACCTGTTGGTCCCAAGTGACTCCAAGGATTTTCTGAGACAGTGAAGGTGGAAGCTGTTCAATCTCTGCTTCTGCTTGGAGTACGTAGCCCAGCTTTCAGATCCATAAAAGAGGGTACTGAGGACGCAAGCCTGATAAATGGACACTTTTGTGTTCAGGGTTAACACTTGTTGTTCCAAACACGTGAGGTAAGTTTGCCAAAGCTGACAGAGGCTTTGCTGATTCTCTCATCAAGTTCTTTATGAAAGTTAAGTGAGCTGCTTAAAGTTGAGTTGAGATAGAAGAAGTGATCCATGTTGTCCAGGGCTTCATTATTGACAACATTACCTGAGGAGGTTGTGAAGGCTGGGACTATAACCATGTTTAAAAGGGAACTGGATAAATTCATGGTGGCTAAGTCCATAAATGGCTATGAGCCAGGAAGGGTAAAGAATGGTGTCCCTAGCCTCTGTTCATCAGAGGATGGAGATGGATGGCAGGAGAGAGATCACTTGATCATTGCCTGTTAGCTTCACTCCCTCTGGGGCATCTGGCATTGGCCACTGTCAGTAGACAGATACTGGGCTAGATGGACCTTTGGTCTGACCCGGTATGGCCGTTCTTATGTTCTTGTACGTACATTTTAGGTGGGATCTTAGTGCCTTGTGACATGACAAGTGATTACCATGCAGATACAAGTTCTCTGATACCTGCATCAGAGAACGTATTCATCATGATCTGCAATTCATCAGACGAGTTAGAGATGAATGCAACCTCTTCTGCAAAGAGCAGATCCCGAAGTGTGAACTGGGTGACATGCTTTCTGCTCTGAGATTATTTTAAGAAGAAAATAGAGAAGAAGATGCCAAAGCCTGTAGGCGTTAAGATGCAGCCTTGCTTCGTGTCATTATCAATGCTAAACTGAGATGATGTTTCATTTTCACTGGGCTACTGCTCCTATTTCAGGTGCATAGGTGGGAAAAGTGATGATAGCAGCTGTAGTTGCTTTGGCAGTAGCACAGATTTCAGATTTATTTATCTTGCCTGATGTGGCCTCTTTTTCTAATACTTTTACTGATCTTTGGATGGATAGCACGGGACCTAATGGGCCAGGGAAAGAAGCTTGCTGCAGCATTAGTTATTATTGTATTCACTTCAGTAAAGTTAAGGTGAATGGAGCTTTAGTAAAAATGTGTCTGCTCCTTTTATTGTTACCTTTTAGTTGTTGACAGAGCAAACACTTAGATTTGTCTTCTGCTGCCTGAGCTGCAGCTGTTTATAGCAATTGGATGGAGGGGATTAAGAGAAACGTTGTAGTTTCCTGGGGATGATACTTTACAATAACTGTTTCTTTTCTCTCCAGTCTCCTTTGTAACATGATCAATTTTAACCTACCTGTGACAGATATGACCATTTCCTGCCATATCCTTGTGAGGCATTCTTGAATTAAGTTTACATAACGTTAGGGTCCATTGTATTACATGAATAGTTTATGTATTATTGTGGGCCAGGATAGTGTGTAACCTCTTGGGGGAGGGGGATATAAGGCCTGGATGATCAAAGGACTATATTGTACAATGTGCCAGACAAGAGTGGACATTTGGGTCAATATGTGTGAAGTGGTTTTACTGGGAAATACGAAGGGGGAAGTGAATGCAAATTCCCTACCTCCAGTCATGCAAAAATCCAGCCTTTTGAACCTATGCCCTGAGGAGTGGATCTCTTTGTACGCTGATCACCTGTTACATGAGGTCAATATCAACTGCCCAAGCTATCTAAAGGAAAGACTGAACTATTCATGGTTGTTCAGGTTCTGAATCTGAGACTGTTATGAATTTGTGACCATGTGTAAAAAGCCCAGCTGTGGGTTTTGAAGGACTGACACCTCCAGAGCCCAAGAGTGGAAACAAGTGTGCTTGCTTATAAAGAGCTGTGTGGTAACTTGTGACTGCTAGCCTTTGGAGAGACTGCAAAGTGCAGATGCTGGCCTGTTTAGGCAATCTGGGTTGTTGGGGATACCACAGTGTAGGCAGGGAACAGTGCAGCCTGGAAAATCCCAGTCAGAAGGTTGATCTTTGAAACAGAGGTGACAGCTAAGGAATCCAGTGCCTGGATTCCCTCAAGACAGCATAGAGAGGGAATCCCATCTCCCATCCCTACTCCTTCCCATCTTCTTACAACACACTATGCTTGTGAAACATGCTACCTAACCATCTTTCTGCTCTGGGATTTCCATTTTGTACTACTATTCCTTGTGGTATAGATTCTCCTGTTCCAGGCATTGGTTGCTTGCAAGTGTCTTCATTTTGGTTTTTCTATATTTGTTTCTGGGACACTTTACTTTTAAAAGAAGGAACATCATTCAGAGAACTTGCTTTGTTTCATCCAACAAATTTTGGAATAAATACCTTTGATCAAAAGAATGTTTTTGACATCGTGGATAGAATGATGTTTGTACAATCTTAAATGAGTCCAACTATATTTAATGTTCAGTATTTTAAGTTGCTTCAGTGACTTTATTTTTTACAGACAATGAGAATAACCCTGCTGTCATTCTCTTAACATTTTAATAAGTTTCACTGTCAAGATTTTGATGTACGAAGATATTATTTGGGTTTAACAAATAAAGGGAGTTAAAGGTGTTGTCACTTTTCTCCTCTCTTGTATTTTCATGCTCACCATCAATATGTTGTCTACAATCCTTGCTGTCTTAAAAATAGTAATAGTTAATAAAAAAGAGAGATGACCTGTATAAAACATGCATCTCAGTTAAAAGGTACAAAAAGTAGGAACTAATAGCAGGAATAGCTATTGTTATGGGCAGAGAAAAGGTAAAGCTTTACTCTGAAAGTTGATGTAGCAGAATCTTAGACATGAAAACTTTCCAAAAGCCTTGGCAGCCAGTTGCTGCGGTAAGGTTCTTAGTAGTGGTGAAATTGTGTTTAAGGGGCATGATCCACTGAAGTTAATAAGAGACCTAAGTAGGCTTTGGATCAGGCCTAATATGCACAGAGAAATGTGTGATTTTGCACTCACCCTGTTGTAATCAGAATTACACTTTCTTCAGAGGAGGTTATCTGAAAAAATTCAAAGGTAATAATTGATGTGTCTTAAATTTCTCTACTTTGGAAAATTCAAGTTAATTTTTTTTATACCCATCATAGAATAGAAAAATGACTAACAACTTCACAATACTTAAAGCATACCTGATAATGAATTTTCTACTTTACACATGAATTTATGTTCATTTATTGCAAAGGATAGGTATTTTAGTTCCACCTACACTGTAACTTTTTCATAAAGGTAATAAAAATCAGTAGAGTATGTATGATTAACAGAGAAACTCAGTATGTGGTTGTCAGTCCTGAATGTTCTCGTATCAAGGAAGGAACAAGGATACTCTATCTCTGATTTTTTTTTTTTTTTTTGGTAGAAGGATCTTCTGAATAGTATCTTGACTCACCTGTGATGTTTCTTTTATCTCTGCAAAATAATGAATCAGCCTGAGAACAGCCAGAGGGCAAAGAGAAGCCAAAATGGCTTCTTGCCTACCCCAAAACAAAGCTGTCAGTGATGGATTAAATGAAACTTGAAGTGGAGGGAAAGGATTTGGAAAATGCAACACGTTCTGTACTTGAGAAAATGTATTTGGGAGAGGGGGAACCTATCACAAATGACAGCTACAGTACTCTAGAATAGGACTGCAACTTGCCTTTGCAAACATTTTTTGTAACCTTCTAATTGAGCATTAAATTGAATAAAGATCTATAATTTAAACACTATTGGTGTTTTGAATCTGAACTTCATTCTTACAGCCACTAATTTAAAGAAAGTGCTTTGAATAGAATGGTGAAATTCTAAGTTATTTTGTTAACTTATTTCCCAGCAAGGGTATATGAGGTTGATGTACTACAGTATCGTTAATGATACATGTGAGCTGAAATGACTGCACATTTGGGCACTTTTTATTGATTCTGATTCTCAATCTGGTAATATACTATTGGCAATGTTACTTTCAAATATTCTTGGTATAAAAAGGCATTTGGAATATACAATACCATTCCTAGAGTGCTAGTAAAATTACTGGATAGTCAAATATGGTATTAAGGAGAACGAAATAGGCATCTCAGGAATAGCTATCTTGAATATATAGAATATGTTCCAGGGAATATCATAGAAGAATCTTGGATCAAAGGAACAGAATGTCTGTCCAGCCAGATGAAACCACTATTCTGTGAAATATGGTAATTTATCTGGAAATTGCCAGTGCCTATCATAATTTATGTAACTAGCCAATTAGATATCACTTACCTGGGGAAAACTTCCTTCCTAATCCCTTAGGCTATTTTAGACCATGAAGCATGCAATCCGATTGCCTTTAGGTGTCATAGCTACAAATATTATAAATTCACTGAATCTATCCACAGTACTTGAGTTGCTGATGTGAATTCTATAAAGAGACTGTGTGTTTTGTGAAGTAGTATTTCCTTTCATGTCTTCTGACTTTACTAGTGTTAGTGCCACTCTGTTCTTTTAATTTGTGCAAACAGAGGCTCTGGTCAGTTTTAATGGCACCGTTCCATTCTGGATACCTTGTTCAAGTTCATGCTAGTTCCATTCTTTTCCAGATCATGTATCTTTGTTTCTGCATCTCTCATTGTCCCTAGTCCTACCACAGCATCTCTGTTCTTTATGGGGATCTCATGTGATTTCAGTGAAATTCTGTGTAAAAGTCTGTGCATGGGGATCTATTTGCAGACTTGGAGCCATTAAAATTCCCACTGCTGCTCTAACCGTCTTCATTGTCTTTTTTTACTTTAAAAAGCTTACACTTTTCTAACTTATATTTAAAATTTCTTACCAGACCAATGGAGACAATCCTGACTTTGTCTTGAACTTGAACTTGTAAGAACTATTGTGATGCATCATAGAAAAATCATGGCTAAGTAAAGATAAACAAAAGTCAAGTAAGTATTTTGGTTTAAAACCAATTTCCACATTATCATTAGTTTTTTTGATTTTTACTATTGGTTTTTATAGAGACAATAAATTTCAAAACATTAATAAATGTTCACTGTTATTATGCCATTCTTAAAGTTTGACAGTAGTTTAACTGTAACTTGTTTGCATGACTATAAAAAGTTGTGGCTACAGGCTGGTATTAAAGTAAGAGAATAATTTATTATTGCAACTATAAACCAGTCATATACTGCCAACAGCTTCTTATCTAACCAATTGATCCTGTTATTGATGTTATATAATCCACAAAGCCTTCACTTTTAAACAATACTTTGCAATAACTATTTATTTCAAAGTTTAACCCTTTACTTTCCTTATTACACCATACGTGTTTCCCGTAGTGCTGACTTTCACTGGAAGCTGGAGATCACAGCACATTTCTTTTATGTTTTAGCTGAATATCTCTGAGCTGTTAAGTTTATAGGGGCTGACAGGAGAAATTCAACAACACTGGCTGCTTTGCTATTGACGGCAGGGCTGTAAATGTTTGACTTTCAATTTCATTTCTTCTCTGTCCTGATCTTTCCTAACAGAAGAGCTTCCACGGTAAGAGCGGATGTATATATATGTGTCTTAAAATGTTAAGAAGGATTGGGAGAAGGCTTGGTTTTTAAGTGCTGATTGGCTGCAGTCGGAAAATTTCTCTTTCTATGACGCTGTGCTCTAAATTGTAGCTGGTGTCATGAGTTAGAAGATGATCTCATTTCCCTTTGCGAGCTTTTACACTTGCATCGTAACTTGGTTGAAGCAATTCTTGCTATCAAAATGCTAAGTTATGTGTTTCAGATCAGACCAGAGGATAGTTAAACCAGATATTGATCACTTTAGCCAGTGGAGGCCTGCATATATCCCGGGCCATGCTTCAGAAAGCCATTTGTATGTTAGCTGTGCTGAGCAAGGAAAGAGTGTCATGATTGAAGAGCCAGGATGTGGCATTCAGCAACGATGGACAGTAACTCTGGCCGCTGAGTGCCAGAACCTGTCAGTTTGTGATATAACCACAAGATGGGTATTAAAATAGTCCCCCTACCATCCTTTTAACTAATACCCACAGAAGGCAAAAATCTGCTTGTGAGTTATGCTGGTGTAACACCAATGACTTCAATGTGGATTCAGAAGTGTGAATATGGTACTGAATAAGTTCTGGTTCAAGTTATACCTGTAGGCATGTTACAGTAATGTAAATCTTGATTTCTTCAGGATAACTTCAGCTTTGAAGCTTAGGTTGAGACTAGGCATTTGGGGCACAATTAGTGAATGTGTGAACCATAACACTCTAGCTCCAACTACAGGTTAGGTGCAGAATTTCAAGTACACTAGAACCTCAAGAGTTATGAACACCTGGGGAATGGAGGTTATTTGTAACTCTGAAATGTTTCAGAGTGGTAGCCGTGTTAGTCTGTATCAGAAAAAACAACCAGGAGTCCTTGTGGCACCTTAGAGACTAACAAATGTATTTGGGCATAAGCTTCCGTGGGCTAGAACCCACTTCATCAGATGCACAGAGTGAAAAATACAGTAAGCAGAATAAATATTACACCTTGATTGCACTGGATTCATTAGCACTACAAAAGTAATTTTCCTTCTCTTGATATTCACCCCTTCTTGTCAACTGTTGAGAATAGGCCTCTTCCATCTTAACTGAATTGATCTCATTAGCACTGACCCCCCACTTGGTAAGGCAGCTCCCATCTTTTCATGTGCTGTAATATTTATACTGCTTACTGTATTTTTCACTCCATGCATCTGATGAAGTGGGTTTTAGCCCATGAAAGCCTATGCCCAAATAAATTTGTTAGTCTCTAAGGTGCCACAAGAACTCCTCGTTGTTTTTTTTCTGAAATGTTGGCAATTCTGAACAAAACGTTTATGGTTGTTCTTTCAAAAGTTTACAACTGAAAATTGACTTAATACAGCTTTGAAACTTTACTATGAAGAAGAAAAATGCTGAACAAGCACAAAAAGTTTTCATACCTTGTCAAATCTTTTTAAATCCCACACCCCTCCTTTTTTTTAGTAGTTTACATTTAACACAGTACTATACTTTTTTTTTTTTAACTGGTCTCTCCTGCGGTCAGATTGCGTACTTCTGGTTCCAAAGGAGGTGTGTGGTTGACTGGCCAGTTCATAACTCTGGTGTTCATAACTCTGAGGTTCTACTGTAATTCTTATTCTAATGGGCTTTTCTAAATTAAATATTCCTAAGATTGTAGTGGTAATTACTGAATCCTGGATCATCTTATTCAAGGCAATATAGTTGTATAGAGAGCAGAGAAATTACTGGCTTACCATTGAAAGAGAAGTCATTCTGCATGTACCCAAAATAGCAAGTGTTAAGTCTAGCTCATCTTGATAAGCAGGGAGCATAGTGTGTTAAGGAAACACTTCCCTACCAACAGTAGAATGTAGAGTTTCATATTTTCTGTCCCATCATTCTAATATATTTGGACAGAGGAATACTTTGGAAATCTTGTGAAGAATGTTCTTTTAAAATTTTCCAAGTTGGAAACAAGACAAGAACATTCATACAGGACAGTATGTATTGTACATTTCCAAGCAAAGTGTATGCACTGTGCCATGCAGAGATTTGTTAATATGAAATCAAGCAGTAAGTGATCTTGAAAGTTTGAATATTTACAGAAAAAGGACTGAAAGAGTAAAGTTTTATATTTCTTTTTTATCTTTATAATGAAGAATAATAAAATGGTGTATATACCTTCTGACATGATACTCAGGACTTTGATATCCAAAATAGGCAGCTACAAATTGCTTAAAGGTATACCTCACCGAAAAAGAGACCACTACCACCAAGGATAGTTACCACACATACATTCATAAGTACAAGATCTAGTCTGTTTTACACATTTTATTAAATCAATAAGTAAAGTTACAATTACTGATGCATATAGAAATCTTGTAAATACCTATGCAATTATTATAACTGTAGTCATACTCACATCCTCAACGGTATTCTTAAGGTCTGATGGATGCCTTGCCAATTCATTATCAGTAGAGGGATGGTTCCTGCTGGGAATTTCCCTGGAGGTATATCCAGTTTTACCCAATCTTGGGATTCTGACTGCACCTGACTCTGTGCATGTGCATGAAGGTATTAGCCCTGTTTTTCCTTATCTGTATCACGCCTCGAAAGAATATTGAGGTGCCCTGTTTTTCACAGGAGACTATTTAAAATAGCATAATAGAGGCTGAGATTGAATGTATACCCCAATTAAAAAAAAAAAAAAAAGCAGTAGAAAAGAACCAAAAGTACCACCGTGACTAAAGTAAAAGAGGCCTTTAAAGGCAATAAGGTATCCTTTACAAAATGGAAGTCAAATTCTAATGAGGAAAATAAAAAGGAGCATAAACTCTGGCAAGTCAAGTGTAAAAGTATAATAAGGCAGGCCAAGAAAGAAATTGAAGAGCAATTAACTGACGACATAAAAATTAACAGCAATTTTTTTTAAGTGCATCAGAAGCCTGCCAAACAGTCAGTGGGCCATTGGATAACTGAGGTGCTAAAGGATCACTCAGGGAAGACAAAGCCATTGCTGAGAAGCTAAATTAATACTTTGTAGAGGATATGGGGGAAACCGCCACACCTGAGCCATTCTTTTTAGGTGACTAATCTGAGGAACTGTCCCAGATGGAGGTGTCATTAGAGGAGGTTTTGGAACAAACTGATAAATTAACCAGTAATAAAGTCACCAGGACCATATGGCGTTCACCCAAGAGGTCTGAAGGAACTCAGATATGAAATTGGAGAACTACTAACTTTGGCAAGTAACCTGTCACTTAAACCAGCTGCTGTACCAGATGACTGGAGGGCAGCTAATGTAATGCCTATTTTTAAAAAAGAGTCCAGAGGCAATCTTGGCAATTTTGGGCTGGTAAGCCTAACTTCATTACCAGGCAAATCGATTGAAACTATACTAAACAACAGAATTAATAGATAAACATGATATACTGGGGAAGAGTCAACATGGCTTTTGTAAAGGGAAATCATGCTTCACCAATCTCTTAGAAGTCTCTCAGGGTGTCAAAAAAAAAGTGAACTAGGGTGACCCTGTTGAGTTGGTGTACTTGGACTTTCAGAAAACCTTTGACAAGGTCCCTCACCAAAGGCTCTTAAGCAGATTAAGCAGTCCTGGGATAAGAAGCAAGGTCCTTTCTTGGATCAGTAACTGGTTAAAAGATAGGAAACAAAGGACAAGAATAAATGATCAGTTTTCAGAATGGAGAGAGGTAAACAGGGATTCTTCCAAGGATCTATACTGGGATCAGTGCTGTTCAACACATTCATAAATGATCTGGACAAGGGGGTAGACAGTGGGGTGTCAAAGTTTGCAGATGAAACAAAATTACTCAAGATAGCTAAGTCCAAAGCTGACTGCAAAGAGTTACAAAGGGATATCACAAACCTAGGTGACTGGGTAAAAATGGGCAGATGAAATTCAATGTTGATAAGTACAAAGTAATGCATATTGGAAAAAATAATTCCAACTATGCATACAAAATGATGGGATCTAAATTTGCTGTTTCCACTCAAGAGAGCGATGTTGGTTTCATTGTGGATAGTTCTCTGAAAACATCCACTCAATGTGCATCATCAGTCTAAAAAGCTAACAATGTTAGGAACCATTAGGAAAAGGATAGGTAATAAAATGGAAAATATCATAATGCCATTATATAAATCTATGGTACATCTACACCTTGAATACTATATGTAGTTCTGGTCATCTAATCTCAAAAAAAGATATGAGAAATGGAAAAGGTGTAGAGAAGGGAAACAAAAATGATTAGGGGTATGGAACGGCTTCCATATGAAGAAAGATTAATAAGATTGGGATTGTTTGGCTTAGAAAAGAGATGATTAAGGAACGATATGATAGGGTTCTATAAAATCATGAATGGTATGGAAAGAGTGACTAGGGAAGTGTTGTTTACCCCTTCACATCACACAAGGAATAGGGGTCACCTAATAAAATTAATAGGTAGCAGGTTAAAAACAAATAAAAATAAGTACTTTCTCACACAGCGCACAGTCAACCTATGGAAGTCATTGCCAGGAGATGTTGTGCTGGCCAAAAATATAACTGCATTCAAAAAAGAATTGAATGAATTCATGGAGGATAGTTTCATTAATGACTATTAGCAAAAATAGTCAGGGATACAACCACATGCTCTGGATGTCCCTAAACCTCCAAAATGCCAGAAGCTTCAAAATTGCTCTGTTCTATTTGTTCCCTCTGAAGCATTTGGCACAAGCTACTGTCAGAAGACAGGATATCAGGCTAGATGGACCATTGATCTGACCCAATATGGCCATTATTTTGTTCTTGGAAAGAGAAAAAAAATTCACTCCATAAAGTAGGAACTATGTTTCTGAGACAATGAACGTGTATCTGCTCTCATTACACCACCATAAATTAGTAAAGTCAGTGGAGTTATCCAGTGTAAGTAAGATTAGAATCAGGTCACAGTACGAAAGTTTTGACGATTTAGATAAAATGGGCTTGATCTGCATTGAAGTCAGTAGGAGTTTTGCTTGAGTAAAGGCAACACAAATGGGCTCTACATTTTAAGAATATTTTGTCTCCATTCAGGTAGAAAAATTGTTTTGCTGTGAAATCCATGAAGCTATGCTGACTCTTTCTAATTCATTTCCTCCATGTGTAAATGGGAATAACATTATCTTTCTTCCCCTACTTGTCTGTCTTGTTTATTTTGACAGTAGGCTTTTTGGGTAGGGACTGTCTCTAACTATATGTGTGGACAGTGCCTAACACAATCTGGCCTTGACCTCAGTTGGGGACTCTAGATAGCTCTGGAATTCAACTACTACTAATAATGATGATAATGACTTATTGTCATGCCTCTCTATTCCATGGGGAACACAGGGCCTTCACCACTACCTTCCATCTTTGAGTTGAATTAAAAATAATAATACATTTTTCTTACTGTTATACTTGCATTTGTAACATCTTATCTGTCTTTTTAGACTAAGAAGAATGGGTGATGTCAAATCTAGATTAACACAAGATGAGGTAGAGCAACTGCAACATCTGTTGGGGAGCAGACAATTCTCTCTTCTCTATAAAGCAAGCGTCCATGGTTACAATGCTTCTGTATTTCATGCCAAGTGTGATGCACAAGGGCCAACTGTAGCAGTAGCATATAATGGAAGTGGTTATATTTTTGGAGGCTTTACGCGTCAGAGCTATGTTTCATCTGGAGGGTACATAAGTGACGAGAAGGCTTTTCTCTTTAGATTAAAAGGCAAAGAGGGTGTGCTTAGCCCACTAAAAATTCCTGTTAAAACTGCGTCAGGTGCTATATATGACTATAGTTCCCTTGGCCCTAATTTTGGGGGTGGGGCACTGCAGTTGTTGAACCAAAATGCCGCTGCAGCAGCAACAAGTTCTAACAACAACTACACATACAACGTTGCTGACCTGCATGGGAATGATCTAGGCCTTACAGAATGTGAGGTGTATCGAGTTGAAGGTAAGTTGATATCAAAAGAGAAAATGTTTAGTGAGGAAATTATAGCTTCCTACTCTTAATGTTATATGTTCCTTTCCTCTAGATATTAGCAGTTTCCTGGAGTCTCCATGGATGAAGTTTACATGGACAACTGAGTAAGTTAACTGTTGTAATATATCACTGTAATGATCTGTGGCCACCAAATACTCTGGTGATGCGAGTCACTTTAGGAATTAACTAGATGGGGCTAGAATAGACAGATGTGTTGTTGAGGTGCTTATCTATGTATCTTAGGTAGTAATATGGCACCTATGACCATCGTGTCTGAGCACCTCACAATCTGAGGATAAGTACAAAATGATGATTTCAGAACAGGTCAAACATACAAGTGAAATTAATGTCTGAACCAAAATAAGCTTAATGAAGAGCTATGCTTATTCCTAGCCACAGTGAGTCTGCTATGGCAGAGATTTAAAATGACATTGCAGAGGATTACAGACCATAATCAAGCAGCTATTCTAAAGATTAACTATCTTTATACTTAAAAAGGTTTTCTGAATATCTAAATCTCCCTTGCTGTGGATTAAGTCTGTTACTTCTTGCCCTGCCTTTAGTGAGCATGGAGAACAACTGATCACCCTCTTCTTTATAACAGTCCTGTTATCAAGTCCCTGCTCAGTCTTGTTTTCTGAAGTCTAAATAGGCAGAGATTTCTTAGCTTTTTCTTATAGATCAGATTTTCTAAACTTTTCATCATTTTTGTTGCTCTTCTCTGGACTCTTTCCAGTTTGTCCATCTTTCCTAAATTATAGTGCCCAGAACTGGACACAGTACTCCAGCTGGGCCTCTCACCAGTTCTGAATAGAGTGGGAGAATTACCTACTGTGCTTTACATTTGATTCTGCTGTTAACAGAGTCCAAAATGATATCAACCTTTTTTTGCAACTGCACCACATTGTTGACTCTTGTTCAATTTGTGAGGTCCTGTAACCCCCCAGATCCTTTTCAATAGTACTACTACCTAGACAGTTATTCCCCATTTTGTAACTGCCCATTTGATTTTTCCTTCCTAAGTTTAGTACTTTGCACTTGTCTTTATTGAAGTGCATTTTATTAATCTCAGACTATTTCTCCAATTTGTCAAGATCATTTTGAATTCTAATTCTGTCCTCCAAAGTGCGAGCAATCTCTCCCAGCTTGGTGTAATCTGCAAATTTTATAAGTGTTCTCTTTGTTAGGTAATAAAGCAAGTCCTTACTCACCTCTCCAGCACCCGAGTTCGTGCGGAGTGGTTATGGGCACATAATTCTGTCAGAGACCAGACACCAATGCGTTGATCAACGGGCTCACACTAACCCAAAAGCTTTAGAATAAGTGTGGCCCCTTTATTAGGGGTGAGCATCAATATTTATACACAGAAGTAAACAAAGTGATTAATAAAAGATAATGGTCATGCATAATCAATTAAGATTTTACAGGAAAAGCAAGTTTAACAAGTAAATGCATAGAGATAAAGGCTAATGGCTCCTTGATAAAGGGGGTGTCATGAGTAGTTTGCAGGTCAGTGCTTTGTTCGATAAAGGGTTCAGAAAGGATTATGCAGAGACGGCCAGTCTGGGTGTGTTTTGGCTCCAAAGTTCACCAAAAGTTTAGACCCAACATTCCTCCATTTGTAGCTTTGAGATAACTATTAATCAAAAAGCTACACCCTATTTCAAGATCTCAAGGGCCGCTTGGCAATTTCAGCCTGGGCCAATTCGAAGAGAGTAAGGCTTTTAGCTGAAGTGGGAAAAGAATAAACTGACTTACATGAGTTTATGAGGGAGGGGACACACTGAATACAGCAACACAGTATTATAAGGACTACTATGGCCCCAACAACACCCACCAAGAGGTTTTTAACCCACCCAAGTCCGGGCAGCCAATTCCATAAGGCTCCCCACCAATCATAAGGTGGCTGGCCAGAGGAGTAGTTTTTAGCCATTTCCCTTAGGTGTTTGGTACGTTGAAAAGTGTCAGAGTAGGTGTCATTTACAAAAACACAGCAGTCTTCATTTATGAGGGCGCAAGTTCCTCCCTGGGCTGCTAACATCATATCTAAAGCCATTCTGTTTTGCAAAGCTAACTGGCGCAGCTGGGACATTTTCCCGGCCTGATTTCAAATAGGGTTGCAGTTTCATTGGTCAAAGATTCTAATAGTCCCTGTAGACGGATGATAGCACCCTTCAAGCTAGTGTGACCAGCCCACCGCTGCCAGGACAAACCATCACGGAGATTAATATCTCTGTCAGTTTCACGGATGTTACGAACGTGGGGAAAATGAGGGGGAGTGAGGGAGATGCGAGAAGGCGGTGCAAGCCATGCCAAATAACATGACCCTGCCCAATCAGCGGAGAGAAAATAATAAGCCTTGGGCCCGCACACCCAGTATGTTCCATATAATGCGTTTTGGGTATTCCATTTCTCAAAGTAGGAGGTAACCCACCACCCGTTGTACCACTGTTCCCCTGGTAACGCAGAGGGGTCGTTGTGTGAACTGCAGAGGCACAATTTGGTAGTGTTGTCCTCAAAGGGCAGTGTAGTACTGCTTGAGCAGTTGTAGAAGGCAATTGTGTATCCTTTAACAATTAGTTGGACACCCTCGAGATCTGAGCAGGGCTTTTTAAAAACTGACTCTGAAAATCTGCCCCTCCATGAAAAAGTTGAAAAGGTTGGATCGGGGTGAGGGATCCACATATGGGATAAGTGGGATGCGCAAGGCTTGAAGCCAAGATTTTTACTAAAGGCGGTGCCATTAAAATATATGTTGCATTTACTTGTTCCCACAAAAGTTGACCCTTTTTCTTTAACAAAACACAGTGATCCTGTTTGATTGGTTACCCTGAGATATTTGTTAATTGGCACTTCTGTTTTGTCCCATGTAAGATTGGGTTGGACTGGATCTTTTATTCTAGTCGGTGGCATCCAAGTCATATTAGCAGTGGTTAGGGGAATGGGTGTGAAGGGGAGTCCCTGTGCTGCATTTACTGGAAATTGAGTACATACCCAGCAATCACTTCTATTTCCTAAAATACGAGTTTTAACCTCGTGGGAATATCTAATAAAAGCATTATCTTCATAAGCAGAAAATAAACTAAAAAAGCATAAAAAACATACAGTTGTCAGAATAAAGGGTCCTCTCATTTTTTTCGAGTCAATTTAACTCTAATGTCTGAGAGAGGTAAGCTGGTCCACTGGTCGAAGGCAGTGTCCTCAGTGGTGACAAGAGCTGCTGGTCCGTCACTGTGGTCCACTACGGCTGGCTTGACGTGGGAGTGGTGGATCCAAGATTTGCGTCCTTCCAGGAACACTGCAGTCTGGGTTGTCAAAAGAACCTGGTGGGGTCCAGTAAACCTTGGCTGGAGGGTGTCGTCACGAACGAACTTTTTGGCCCAGACGAAGTCCCCTGGTTGGAACGGGTGGATTTGTTCCTCCAGCGGCACGGTCTGGGAAAACTGCGAGGCTTTCCAAAGGGTACGGAGGCGAGCCTGTAGGGAGAGAAACTGACACGCGGTCATATGATCCCCTCCCAATAGTGAAACATCAGCACGTGGTAGCGCCCCGCCTTTGAAAGGGGGGTGTCCATAGAGCAGTTTAAAGGGGGATAATCCCAATGCGCGGGTTGGGCGAGTACGAAGGTGAAACAGGACCAAGGGAAGTACCTGAGGCCACTTTAATCCTGTTTCCTGACAGTATTTAGCCAATGTAAACTTAAGTTCCCTATTCATACGCTCAACTTTCCCGCTAGACTGGGGGTGGTAGGGTGTATGGAAGGAGTGTGAAATGCCCAGTCCTTGTTCTAAACGGCCAAGGACATGACCAGTAAAGTGAGGTCCGCGATCTGAGTCGAGCACAAGAGGGATGCCAAAACGGGGTACAATATCTCTAAGGAGAATCTTCGCCACTGTGGCAGCAGTACAATTAGCAGTAGGAAAAGCTTCGACCCAGGAAGTCAGAGGGCAAACCAAAACAAGGAGGTGCTTTTTCCCAAAAGCCTTTGGCATATCTGCAAAGTCAATTTGGAGATGTTGAAATGGAGCAGCAGGCGGAGGTCTTCCACCCTTAATTTTGTTAAGAGGCGGAGCAGGTCCATTACGCTGACATGTGCTGCATGCTTTCACTATTGATAGGCAATAGGGTTGAATGCCTGGAGCATACCAAAAGCGAGCGATAGTGTCCACGAGGGCGTGCGTGCCGTAGTGACCCCCTTTATCATGGTGCCAGCGAACTGCCACGGGGTATGTGGAGCGAGGGAGGCAGGCTCGGCCATCTGGCATAAGCCAGGTCCCTTTGACCAGAGTGGCCCCGAGGCTCTCCCACGATTGTAGTTCAGCAGCGGGTACTGGTACGGGGTGCGGTGGAGTAAAGGAGGAGGTTGCAATAGCCAATGTGGGCATGGCTAAAGGTAAGGTGGCAGCCTTCTTGGCAGAGGCGTCAGCCAGGGCATTCCCACGGGTAACGGGGCTACTATCTTTAGTATGGGCCCGGCAGTGAACTACAGCCAGGACAGAGGGTTTTTGGAGGGCGTCCAAAAGCTTGTGGATGAGGGGGAGGTGCTGAATGGGTTTACCGGCAGCTGTCTGGAAACCTCGAAACTTCCAGAGGTGGATATGACAATGCACAACTCCAAAAGCATATTTGCTATCAGTAAAAATGGTAACGGTCTTACCAGCGGCCAACTGGCAAGCTCGGGCCAGGGCATAGAGTTCAGCGGCTTGGGCTCCCCAGTTGCCTGGCAGTGAGGCGGCCTCTTGAATGTCCCATTCAGAGGTGACAGCATAACCAGTGAAACGCTTGCCATCAACATAGGAGCTTCCGTCCGAGAAGAGGATGCAATCGGGATTGTCCAGTGGCACGTCAAACAGGTTGTCCCTTATCTGTAAGATGCTGGAAACTACTTCCACACAGTCGTGCTGATCCTGGAGGACTGGCAGGTCAGGAAGCAAGGTAGCTGGATTAAGGGGTCCACACCTTTCAAAAATTAGGTTAGTGTCTTCTAAGAGTTCGGCCTCTAGCTGTTGCTGACGATGGGCCGAAAAGACTTGGGTTGTGCCCCTACGCAGAAGGGCTGACAAGGCATGAGAGGTCCAAACCGTGGTAAAATGACCCAGGGTTAGGCTCTTTGCCTTTGTGATCAGCAGGGCAGCTGCTGCCAGAGTCCGGGTGCAGGATGGGGTTCCCTGAGCGACAGGGTCGATTTGCTGAGAGTAAAAAGCAAGCGGGAAATGGTGGGGCCCGCTCAGCTGGGTAAGGACACCACTAGCAATTCCGCCCCTCTCGTGGACAAAAAGGTGAAAGGGTTTGCTGTAATTGGGGGGGGCGGAGAGACATGGAGGAGGCCACACTGTCCTTGAGTAACTGAAAGGCTTGAATAGTGTCCGGGGACCACTGCAAAGGGTCAGGAGCAAGGTTAGCAGTGAGTCGGTGGAGTGGTTTGCTTAACTCCCCGCAGGATGGCAACCAGGGGCGACAGAAGCCAATTAATCCTAAGAAACCTCGAAGTTGTTTCTTGGTGTTCGGTAGAGGGCAGTTTTGAATAGTCTTTATGCGGGCTGGGTCCATCTGTCTTCCCTCTGGGGTTAACAGGAAGCCCAGATATCGGACCTTCTGTGAGACCCACTGAATCTTTTTAGGGTCTACCTTGTGGCCTCTGGTGTGTAGGTATAATAAAAGTGCCTTACCATCGATGCGGAGGGCAGCTTCTTCGCGATTACCTAATAGGATGTCATCTATGTATAGGACCAATGTGGATCCCTGCGGACTGGTGAAACCTTCCAAGTCGTGGCGGAGGCACTGGCTGAAAATCGTGGGGCTGTCTCTGTAGCCTTGAGGAAGTCGTTGCCAGACATAACTTTGTCCCTCCCAGGTGAAACCAAAGAGATACTGAGAGTCTGGGTGCACAGGAATGCTGAAAAAAGCTGATTTTAAGTCAATAACAGTGAACCACTCAGCATCCCAGGGGATTTGGCTGATGATAGTAGCTGGGTCAGGAACTACTGCATGAAGAGGGACCACATACTGATTAACAACTCGTAGATCCTGTACAAAGCGCCAACGAACAGGGTCTCCGTTCTTTTTAGGAGGCTTTTTGACAGGCAGTATAGGGGTGTTACAGGGAGTGCGCTGAGGGCGGACTAGCTTTTGTGCAATGAATCCCTCGATAATGGGGCGGATGCCCTCCCGGGCTTCCAGCGACAGGGGGTATTGAGGGACTGACGGGGGGGTTAAGGAAGGCTTCACCTGAATCCTTACGGGTTCTGCCGAAAGGAGCAGGCCAACATCAGTGTCAGAAATTCCCCAGAGGGTTGAAGGCAAGTCAGTGAGGTCAGGGGAGAGAGAGGGGGGTGTTTCCCAATTACCCTGAGTAGGGGCCGAATCTCCTAACACTGTCATCAATAATCCTACCCCTTCAGGAGTGCAGGTTAAAGTAGCCTCAAGCTTACAGAGTAAATCCCGGCCCATCAAAGGGATCGGACAAGCTGGGGAAAAAAGAAAACGGTGAGGAAAACATTTATCAGCATAAACAACATTCAAAGGCAAAGTGAGTCCCAGAGACTGTGGGTTGCCCTCCACCCCAGTCGCAATTTTAACCTCAGAGGATAGCCAGGGAGAGGGGGCATGATTTAAAAGAGAGAAAGTAGCCCCAGTATCAATGAGGAAAGAGACAGGCAGTCCCTGGACTGAAAGGGTTAAACGAGGCTCTTTGCTGGGAGGGGAGAAAGTGAGAAAGGAGCCGGCTAAAGACATTAAGGAAATAAGACCATCACATTGTTTGCCTTCGCCCCCGGGGTACCGTCATTGAGGAGGCTGAGTTTGCTGCGGCTGCTGCTGTTTCCCGTAGTTGATCCAGGCCTGGGGAATGGGCTGAGCTGGTGGTGCAGGGGTGTATTCCTTACTTGTGTAAGCATCTGCGGATGCAACTAGACCCTCTGGGCGTCCCCAGGGGCATTCACGTTTAAAGTGACCAGGCTGTCCGCACTGAAAACAATTTCCTGATGGCTGGGGTCGCCAGGACCCCTTTCCCCGGGCACCCTGGAATCCCCTGCCACGGCCACGGCCTTTGCCTCGAACACCGCCGTGAAAAGCTAAAGCCATCAGCTTATATTCTTCCTTTTTCTCTTTCTTTTTACTACTTTCCCTTTCTTTCTCCCAGGCAAAATCAGCTACGTCCAACACTGAAGTGACTGACTCACCTCCCCAACCAGGGCGAAACTTTAAGAAGTAATCCCTTACAGGGGGCACCGACTGATTCACAAAAAATGAAATAAGAGTAGGGTGGTCTGCTTCTCTCTCAGGATCCATCTGAGTGAACATTCGGGCCCCCTCCAATAGCCTCGACCAGAAGTTTCTGGGCGGCTCATCAGATTCCTGCCGAATCTGCATGAACTTAGCCTGATTAGGCGAGCGGCGAGCCATTTCCTTGAGTCTCTCTAACAATCGCTCTCTATCTGCTCGCAGCTGAGTCAGCCTTGGCTGAGTCCAGTCTAGGGGATTCCAGCCAGCGGCCAGATCCCGCCTATCCATCCAAGTAAGATTAACTGCATTGCTATCTCCCCATGTCCTTTCTGCCATCCACAATCTACTATGTTCCTCTCCGGTCAAAACTCTACTTAACAACTGATCCACATCCGTATAAGTAGGATTATAACTTAAAAACAATCTTTCTAGAAGTTCTATGATCTTTCGGGGATTTTCCCCAAAAGACCCTGACAACTGTCCCCACTCTTTCAAGTCCCATTCTAGCCATCCTTTATATTCCACAATACTAGCATGTTGCAACCGTCCATCATTGCCCATATAAGGTTGATCGTGCACCTGTAAAGGCATCTCTCTAACTATACTTTCCTCAGGGGGGGGGCATGCACCCTGCTGTACCTGCTTGGACATAAGCCTAGTAACTACTCCTCCCGAGGTTTGCCCCTCCATTTCCTCCTCATCCTTCTGCAGAAATTCCAATCTGGTATCCTGCAGATTCCCCTCTGCTACAAGGAGAGAGTCCCCCTGCGGAGGAATAGGGGCAGGTGCAGAGGGGACCAGCTGACGAGTCAAAACACGCCGTGGTCTACACCCTTCATCGAAATAACCTGGAGGGGGTTCACTCTCGGGAGAGTACCTGACTGCCATAATTTTTAAAGATTTCCACAGCTCTGCTGCTGTGTCCCAACAAAACCAGTAACATAACTGTCCCGGATGGTCTTTTTCGATCTGGCTCTTTACTCCTCTTAAGGCAGCCTGTTCGAAAGAGCCATACGAAGGCCACCTTATCTCCGGGTCGGCCAATACCGCGGTATACCCAGTCCAATTCCTTACACATAGTGTGTACAATTTCTTCCTAGACATTCCTGTCTGTACTGGGAGTTTCCCTTCGTTCCATAACTTATTTACAATCCCCAACGGACTCTCAAGAGGCACGCTAGTCCCTTGACCCATGGTGTCTGACAGGAGCCCTCCAACTGGCGTTTACCCTGCTGTCCAATACACGACCCCTCAATATTGAATTGGCTGGGAGAAATCTCCTGTGGCGCCTTGCCAATTCATATATGAGTGGTCTGACCACTGGACAGAGGTACCGCACCAGAAGGTATCCCGGACGAGCCCCCAAATTGTTAGGTAATAAAGCAAGTCCTTACTCACCTCTCCAGCACCCGAGTTCGTGCGGAGTGGTTATGGGCACATAATTCTGTCAGAGACCAGACACCAATGCGTTGATCAACGGGCTCACACTAACCCAAAAGCTTTAGAATAAGTGTGGCCCCTTTATTAGGGGTGAGCATCAATATTTATACACAGAAGTAAACAAAGTGATTAATAAAAGATAATGGTCATGCATAATCAATTAAGATTTTACAGGAAAAGCAAGTTTAACAAGTAAATGCATAGAGATAAAGGCTAATGGCTCCTTGATAAAGGGGGTGTCATGAGTAGTTTGCAGGTCAGTGCTTTGTTCGATAAAGGGTTCAGAAAGGATTATGCAGAGACGGCCAGTCTGGGTGTGTTTTGGCTCCAAAGTTCACCAAAAGTTTAGACCCAACATCTTCACTTAATTATTCAAGTCGGACCCACCACCAACTCCGGTGGAACCCCTAGATATGTGCACCTAGTGTGATAGGAAACCCTCAATAAATGCTCTTTAAGTATATTCCTTTAACCAGTTTTGCACTCACCTTGTAATTTTTTCAGCTAGACAATATGCCCTTAATTTTCTTATGGGAATGTCATATTGGATTCTTTCAAAAACCTTACTAAAATCAAGATACATCATGTCTACAGCTTCACTTCTGATCCACTGATTATGTTGGCTTGGCATGATTTGTTATTCACAAAGCCATGTCGGTTATTTTTTACCTTTCTGTTATCCTCTAGATGCTTACAAATTGATTGTTTAATAATTTGTTCCAGTATCTTTTCATGTATCAAAATTAGACTGACAGGTCTGTAACTCCTCAAGTCCTCTTTGTTCCTCCTTTTAAAGATAAATACTATGTTTGCTCTTCTCCATTCCTTCATCCATCCTCCCTGAGATCTCAAAGATAATTGCTAATGGTTCTGAAATTGCTTCAGCTATTTCCTAGGGTGAATTTCATCAGGTTTTGCAAACTTAAATACATTTAACTTATTCTTTAACCTGTTCTTTCCATTTTTGGTAATGTTCCTTTCCCCTTGTTGTTAATATTAATTGTGTTAAGTATCTGGTTACAAATTTATCTTTTTAGTAAAGACAAGCAAAATAGGCATTAAACACCTCTGGATGTCATCTGTTATTAGCTCTCCTTCCCACAGACTAGTGGATCTACATTTTCCCTTGTCTTTCTATTGCTCCTAATGTATTTATAGAACTTCTTTTTATTGCCTTTTATGCGGGTAGATTGATCTAAATCACCAAGTGGAAAGTCGTGATTTAAATAATCCATTTGAATCAATTTCAGTTATTTTCTAAAGAAAGGTGCATTCTCATTGGTTGATATAACCATTAAAACATTGATTTAAAACTAAATAGAGGCTTTATACTAGATTTGGTTCATCTTTTTGCTACCTGGGCAGGTACACTATAATTATATGCATTTATTTATGCACTATATAGCTTAACATTTTCAAAAAAACACCAGAAGTACTTGTGGTACCTTAGAAACTAACACTTTTATTTGAGCATAAGTTTTGGGGCCAAAGCCCACTTCATCAGATGCATAGAATGGAACACATAGTAAGAAATATATATACATACAGAGAACATGAAAAGGTGGAAGTTGCCATACCAACTGTCAGAGGCTAATTAATCTATTTCCTCATGTTAAGTATCCTCACACCTTCTGGCCAACTGTCTAAAATGCCATCTTGATTATCACTGCAAAGGGTTTTTTTCCTCCTGCTGATAATACCTCATCTTAATTAATTAGCCTCTTACAGTTGGTATGGCAACTTCTATCTTTTCATGTTCTCTGTATGTATATATATATTTCTTACTATATGTCCCATTCTATGCATCTGATGAAATGGGCTGTAGCTCACGAAAGCTTATACTCAAAGAAATTTGTTAGTCTCTAAGGTGCCACAAGTACTCCTGTTCTTTTTGCGGAAACAGACTAACACGGCTGCTACCCTGAAATTTAATATTTTCAGATTTTTATTAATTGTACATTTTTAGTACGTTAGAAAATAGTGAATGATATATTGCTTATTTACTACTCTTGTACCATATTTATAAAGTTTGACCTCAAAAATTAAATGTTTTCTATCTGATACCCTCTTTATATAGAAAAGCAGCCTTTAACTCAAAGTTTTTGACAGAGATTCATGGATTCAGCATGCTAATTTTTTTATTTAAATATTTTAAGAGATTATACATTTAGGCTTTAATATATTTTGTATTAATTTCAGATTTCATTTTAAACCGGTTTATCTTTAAAAAGAAAAACTTATAATTTAAATATCAAAATTTAAATAATCCACCCTGCTTTAATGTTCATTTTTAGGTGTAACTCATTTTATGCCTTAGCCTTTCTGATTTTGTCCCTTGTGCTACTCTTCTGTACTCATCTGTAGCAATTTGTCCATGTTTCCACTTTTTGTAGGATTCTTTTTTGATTTTCAGGTCATGAAAAAGCTCCTGATGGAGGCATATTGGCCCCTTACTATTCTTCCTAGCTTTCCTTCACATCTGGATAGTTTGGTGCTGTGCATTTAATATTGTCTCTTTGAGAAACTGCCATTTCTACTTAACTTCTTTCCCCTTACATTTTCTTCCCATGGGACCTTACCTACCACTTCTCTGAGTTTGTTAAAGTCTGCTTTTTTGAAGTCCATTGTCTTCATGCTGCTGCTTTCACTCCTTGTCCTTATAAACATGAAATCTATCATTTCATGATCACTTCCAAATTGTCTTCTACCTTCAGATTTGCAGCCCATTGCTCCTTGTTATTCAGAATTAAATCTAAAATAGTTGCCACTTGGTTGCTTCCTTCATTGTCTGAAAAAAACCAGGTCCCCAGCACATTCAGAGAACTTGCTGGACATTTTGTGCTTTGCTGTCTTACTTTTCCAACAGATGTCAGGTTAGTTAAAACACCCTCCACAAAAGAATGTTGTGCTTCCACTAAGCATATATGCTGTACGTAGTTATCTGTACAGGATGTTCTGTCAAAGATGCCATGTGTCAACAGTGTAAAAAGACATTTCTATAAAACATGCCACAGTCCTCACTTCAGAAATCAGGAACATGAAGTCACAGTGCCCGATGTTATAACCATGAGCGTAGAGAATTGCTGTTCACATCCTATTCAGAAACTCCTTTGCTATGTTGACAGTTGCACACCTAGAAAACAGTCACACTCCAATGACTGCATGCTAGATGTTGGTCCAGATGTGTCAGTTCTGTCTGATTCTGTTTATTTGCTATGTTTTCACAGTGCTCAGCTTACAAGACCTAAGCTGCATTTTGTGGTTTACGGTACCTGAGGCTGGTTACCAGAATACATGTGTAATGCAAGACAACTTGTATGCTCTGTATATACATATGTTGTGAAAACGGATTAACCCTACCCTCCTAATAGCTTTTAGTTTACTTCGAAACCTATTTGAATGAATTTAACTTTGCTGCCATTCCTGTGACAGAGCCAGAACATTGCAACAGAGATTTAATTCCCCTGTGACATTCAAAGCAACTATTGTAGGCAGCATTGGTTTAAAATTTTTTCAAAATTTTTAAAGATGACCACTGATTTAGGGTCCACAGATTGACTCACCTTAGGGTAGATTTGTATATGTGCTGTGAACCTGAATCTCCCATTGGCTTCAATAGGAACTGTGGGTACTCAGCACTTTCTGAAAACCAGGCCCTAGGTGCTTTAAATTGGGCACCCAAAATAGAGGACTCCATAGTTAAATATGCATTCCATATGTGATGTCAGCACCATATCCTGAGCATAAAGTGGTTTGACTTTGTGTCAAGATCATACTCTCAAAGAGATCTGTCTGTTCTTCAGTTGCTCACTATATTCAAAAGCACCATTGCATGCTCTTTGGCCATGTTACCAGGATGCTCTCAAACTCTCCATTGACATGTGAAGGGGTGCATGTCTTGATTCTACCTGATGTGTCTATGAGACTACCCTGGAGATTTATGGATTTGCAGGAATGAGCCATAGCTAGGAACTTCACAACATGATGCCTGGTGTGACACTATCAACCATGGTCACTCTGGCTGCTGCAATGGTCCTCAGTAGACTATGTACATAAGAACATAAGAACGGCCATACTGGGTCAGACCAATGGTCCATCTAGCCCAACATCCTGTCTTCTGACAGGGGCCAATGCCAGGTGCTTCAGAGGGAATGAACAGAACACAGAAACGTCAAATGATCCATCCACTGTCATCGACTCCCAGCTTCTGGCACCCAGAGGCTAGGTTCACTCAGAGCATGGTGTTGCATCCCTCTCCATCCTGGCTAATATTCATTGATGGACCTATCCACCATTCACTTCTTTTTTGAATCCTATTATAGTTTTGGCCTTCACAACATCTCCTGGCAAACAGTTCCACAGGTTGACTGTGCGATGTGTGAAAAAGTACTTCCTTTTGTTTGTTTTAAACCTGTTGCCTATTAATTTCATTGAGTGACCCCCAGTTCTCGTGTTATGAGAAGGAGTAAATAACACTTTCTCATTCACTTTCTATACACCAGTGAAGATTTTATAGACCTCTATCATATCCCTCCTTAGTCGTCTCTTTTCCAAGCTGTAAAGTACCAATCTTTTTTAATCTCTCCTCATACGGAAGTTGTTCCATACCCCTAATCATTTTAGTTGCCCTTCTCTGTACTTTTTCCAATTCCAATATATATTTTTAGAGATGGGGCAATCAGATCTGCACAGAGTATTCAAGTTGTGGTCGTAGCATGGATTTATATAGATGTATCATTATTTTTCTGTCTTGTTCTCTATCCATTTCCTAATGGTTTCTAACATCCTGTTAGCTTTTTTGACTGCTGCTGCACATTGAGTGGATTTTTCGGAGCACAACGAATCCAGGATCTCCTTCTTGAGTGGTTACAGCTAATTTAGACCCCATCATTTTGTATGTATAGTTGGGATTGTATTCAACGTTGAATTTCATCTCCTATTTTCTTGCCTAGTCACCCAGTTTTGTGAGATTCCTTTGTAACTCTTTGCAGTCTGCTTTGAACTTAATTATCTGAGTAATTTGTTTCATCAGCAAACTTTGACTCCCCACTGTTTATCCCCTTTTCCAGATCATTTATGAAAGTGTTGAGCAGCTCTGATTCAAGTATACGCAGCTAGGCTTTGTCATGTAATGATACCAGATTACTTGCTACATGCATGGCATGGTCAAGTGTCCTACCATGGTGGATGGAATAAGGCTGCCTTGCCCAGAAACCTTCTGCAAAGGCTTTTGGAGTACCTCCAGGAGAGCTTCATGGAGCTGTCCCTGGAGGATTTCCGCTCCATCCAATAACTGTACTGGCCACGAATGCATCCCAAGTCCTCAGGGCAAATCAATCATTAAAAAAAGCTTGCTTTTAAACCATGTTGTATATTTACAAAGGTACACTCACCAGAGGTCTCTTCCATGGCTTCATTGTCTGGGCTTCTGGCTTGGGAGGGCTGGGAGGGTAATTCCGTCCGGGTGAGAAAAAGCTCCTGGCTGTTGGGGAGAACGGAGTGCTGTGTGCTCTCTGCAAGCTCGTCCTCATCTTCCCCATCTGCAGAATCCTCAGCCGTGGCTGAGATTACCACCCCCACCTCGGAATCCACGGACAGGGGTCGGGTAGTGGTGGCGGACTCCCCTAGAATTGCATACAGATCAGCGTAGAAGCGGCATGTTTTCGGCCCTGCCCCGGACCTTCCGTTTGCTTCTTTGGTTTTCTGGTAGGCTTGTCTGAGCTCCTTAACTTTCACTCTGAACTGCACTGAGTCCCTGGTGTGGCCTTTCTCCATCATAGCCCTGGAAATTTTTTCAAATATTTTTTCATTTTGTCTTTTGGAATGGAGGTCTGTTAGCACAGAATCCTCTCCCCATATAGTGATCAGATCCAGTACCTCCGTGCGGTCCATGCTGGAGCTCTTTTTCAGTTCTCAGGAGACTGCATTGTTACCTGTGCTGATGAGCTCTGCGCGGTCACCTGTGCTGGTGAGCTCTCCACACTGGCCAAACAGGAAATGAAATTCAAAAGTTCACGGGGCTTTTCCTGTTTACCTGGCCAGTGCATCCGAGTTCAGATTGCTGTCCAGAGCGGTCACAGTGCTGCACTGTGGGATACCACCCGGAGGCCAATACCATCGATTTGCAGCCACACTAACCCTAATCCGATATGGTAATACTGATTTCAGCGCTACTCCTCTCGTCGGGAAGGAGTACAGAAACCAGTTTAAAGAGCCCTTTATATTGATATAAAGGGCCTTGTTGTGTGGACGGGTACAGCGTTAAATTGGTTTAACTCTGCTAAAATTGGTAGAAACGGGTAGTGTAGACCAGGCCAAAATGTAGTTGCTACTTCAGTTGCAGGATGGGTATGATGTGAAAGTAGTTATGCCTTCAATATAAGAAAGTTTAAAGAACTAAAATATCTTCCATTTTTAATCTCACCAAACAGTATCTGTGAAAATCCTTGAAGCTTTTGCTTAGGTTCCTCAAGGAATAGAAAGCTTGAAAAATTGTCGGGGAGCTCTTTAGCATAATCCATGTTGTGCCCTTTCTACAGATGTGGATAACTGCAGAGAAACTTGGAAACCCTCTTGCTCAAATTGTACCTGTTAAAAACTACTGCTCCGAGTTGGATCTTTCGTGAGATGTTGACATCCTATTACTGTCCGCTGTGAGGCAGCTTATGTATTTAGCAGAAAGCTACCTTGACAATTTCCCTTTTGAGAAGCCAAAGGAAGAGCTCTAACCTTATGTTTACCTGTGACGCTGGATATTTTATGTGCTAACCTTTTAAAAATCCTGACATCAGAAGTCAAATCTGTTGCTGCCCTGAGCAGATGCAACTCCATTGACTTGAGTGGAGTTGCACTTGCTTATGACCGTGGTGAATTTGGCTCAACAGTTCTATATCTTGTTATTGCCTACATAAGATTAATGGAATTTTTGCATGCACCAAGGGAAGAATAGATTCTCCAGCTTTCAAGGTGATATCTCTTTATTAAACATTCCACATTCTTACTCTTCTCCTAACCTTCCAATCAGAGACAGCCCTTTCCACTAAAAGAATTATTTGCATAAACCTTTTAAGAAGTTGCCTAAAGATATTCCTTCCTCCATATGAATCCGACAAAGTGGGTATGCACCCACAAAAGCTCATGCTCCAATACATCTGTTAGTCTATAAGGTGCCACAGGACTGTTTGCTGCTTTTGCCGATCCAGACTAACATGGCTACTCCTCTGATACCTTCCTCCTAGTAGTTCATGAGAGTTGCTTGCTGCTGGTGCTAGTTGCTGTGCATTCCATATGTTCTTTACTTTTATTCTTTTAAGTTTGTTATGCTATATGTTATACTATATAGCAGTGACACTGGAACCTTTTTAATAGTGGGGATACTGAAAGCCATCCCCTTACTTTTATCCACTCCTACTCCCTCAGAGCTGAGGCAGCCGGGACTCCAGGCGCGCGGGGCCAGGAGCTGGGACTCTGGGTGCATGGGGCCAGCAATGTGGAGCCTAGGGGTGCTGCAGCACTGCCCGCACCCCTATACCAAAATTTTATAGCTACAAGCACATATGTGAAAATTAATATTCACCTATATGTTCATATTTCTCAGTGCAGCCATTATAAAGAATAGAGGATTGATTTATAACCAGAGTTAAATTGGATTCACTAGTGACACCTATGAGGAAGTGAAAATTACTGTAGTTGTTTTATGGTATCTGTATTTCAAAATGCTGTTAACATTTCAAAAAAATAAAGGTTGTAAAACTTTTATTAATGGGAAAAATAAATTTCTGTAATCACTTTCAATCACTTTCTTCATCCAGGTTTGGGTCTTCAGTAACTCAGCAAGAGGTTGTGGGCCTATTGCAGGAGTGGATGGGTGAGGTTCTGTGGCTTGTGATGTGCAGGAGGTCAGCTTAGATGATCGTGATAGTCCCTTTGGCCTTAAAGTCCATGAGAAGAGGTGAGGCAGAGACACAAGGGACCTACTTTTCTTCTTGCTTACACTGGTTAAACACTGCTGCATCTCTGTTGACATCAGCAATTACTTCAGATTTGTACTTGAGAACAGAGTTTGGATTAGATTCTTGATGAGAAGTAATATCAAATGCAATGGTAGCAATACAAAGAGTAGTCAAGGTTCTGACTGTTCCAGAAAGAGTTGGCATGGCTGGTATACGGTTCCCTGCAGGTACAGTCGAGTGGAAGAGCTACTTTCTATACAATAAACCATAATTAAAATTGAGAGATGCATGTTATTGGGCAAGCATTTATTTTCTTTTTGTTAAATGATTAGGTCCAGTTTGCCCTCTAGTGGCCAACACTTACAAAATACGCATTTCTAGAAAATAGTGCTACATAAAGATGCTTTAGAAAAGACTATGGGGCAGGATTTTATTTAGCCCTCTTGCCTGATCCATGATTCAATTCTTTATTATTTTATTTTCTGTGAGCACTCAACTATTTGGGGAGGAGTTTTTATTACCCATTGATGCAAGTCCAATGTGAAGAAGCCTACTATCCAGCTGCCCATCTGCCAAGAGAAAGCAGAGGCATGTAGCAAGCCACCAGTTCTCTCCACCAGAAGACAACAGCAGGTGATAAGATAGGAGTATGGGAGGGCCTCTTTATGTCACCTGATATTTTGCTGTTGGAATGTATTCATCCCATTAAAGCATATTTTATAAACATATATAGCTACCGCAGTCCAACGTTGTTTTAAGAATGACAATGGTAAAAATACACTTAAAGTGTATTACATCCCACAAGTAGCATATTGAGATGCTTAAAAAAATGGAAAACCAAGATATAACCGACCTTCAAAGGTCTTTTGAGGTAAATCAGAACCTCTTGGGGGGGAAAAAATGAAACCAAATAGCTGTTGAGTTGTAATGAAGCATTTTCAGGGCTTTTCTCTCACCTTTCCTCAGTGTACCATATAAAACAATTTTTATTGCAATTTCCAGCCCTGTAGAATCAGACTAGTGTATCAGCATCAGTATGTGTGTATTCTGTTTTTCATGCATCATTTAAAAGGATCATCTAATATTTCTGCAGTTGGGGCTCTTTTGTCATTTCCTAGCTCATGCTGATGTTGAGGAGAGAAGCTGTTGTTTAATAATTTCAGCAGTGTTAACTCTACACAAACACTGAGAGAGAAGGGAAAAAGCTGGAGCAATTCCTAGAGTGCTCTGGTAAGATTTAGCCTGGAGATTATCATTTTGAAACTCTTCTCAAAGGCTGATTGTAAGTGAATCCCAGCTGATCTGCTGTATGCAAAACAGCAATTGACTTCCATGGCAATTAAGTAAAAGAATTCTTCATCAAGCCTGGTTTTTCACTATCTGCTCGCCGTGTCTTAGAATGAACTGTCTATAGTGTTGTACTTCTGCCCACAATACATAACTAGATAGTGGAACTCATTGCCACAGGAAATTGTTGAGGCCCTGCCGGAGGACAAAGAAAACATCAATGCAATGGGAGCTACAATTGTAGAGTTAGCTCTAACCTGATGAATATTACATAATAATATTACATAATATACATAAGCATACTATACATAATATGCAATATTCTTATGTATATTATTACATAATATTATTTCATGTTATGGCCATAATAAAGGGTGAGATGTACATATTTGCAAGTATGAGGAGACATACAGGGGAAAAAAGGAAGTTAAAGTGTAAAAGTGGGGGAGAGGGATTGGAGAGGGACTGCTCAGTATCTCAAGTATTTGCCATCATCAATATATTTTGAGATATGTTTGATACAGAAGATTCCGAAGGTCATAAATGTGTCTTCTAAGTGGAAGAGACTGAGACCCAGATCTTCAAACGTATATAGCTGTGGCTCCAGTCAGTGCTGCAGTGCCTAACCCCTGGGTAAACAGCTGCCTAGTGGACTCCTCAGCCTCCAGCTAGGCACATAGGGAATGGTAGGTGCTCCAGAAAGGCATCCTCAGAAACTAGCGAACTGAGTGGGCTGCCTGGCTGATGGTCTATAGATAGGTCCTCTCTCCATTTGGGATTCTCAGTCGTGAACCCTCTCCTGGAGTTAAGCGGCTGACCTAGCTAGTGCCTAGGGAGCCCATGCTCTCACAGCTGACTTTTGCTGTCTCTAACTTTCGCTGTCTCCTGCTCAATACTGCTCTCATACTCACCCTACATTTCCCTGTGTCCCTGCTGTCTTGTGTAGGTGCTGTGTTGCCCATCCGCCTGTTGGGAGCCTGCATCTGGCCCTTCTGCTCTTGGGTCTTAGGCGTGCTCAGAGCACACCTAAAGGATTGTACCCTATTGATATGCCCTGCCTGGTTTCAGAATCCCACTTTGGGAGCTTCAAGGTTATCAGCTTCAGCTAAGTCTCCAAGCAGCTTGTCAGCTATGGGACAGTCAGGGCTATGGGAGGTTTGTGAATGCCAACTGGTAGACACTTAGGTGCCTAGGGGACTTAGTCTCTATGGGGTTAGGTGAAATCTCAGTGCTGGTTTTGAAAATAGCAGTGGAGCCTAAGGATGGGATTCACAAAACTATGTAGATGCCTAACTCCTATAGCCACCTAAGCTCCTTTGTGACTCTCACCTTAAATGGTGGACTTAGGAACCTAGAGGGGAAGATAGGTGCCTAAATATAGATTCATAGATTCTAGGGCTGGAAGGGACCTCGAGAGGTCATCAAGTCCAGTCCCCTGCCCTCATTGCAGGACTAAATACTGTCTGGACCATCCCTGATAGACATTTATCTAACCTACTCTTAAATATCTCCAGAGATGGAGATTTCACAACCTTCCTAGGCAGTTTATTCCAGTGTTTAACCACCCTGACAATTAGGAACTTTTTCCTAATGTCCAACCTAAACCTCCCTTGCTGCAGTTTAAGCCAATTGCTTCTTGTTCTATCCTTAGAGGCTAAGGTGAACAAGTTTTCTCCCTCCTCTTTATGTCACCCTTTTAGATACCTGAAAACTGCTATCATGTCCCCTCTCAGTCTTCTCCTTTCCAAATTAAACAAACCCAGTTCTTTCAGCCTTCCTTCATCGATCATGTTCTCTAGACCTTTAATCATTCTTGTTGCTCTTCTCTGTATCCTCTCCAATTTCTCCACATCTTTCTTGAAATGCGGTGCCTAGAACAGGACACAATACTCCAGTTGAGGCCTAACCAGCGCAGAGTAGAGAAGAAGAATGACTTCTCATGTCTTGCTCACAACACACCTGTTAATGCATCCCAGAATCATGTTTTGTCTTTTTGCAACAGCATTACACTGTTGACTCATATTTAGCTTGTGGTCCACTATAAACCCTAGTTATCATTGAGGATGTGGGCCTGAAAGGCCTGTGATCCTTTTCTTCATTGTATGAAGAGTGGTGCAGATAAGGGAAGAAACCAGGGCAAGGATACATAGTTCTTTTTTTTTGTTTTGGGGCCTCAGTGTGCTGCAGCTGGAGCTTGGCAGAGTGACTCTGCTGGATGGGCCAGCATCATCCAAAAATTGTGTGGTGCGCACTAGTCTTGCTTATTAGCAGCCTGGCAGGACACACCCAGAGACCCTGTGAGTGTAACCAATGGCAGCCCAAGAGCAACTCATGGGAAAGGAGTCATAATTTATAAATAGGAGGAGTGGGAGGATGCAGTGCTGGAGCAGTGCAAGGACCAAAAAATTCTGCTGTAAGGATTGTATTCAAGTGGCTTAGCCAGTCTGTTGGATTAGACTGCAAGGCTCCCTCATCCAACTGCACTGCTCGAAATGCTACAGGCTGTGCAAATGGCAGACTATCATTGCAAAGACCTAAGGGGAGTCTTTAAAAGATTGCTTATTGCCAATATTCACACTTGTTTCAAGGACTGCAAGTAACTGTGTTGTAGTCATATATATATTTATTTAGTAAATGTTTGCCTTCCAAGATTTTGTGTCACTGACCTTCTATCAGAGATTTAACTCTGTATGATATTTGTGGGTATACACATATATCAAAGTGCTGCAAAGACTACACTGTGGTTTCTACTGCAGCAGAGAGATAAGCTACAATACAGGAAGAGGGAAAAAATACTATACCTGATTTAGCATATTGACTTCCCCAAAACTATTACAGAAACATCCACAGGCTCCAATCAGGTATGTTTTTGACATTATGGACAGAATGATGTTTGTACAATCTTAAATGAGTCCAACTATATTTAATGTTCAGTATTTTTATTTTGCTTTAATTACTTTACACACGAGAATAACCCTGCTGTCATTATCTCAATGTTTTTACAAGTTTCACTGCCAAGATTATGATGCATGGAAGATATTATTTGGGCTGAACAATCAAAGGGAGTTAAAGGTGATGTCACGTTTCTCTTCCCTTGCATTTTCATGCTCAGTGTAAAAATGTTGTCCACAATCCTTGCTGTCTTAAAAAAATATGAATACTTATTATAAAAGAGCAGATGACCTGTATAAAACATTCATCTCAGTCAAACAGTACAAAAAGTAGGAGCTACTAGCTGGAATAGCCATTGTTATGGGCAGAGAAACTGTAAAGCTTTATTCCGAAAGTTGATTTAGCAGAATCTTAGACATGAAAACTTTCCAGCAGCCTTGGCAGCCAGTTGCTGCAGCAAAGTTCTTAATAGTGGCAAAGTTGTGTTCAAGGGCATGATCCACTGTCCACTGAAGTTAATAAGAGACCTTTGTGGGCTTTGGATTAGGTCCAATATGCACAGAGAAATGTGTGATTTGCAGAATAACACTTTCTTCAGAGGAGGTTATCTGAAAAAAATCAAAAGTAATAACTGATGTGTCTTAAATTTCTCTACTTTGGAAAATTCAAGTTAATTTTTTTTATACCTGTCATAGAATAGAAAAATGACTAACAACTTCACAATACTTAAAGCATACCTGATAATGGATTTTCTACTTTACACATGAATATATGTTCATTTATTGCAAAGGACAGGTATTTTAGTTCCACCTACACTGTAACTTTTTAATAAAGGTAATAAATCTCAGTAGAGTATGTATGATTACCAGAGAAACGCAATATGTGGTTGTCAATCCTGAATGTTCTAGTATCAAGGAAAGAACAAGGATACTCTATCCCTGACTTTTTTTTTTTTTTGATAGAAGGATCTTTTCAATAGAATCTTGACTCACCTGTGATGTTTCTTTTATATCTGCAAAATAATGAATCAGCCTGAGAACAGCCAGAGGGCAAAGAGAAGCCAAAATGGCTGCTTGCCTACCATGACCCAAAGCTGTCAGTGATGGATTAAATGAAACTTGAAGTGGAGGGAAAGGATTTGGAAAATGCAACATGTTCTGTACGTGAGAAAATGTGTTTAAGAGGTGAGGGGAATCTATCACGAATGACAGGTACAGTACTCTAGAATAGGACTGCAACTTGCCTTTGCAAACATTTTTGTAACCTTCTAATTGAGCATTAAATTGAATAAAGATCTATAATTTAAACACTATTGGTGTTTTGAATCTGAACTTCATTCTTACAGCCACTAATTTAAAGAAAGTGCTTTGAATAGAATGGTGAAATTCTAAGTTATTTTGTTAATTTACTTCCCAGCAAGGGAATATGAGGTTGATATATTACAGAATTATTAATGGTACATGTGAGCTGAATTGATTGCACATTTGGGCACTTTTTATCAATTCTCATTCTCAGCCTGACATTTGCAGGAAAGGACAGTAATATACTATTAGCAATGTTACTTTTATCTACTTGGTATAAAAAGACATTTGGAATATACAGTAACTCCTCACTTAAAGTCGTCCTGGTTAACGTTGTTACATTGCTGATCAATTAGGGAACATGTTTGTTTAAAGTTGTACAATGCTTCCTTCTAACGTTGTTTGGCAGCCGCCTGCTTTGTCCACTGCTTGCAGGAAGAGCAGCCTGTTGTAACTAGCTGGTGGGGGCTTGTAACCAGAGTGGACCGGCAGCCCCCTATCAGCTCCCCCTATCAGCTCCCTGCTCCCTTAAGTTCCCTGTGAAACAGCTGACCAGCAGGCTATCAATTGTTAGCAGTTCAGCTGTCCCTTCCCCCACTGCCATGTGCTGCTCCTGCCCTCTGCTTTGGAACTGCTCCCCAAGACTCCTGCTTGCTGTGCAGGGGGAAGAGGAGAAAGAGGGGGGCTAATGTCAGGGTGTCCCCCTCCCCTCTGCTCCTGCACCCCGCTTCCATAGAGCAGGGGGGACACACAACAGGGCTCAGGACGGAGGGAACTTGCTGGCAGGGTCAGCGTACTTAAAGGGGAAATGCGAATTTCTCTCATACACACGGTGTGTGTCTCTGTCTCTGTCTGCGATGCTGTCTCCCCTCCCTCCATTCCTGCTGCCTTGTAGAGTGTGAGAGTTAACCCCTGAGGGCTCAGCCAATTGCTAGCTCATCATTTAGCAGTAAGGAATTCCCTGGGAAATATCCCATCCTCTGACTCCTCCACATCAACCAAGCTTCACAATCATCATCACTGTGTACCAGTATTAATTTGTTTGTTTAAAACTTATACGGTGTATAATATAGTCTTTTTTCTGGTGAAAAATTTTCCCTGGAACTTACGCCCTCATTTACATTAATTCTTATGGGGAAATTGGATTTGCTTTAACATCGTTTCGTTTAAAATCGCATAACTACAATGTTAAGTGAGGAGTTACTGTACAATATACCATTCCCAGAGTGTTAGTAAAATTACTGGATGGTCAGAATGAAATACAGTACGGGTCTCAGGAATAGCTCTCTAGAGCAGTGGTTCTCAAACTAGGGCTGCTGCTTGTTCAGTCCCAGGCCAATGGGGGCTGCTACAAGGGTGGCCAGCACGTCCCTTGGCCTGCGCTGCTTCCTGTAGCCCCCATTGCCCTGGAGCGGTGAACCATGGCCAGTGGGAGCTGCGATCGGCCGAACCTGTGGACGTGGCAGGTAAACAAACTTGCCCAGCCCGCTAGGGGCTTTCCCTGAACAAGCGGCGGTCCTAGTTTGATAACCACTGCTCTAGGGTATATAAAATATGTTCCAGGGAGTATCTTGGAAGAATCTTGGAACAAAATGTCCAGCCAGATGAAACCACTATTCTGTGAAATATGGTAATTTAACTGGAAATTGCCAGTGCCTGGTACTTCAGAGGACAGTGGCTACCCATCATAATTTATGCAACTAGCCAATTAGATATCACTTAACTATGGAAAACTTCCTTCCTAATTCCTGAGGCTATTTTAGACCATGAAGCATGAAATCTGATTGTCTTTAGGCAGCATATTTACAAATATTATAAATTCACTGAATCTATCCACAGTACTTAAGTTGCTGATGTGAATTCTATAAAGAGACTGTGTGTTTTGTGAAGTAGTATTTCCTTTCATGTCTTCTGACTTTACTAGTGTTAGTGCCACCCTGTTCTTTTAATTTGTGCAGAGACTCTGGTCAGTTTTCATGGCATCATTCCATTCTGGATACCTTGTTCAAGTTCTTGCTAGTTCCATTCTTTTCCAGGTCATATATCTTTGTTTCTGCATCTCTCATTCTCCCTAGTCCTACCACAGCATCTCTGTTCTTTATGGGAATCTCATATGATTTCAGTGAGGTTCTATTTAGAAGTAAGGGTCTGTGCATGGGGATCTATTTGAAGAGTTGGAGCCACTGAAATTCCCACTGCTGCTTTAACCATCTTCATTGTCTTTCTTGACTTCATCAACCCCAACTTATACTTTTCTTACTTATATTTAAAATTTTCTTACCAGACCAATGGGGACAATCCTGACTTTGTCTTGAACACTAAGTAAGAACCATTGTGATGCATTATGGAAAATTCATGGCTATGTAAAGATAAACAAAAGTCAAGCAAGCATTTTGGTTTAAAACCAATTTCCACATTATCATTAGATTTTTGATTTTTACTATTGGTTTTGATAGAAACAATAAACTCTAAAACATTAATAAAAGTTCACTGTTATTACTGCATTCTTAAGGCTTGACAGTAGTTTAACTATAACTTGTTTGCATGACTATAAAGATCTGTGGCTACAGGCTGGTATTAAAGTAAGAGAATATTTTACTACTGCAACTATAAACCAGTCATGTACTACTGTAATGCTCCCTCGCTCTCCTGGTCGGAGGGAGGCCACTCACTAGGCCTGTTGGGTCAGGGCCAGAGAGTGTCAGACAGGCAACAGCCCCCATTGGGCCATGTGATTAATAGTCACTACCAGGCTTTAGCCTGGGCTAGGGTAGCTCAAGTAGTCAGCCCTTAAACACAGACTACCAGGGCTGACTGGGGCCTGGGCGGAGCCCAGGGAGCCAGCAAACAAAAACAGTCTACAGGTGAGCGGTAGACTTTCACAGTGTAGGAGGTCAGTCACACTTGGGTGAGGTTTCAGGGGGACTCAGGCCCACCCTACTTGGCTGCGTCCCAGCCTGGGCCCTGGCAGGGGCAGAATCGGCTATCCCTGCGTCAGCAGGGATCCAGCCGCAACTCGCTGAATAGGCCACCTCTGGCTCTGCAGCAAGCTGCTTTGGGGCTGCCCCAGGGTCACATCCTGCCACCCCAGGGTTTGGTACCTGCGGCCTCCAGGCTTCTTCCGGCTCCTTCAGCAGGTACTCCAGGGCAGTCCTCATCAGCGTCTGGGCACTGGGAACAGCCAGACGCAGGTTTCTCTCGGGGACGCAGGAGAGCAGGCACAGCGTCCGTCTCTGCAGGCTGTCTTTCAACTGTGCTGTAGGGCCAGCCTTTTATACTTCCAGCCACACCCTGGTACTTCGTGCAAGCGGGGGGGAGGGGAAGGGAGGAAGGGAAGGCGGTCTAGGCTTTGCCCTCCAAGGGGCGTGTAATGCTCCCTCGCTGTCCTGCTCAGAGGGAGGCCACTCAGGCTCACTACAACCACCAACAGCTTCTTATCTAACCAACTGATCCTGTTGTTGATGTTATATAAGGAACGCAGAGGATGTTTATTTCTTAAATTGTCTTGTGCTCTTGCTGTCACTGATCTTAGCCTTAAAGTTCCTGAATCCAAGTGCAGAGAATACCATATATAGCAAATATGGTAAAAATGCCTGACACTGGTGATCTGGTCACAACTGTTAACTCCACTATCCAGGGGTCATGACCAGAAGCTCCCCATCTTCTCCATTTAAAACCGTGTGAAGTTTTGAAATGACTTTTCCTGATTGCCTATCTGGATGAGCACACCTAGCAGCCCTCCATTATTGTGTTCAACTGCCAGCAGACCATGCCAGTTACATGCTCCAGACACACTCTGGCGTGTAGTAGACAGGAGATATTAGATCTCCTCCGCCTGTGGGGAGCGCTGTGCAAGCACAGCTACGGACCAGCTGTAGAAACATGGACATCTATTGCACAGGGGATGCAGGGGAAGGGGTATAACAGAGATCAGCAGCAGTGCGGCACATTGGTGAAGGAACTACGGCAGGAATAGCAGAAGGCCAAGGAGGCCGCAATCAATCTGGTGCTGAGCCGTAGAACGCTGCTTTTACAAAGAGCTGCATGCTATATTTGGGGGAGAACCCCCTGCCACCCTGCACATCACCATGGATACCTCCAAGGAGCCTGAGTCATAGGCCCCTGGCATAAACAGTGAGGACATGGAGGAGGTGAAGGTGGAGGATGAGGGACATGTGAGAAGTCCAGCTATGCCATGAGGCAGGACCTCTTCAAGACTCCACTGTAGTCCAGTCAGTCCCAACAGTCAGCCTGGGCAAGACTGACACAGGGGAAGGAACCTTGGGTAAGTAAAAATTGCCTGAACCTATTCTCCCCCTCCTCTCTCACAACCAGTCTTCTCTCTCTTTTTCCTGTGTCCAGAAAGGCTAGCTGGCTCAGCTGAACAGCCTCCACTCTCCTATTTCCTCCTTCGCTGCCTCTCTTGCCTCCTTGAATTTCACACCCCACCCTCAGGATCTGCTCTTCTCCAGTCCTTCCTCTCTCATTCTGCTCCTTTCCCACCCTCTTCTCCTCTTTCTGTGTACAAGAGAGAGAGCGAGTGGGAGGAGAAAAGAGGGTGGGACAGGGAGAGTCAGGGAAACCCTCCCCTGATGTGCATTGGTATTGTGAGAAATTGACAGGGGAAATGGGTGCCAGAGTCTCCCCTGCCTGCAGGCCCCTGTCTCACACAGTTCCTGTCAGCAGGGTATGGCTGTGCTTGGCTTCTGGAGAACCCTGACCCCAACCAAGCCTTCCTGATCTTTCCCTCCGAGAAAATAGTATTTAAAAAGATGATGCTGAACAGTAGGTGTTCAGCGTGGGTGTGAGGTTTTAATGGAATGGGCACTCTCCCAGGCTTCCCTGGACAGAATTATGCTGCCTCTTACTGCCCCAATGTTAGAGAAGCATCTAGTTTTCAACTGCAAAGATCAAATGCATACCATGAAAACAGCACCACTGGACAATGAAGCTTTCAGACAAAATCCTGCCTCTTATCACAAAGAGCCAAACCGTGGTTTTTAATTGAAAATCTACCTGAGGAAAGAATCCCAAAACCTTCCATTGCATTTACAGAGACCTAGGGTCTGACTTTCTACTGCCCAGCCCATTGACACCAAAAGAGTGGCAAGTAGGGTGACCAGAGAGCCTGATTTTATAGGGACAGTCCCGATATTTGGAGCTTTTTCTTATATAGGCTCCTATTACTGCCCACCCCCGGCCAGATTTTCACACTTGCTGTCTGGTCAGCCTAGTGGCAAGTGAGCGGCGAAGGTACTACAATAATGATTTTTTTAGTGGGAGTGCTGAGAGCCACTGAACCAAACCGTAAGATAATGGAAACTACTTCAAGCCAGGGGGTTCAGTACAGGGGTGGATCTAGGTATTTTGCCACCCCAAGCATGGCAGGCAGGCTGCCTTTGGTGGCTTGCCTGTGGGAGGTCCCCGGTCCCGCGGATTCGGCGGCACACCTGTGGGAGGTCCACCGAAGCCGTGGGACCAGCGGACCTTCCGCAGACATGCTGCCGAAGGCAACCTGCCTGCCACCCTCACGGCAACTGGCAGAGCGCCCCCTGTGGCTTGCCGCCCCAAGCAGCACTTGGTGTGCTGGTGCCTGGAGCCGCCCCTGGTTCTGCAGCACCCCCAGCACCTCTACTTCCAGCACCTATAGTGAGCAGTGCTGCCATTCCGATTCGTTGTACCCAATTTAGTACTCGCAGGGTGAAATCCTGGCAGTGATAGCAAAGCTTCCTAAGGAACCAGGATTTCACCCACAAAACCTTCACTTAAAATAATACTTTGCAATAGCTCTTTATTTCGAAAACTAACTCTGTCCTTTCCTTGGTATTACACCGCGAGTAGCACTGGTTCTCACTGGAAGCTCCAGATCCCATCACCTCTCTTTCATGTTTCAGCTGAATTGTCTCTGTGCTGGTAACTTGATAGGGGCTGGCAGCCCGCTCCCGGGAGACTGCAGAAATTCAACGCCATTGGCTGCTTCGGTATTGGCGGCAGGGCTGTAAAGAACAAAGCTTTGACTTTCAGTTTCGTTTCTTCTCCGCCCTGAGACTTCCCGACAGAAGAGCTTGCACGGTAAGAGCCTATAGCTTTGTCTGTAGACATTGTGAGCGCTTAAAGTGTTAAGACGCGTTGAGAGAAGGTTTGGTTTTTAAATGCGCGAAAGATTTATATGTTTTGAAGAGAAACTTAGCATCTTTCTATGATGCTAGGCTCTAACTTGTAGCTTGTGTCAGGAGCTGGAAGACGATCTCATTTCCCTTCGCTAAAGCTTCCCTGAAGCTAAAGCTCGGAGCAATTCTTGCTATCAAAATGCTAAGTTATGTGTTTCAGATCAGACCAGAGGATAGTTAAACCGGATATTGATCACCTTAGCCAGTGGAGTCCTGCATGTCCCAGGCCATGCTTCAGAAAGCCATTTGTTCGTTAGCTGTGCTGAGCACGGAGGAAGTGTCCTGATTGAAGAGCCAGAATGAGAGAGTTGTGCCAGCTACCAGTGAGGTGGAAATAGCATCATCATCATGTTCTGGATTCCCTTGTTCCTCTTAGCTAAAAGCACTGTTTAAAAGAAATCTCCTGGTTTCACACTGAACACTTAGCAAAGCCTCTGCTACAGAGACTTGGGGAAACTGGCATTCAGCAGTGATGGACAGTAGCGGTGGCTGCTGATTGCCAGAACTTGTAATATAATCACAAGGTGGGTACTAAAATACTCCTCCTACCATCCCTTTAACTAATACCCACAGAAGGGCGAAAATCTGCTCGTGAGTGTGGATGCAAAGGGGTGTATATGGTCATATATAAGATCGAGTTCAAGTTATACCTATATGCATGGTACAGTAATGTAACTCTTGATTTATTCAGGGTAACGGGTTAACCATAACACTCTAGCTCAGGGGTTCTCAGACTTCTGTACTGGTGATCCCTTTCACACAGCAAGCCTCTGAGTGCGACCCCCCCTTATACATTAAAAACACTTTAAAAATATATTTAACACCATTATAAATGCTGGAGGCAAAGCAGGGTTTGGAGAGGAGGCTGACAGCTCGTAATCGCCCCGTGTAATAATCTCGCGACCCCCCAAGTTTGAGAACCCCTGCTCTAGCTCCACCTACAGGCTAGGTAGAGAACTTCCAAGTAATTCTAACTCTAATAGTCTTTTCTAAACTAAATATTCCTAAGATTTTAGTGGTAATAATTGAATCCTGGATCATCCTCTTCAGGGCAATATATTTAAATAGCGAGCCGAGAAATTGGTTTAGCATTGCAAGAGAAGTCATTCTTGATGTACCCAAAACAAGAAGTGTTAGGTCTAGTTCTTCTTGATAAGCAAGGAGCATAGTGTGTTTAGGAAGCTCTCCGCTACCAATAGTAGAATGTAGAGTTTCATCTTTTCTGTCACATCATTCTAATATATTTGGACAGAGGAATACTTTGGAAATCTTGTGAAGAATGTTCCTTTTAAATTCTCCAAGTTGGAGACGAGAGAAGAACATTTATTCAGGACACCATGTATTGTACATTTCTGAGCAAAGTATGTGCACTGTGTCATGCAGAAATTGTTAATATGAAGTTAAGCAGTAAGTGGTCTTGAAAGTTCTGCATATTTACAGATAAAGGACCCAAAGAGTAAAGGACAGCTTTATATTTCTTTTTTTTATCTCTATAATGAAGAATAATAAAATAGAGTATATATCAAAAAAGGACACAAACTCTCTGTCTCCCACCCACCCCCAGTCTGGCTGCACACAAAGATTTCTTCTGGCAGAGCAGTCAGTATGGGAAAAAAAACAACCCTTCCCCCCCAAAAAATATTAAGAGAACTTAAAAAAGAACAGTTGTTGGAGGTGTATTAATCTCTGTCCGTCCATACAAACAATGCAGTGACAGAAGAAATGAAACGTGGCAAGGTGAAAGCACAAATAACATTGATGTTTTTGTTAATTCTTTCTACTTGCCATATAAGCTTCAGAATTGTTAAAAAGAACAGGAGTACTTGAGGCACCTTAGAGACTAACACATTTATTTGAGCATAAGCTTTCTTGGGCTACAGCCCACTTCATTGTGGATACAAACTAACTCGGCTGTTACTCTGAAACCTAGAATTATTAAACTAATCTTGTGTGGTTATGCAGACAATAAACCCCATGGACTTTGCTCATACAAGTATCTTTCAGGTTAGGATTTGCAGGACTGGCTCTGTGCTTTCAACTGGTCATTAACTGGCCAGGGTGCAAAATACATAGGAATGAAAGAGTAGCTCATTGGTGGAGTAGTGCCACTATGTGTAAAAGAAAGCATAGCATCAAAGTAAAAATCTGAAATGAATCAAACTGTATCACAGAATCTCTATACACAATAATTCCATCCTTGAAGATGGATGGAAGAGTGTAGCAGTATGAATATACTACCAGCCATCTGACTGGGATAGTAACAATGATTGTGAAATAATGAGAGAAAGGCAACAAAGGCAGAAAACACATTAATGTTTTTTTTCAACTATTCTCCTATTGACTGGGTGTATGTCACCTCAGAAAGGGGTGCAGAAGTAAAATTTCTAGGCACCATAAATGTGTCCGGGAACCCACAAGGGGAGAGGCAATTCTGGATTTAGTTTTAAGTGGAACATGGGATCTGGTCAAAGAGGTAAATGTAGCTAAACCAGTCAGAGTGACCATAATGTTAAATTTAACATCATTGCAGGGGGAAAATGCTAAAGAGTCCCACCACAGTAACCTTTAACTTCAAAAAGTGCAACCACAAAAATGAGGAAGCTAATTAAATGGAAATTAAAAGGAACAGTCACAAGGGTGAATTGCCTGCAAATTGCATGGATACTGTTTAAAAACAGCATAATAGAGGCTCAAACGGAATGTACACTCCAATTTTTTTTTTTAAAAAGAAAAGCAGCAAAGATCCACTGTGACTAGACAGCAGAGTAAAAGAGGTAGTTAGAGGAAAAAAGGCATCCTTTAGAAATGGAAGTCAAATTCTAGTGAGGAAAATAGAAAGGAGGAAAACTTTGGCAAGTCAAATGTAGAAATACAATAAGACAGGCCAAGAAAGAAATTGAAGAACAACTAGTGAAGACATAAAAACCAACAGCATTTTTTTAATACATCAGAAACCTGCTAAACAGTGCCATTGGACAATCAAGGTGCTAAAGGAGCACTCAAGGAAGACAAGGCCATTGCAGAGAAGCTAAATTAATTCTTTTATAGAGTATGTTGGGGAAATCTCCACACCTGAGCAATTCTTGTCGGGTGACAAATCTGAGGGACTATCTCAGGAGGTGGTATGGCCGCAGATGAGGCTTTGGAACAAATTGATAAATTGAACAGTTAATAAGTCACCACAACCAGATGATATTGACCCAAGAGTTTCATATATAAAATTGCAGAATTACTAACTGTGGCATATAACCCGTCTCTTAGATCAGCTGCTGTACCAGGTGACTGGAGGGTAGCTAATCTAATGTTTATTTTTAAAAAAGGGCTCCAGAGGCAACCCTGGCAATTACAGGCTGGGAAGCCTAACTTCATTACAAAGAAGAACAATGAGGAGTCCTTGTGGAAGCTTAGAGATTAACAAATTTATTTGGGCATAAGCTTTCATGGGCTAAAACCCACTTCATCAGATGCATGGAGTGAAAAATACAGTAGCGAGTATAAATACACAGCACATGAAAAGATGGGAGTTGCCTTACCAAGAGGGAGGTCAGTCTAACTAGACAATTCAATTAACAGTAGGATACGAAGGGAGGAAAAATCATTTTTGTAGTGGTAATGAGAGTGGCCCATTTCAAACAATTTCATTAACAGGCAAATTGGTTGAAACTATACTAAACAACAGAATTATCGGACACATAGATAAACATTATATATTGGTGAAGAGTCAACGTGGCTTTTGTAAAGACCATTATATTAGAATTATTTAAGGGTGTCAACAAGCATTTGGACAAAGGCTCTTAAGTAAACTAAGCAGTCCTGGGATAAGAGGGGAGGTCCTCTCACAGATTGGTAACTAGTTAAAAAATAGGAAACAAAGAGTAGGAATAAATAGTCAGTTTTCAGAATGGAGAGAGGTAAATAGTGGCATCCCCCCAGGGGTCTGTACTGGGATTAGTACTATTCAACATATTCATAAATGATCTGGAAAAAGGGATAAACACTGAGGTGGCAAAATTTGCAGATGATACAAAATTACTCAAGACAGTTAAGTCCAAAGCTGACTGCAAAATATTACAAAGGGAAAACTGGGTGACTGGGCAACAAAATAGCAGATGAAATTCAATGTTGATAAGTACAGAGTAATGCATATTGGGAAAAAATAATCCCAACTATGCATACAAAATGATGGTCTAAATTAGCTTGTACCACTGAAGAAAGAAAAATTGGAGTTCTTGTGGATAGTTCTCTGAAAACATCTACTCAATGTGCAGCAGCATTCAAAAAAGCTAACAATGTTAGGAACCATTAGGAAAGGGATAGATAATAAAACAGAAAATATTATAGTGCCATTATAAAAATACATGATACACCCACATAGAATCATAGAATTGGAAGGGATCTCGTGAGGTCATCTAGTCCAGACCTGTGCACTCAAGGCAGGACTAAGTTATCTAGACCATCCCTGACAGGTGTTTGTCCAACCGGATCTTAAAAATCCCCAATGATGGAGATTCCAAAACCTCCCTAGGCAATTTATTATGGTGCTTAACCACTCTGACAGGATATTTTTCCTCCTGTCCAACCTAAACCACCCTTGCTTCAATTTAAGCCCATTGCTTCTTGTCCTATCCTCAGATGTTAAGAAGAACAATTTTTCTCCCTCCTCCTTGTAACAACCTTTTATGTACTTGAAAACTGTTATCATGTCCCTTCTCAATTTTCTCTTCTCCAAACTAAAGGAATCCAATTTTTTCAATCTTCCCTCATAGGTCACGTTTCCTAGACCTTTAATCATTTTGAATACTATGTGCAATTCTGGTCATCCCATCTATAAAAAGATATAATGGTATTGGAAAAGATGCAGAGAAGGACAACAAAAATGATTAGGGGTGTGGAAAAACTTTCATATTGTTTTATTTAGAAAAGAGATGACTAACAGGGAGTTCTATAAAATCATGAATGGTATGGAAAAAGTGACTAGGAAAGTGTTATTTACCCTTCATATAACACAAGAACTAGGGGGTCACCTAATGAAATTAATAAGCAGTAGGTTTAAAACAAACAAAAAGAAGTACTTCTTCACACAATGCGGTGTCAACCTGTGGAACTTTTTGTGAAGGCCACAAATATAACTGGATTCAAAAAAGAATTAAATAAATTCGTGGAGGATAGATCCATCATTGATTATTATCGAAGATGATCAGGGATGCAAACTTATGCTCTGGGTGTCCCTAAAGCTCCAAGTGTCAGAAGCTGGGACTGGACAATAGGGAGTGGATCACTCAAAATTGCCCTGTTCTATTCATTTTGTCTGAAGCTTCTGGCATTGGTTACTGTCAGAAGACAGGATACTGGGCTAGATGGGCTGTGCCAGTCTGTGCCAGTATGCCATTCTTTTGTTACTGGAAATAGAAAAAGATTCACTCTGTAAACTGGGAACTATATTTTTGAGACAGTGAATATGTATTTTCTCTCGTTTACACCACTATAAATCATTGAAGTCTGTGTAGTTATCCAGTCTAAGTAAGATTACAATCAGGTCACAGTAGGAAAGGTTTCACCATTTAGATAAAATGGTCCTGATTTGCATTGAAGTCAATAGCAGTTTTGCCTGAGTAAAGGCAACAAAATTGGGCCATACGTTTTAAGAATATTTTGTCTCCATTCAGGCAGAAAAAGTATTTTGCTGTGAAGTCCATGAAGCTATGCTGAGTTATACTAGTTGGCCCTCCCTGCATCATTTCCCACATCTGTTAATGGGGATAAAAACAACTTTCTCTCACTATTTGTCTGTCTTGTTTATTTTGACAGTAGGCTTTTGGGGTTAGGGACTGTCTCTAACTATGTGTTTAGATAGTGCCTAATGCAATGTTAGGCACAACACACATGTCCTCAGTTGGAATGTCTAGATACTCATGGAATAAAACTAGAATAATGATGATGATGATAATGATTTGCTAACATGCCACTTTATTCCATGGGAAACACAGGGCCCTCATTATTGTCTTCCATCTTTGGTGAGATGAGTTAAAAATAATAATACATTTTTCTTACTGTTATACTTGCATTTGTAACATCTTTTCTGTCTTTTTAGATTAAGAAGAATGGCTGGTGTCAAATCTAGATTAACACAAGATGAAGTAAAGCAACTGCAACATCTGTTGGGGAGCAGAAGCTTCAGTCTTCTCTATAAAGCAAGCGTCCATGGTTACAATGCTTCTGTATTTCATGCCAAGTGTGATGCACAAGGGCCAACTCTAGCAGTAGCATATAATGGAAGTGGTTATATTTTTGGAGGCTTTACGCGTCAGAGCTATGTTTCATCTGGAGGGTACATAAGTGACGAGAAGGCTTTTCTCTTTAGATTAAAAGGCAAAGAGGGTGTGCTCAGCCCACTAAAAATTCCTGTTAAAACTGCGTCAGGTGCTATATATGACTATAGTTCCCTTGGCCCTAATTTTGGTGGTGGGGCACTGCAGTTGTTGAACCAAAATGCCGCCGCAGCAGCAACAAGTTCTAACAACAACTACACATACAACGTTGCTGACCTGCATGGAAATGATCTAGGCCTTACAGAATGTGAGGTGTATCGAGTTGAAGGTAAGTTGATATCAAAAGAGAAAATGTTTAGTGAGGAAATTATAGCTTCCTACTCTTAATGTTATATGTTCCTTTCCTCTAGATATTAGCAGTTTCCTGGAGTCTCCATGGAGGAAGATTACATGGACAATTGAGTAAGTTACCTGTTGTAATATATCACTGTAATGATCTGTGGCCACCAAATACTCTGATGATGCGAATTACTTTAGGTAGATGGTGCTAGAATAGACAGGCATGTGGTGTTTGATGCTTATCTGTGTATCTTAGGTACTAATATGGCACCTATGACCATGGTGTCTGAGCACCTCACAGTCTGAGGATAAGTACAAAATGATGATTTCAGAACAGGTCAAACATAAATGAGTTATTTAATGTCTGAACCAAAATAAGCTTCATGAAGAGCTATGCTTATTCTTAGCCACACTGAGTCTGCCATGGCAAAAATTTAGTGACATTCCAGAGGATTACAGACCATGATTAAGCAGCTAGTCACTTATCTGGGCAGTTCCCAGAGTGGCATAGGTACAGTGTGGCAAACATAAAAGTATTTGATACATTTAGAAAACCCTGTGCATCTCAGCATAGAATTATAGAAATATTGGGCTGGAGGGGATCTCAAGAAGTCACCTAATCTAGTTCCCTGCACTGAGGCAGGACTAAATATACTGAGATCATCCCTGACAGGTGTTTATCTAACCTGTGCTTAGAAACCTCCAGTGATGAGGATTCTATAACCTCCCTGAGAAGCCTATTCCAGCTGCACATTTGATTTTTCCTTCCTAATTTTAGTACTATGACCTTCAGTAGGGCAGTTTGGCCGGGGCTCGTCCCACTCCGGAGTAGCGGGGAGCCAGAACGCTGCCCTGCTTTGGTCAGATGTGTTGGGGAATTAGCTTGGCTGTGCGGCAAAGTGTCAGCAGCTCAGGTCCTCAGGCAGGGGCTGAACAAACAGTTCGATATTTGCAGGCCCAGGCCCTGGGTCAGGGCGGGCCAACAAACAGTCAGTAGCTCAGGCCCTCAGACAGGGGCTGAACAAACAGGTTGAACAGCAAACTCCAGGATCCTGGCTCAGAGCGGCCTAGGAGAGAGGGAGACTGACACCCGCGAGGTGGGTGGCAGGGGGGATGCAGGCCCATCCACTCCTCTGCGTCCCAGCCCGGGGCCATAGCAGCGGCAGAAGACCCGCTGCTGCGTCAGTGGGGATTCTTACCACAACACACTGACATTGGCTCTGGCAGTGTTGCAGCCAGACTTGGGTTGGCTGTCCCCGGGCTACTTCCTTCCTCCCCCTCTAGAGGTTCCTGGGTCTGGACAACATCCTCCATGGGGTCACACAGCATGGGTTCCTCAGGGTAGCTGGCTAGTGGTTGGTTTGGCAGCTCTTCGGGGTAACTGGCAAATGGTAGGCCTGGCAGTTCCTCAGGGTAATGGGCTAGTGGTAGGCTTGGTAGCATCTCTGGGCTCAGGCTAGCATCAGGTGGTGGCTGATCTGTCCAGTCCTCAGTTCGGCCACTGATCGCCGTGGTCTCCCCACTGGGAGCTACATCACAGGTGTCTGGTCTCTCTCGTGGCTGAGCTTCAAGTGAGCTCTGGGCTTTTATACTTCCTGTCCTGCGCCTTGACCGCTGAGGGGTGGGCTCAGGGTTTGCTGGCTCTGCCCACTTTGGTGTCCAGGCTTGTCCCTCTCCGGGGCGGTGGGGAGCCAAACCGTCTCGCTACACCTTGTCTTTATTGAATTACATTTTGTTGATTTCAGACCAATTTTCCAATTTGTTAACCTCATTTTGAATTCCAGCCTTGTCATCGCAAGTGTTTATAATCCCTTAGGCTTAGTGTCATTTACTTATTTTATAAACATATTCTCCACTTCATTATTCAAGTCATAACTGAAAATATGGAATACTTCCATACCCAGGACCAATCCTTGTGGAACTCCACTGGATATATCCACTCAATATGATGGCAAAGCCTTAATAACTGCTCTTTAAGAATAATCTTTGTCACAGAATCCACAGGTCTGGTGCTCTCGCACAGCTCTGGAAGAGTCTCTGAGAAGACCCCTTTAGTGTGTTATCCCCCTTTGGGTTACATTCTCTCACTGGGGTAAGCCCCATCGATTCTCTGACTCCTGAGACCGAACCTGTGAACCTTCAGCTCCCCTGCTTAACTCTGTGAGCTCCCCTTAGTGAGTCCATTTGAATTGGATACCTGGGGAAGGCTTGCAAACCCAAAGGGAGCAATGCACCCCTAATTTCCTTAACTTGGAGCAGGGGTCGGCAGCCTTTCAGAAGTGCTGTGCCGAGTCTTCGTTTATTCACTTTAATTTAAGGTTTTGCGTGCCAGTAATACATTTTAACGTTTTTAGAAGGTCTCTTTCTCTAAGTCTATAATATATAACTAAACTATGGTTGTACATAAAGTAAATAAGGTTTTTAAAATATTTAAGAAGCTTAATTTAAAATTAAATTAAAATGCAAAGCCCCCCGGACCAATGGCCAGGACTCAAGCAGTGTGAGTGCCACTGAAAATCAGCTTGTGTGCCGCCTGCTGCATGCATGCCATAGGTTGCCTACTCCTGATCTGGAGTCAGGTTTCAGAGTGGTAGCTGTGTTAGTCTGTATCAGCAAAAGCAATGAGGAGTCCTTGTGGCACCTTAGAGACTAACAAATTTATTTGAGCATAAGCTTTCATGGACTAGAACCCACTTCTTCAGATACATGGATTGGAAAATACAGTAGCAGGTATATTTAGTCTCATTAGACTGACCACTCCACCTAGTAAGGCACCTCCCATCTTTTCAAGTACTATGTATAAATGTACCTGTTACTGTATTTTCCACTCCATGCGTCTGATGAAGTGGATTCTAGCCCACAAAAGCTTATGCCCAAATAAATTTCTTAGTCTCAAAGGTGCCGCAAGGACTCCTCGTCGTTTTAATCTGGAGTGAATCTCAGACAGCGCTGTAAAAATCAGAAAGGTTTATTAGATGTTTGAAACACAGCATAGACAGTCCTTGGTTAACATAGAGAGTTACAAAGTATTCCATCTTGGTCAGTCCTATGCCCCAAGTTCTCTCTGACGCTTCTAGAGTCTTAGTCCAGAAGAGTGTGTATTCATTTGTATTTCTAAAGAAAGGTGCATTCTCATTGGCTGATATAACCATTAAAACATGTTGTTTTCCAAGAAATAGAACCATCACACTAGATTTGGTTCTTTTTTTTTTGTTTGCTGCCTAGGAAGGTACACTATAATTATATGCATTTATTTAGACAACTATATAACTTTATATTTTCGGATTCTCATTAATGGTGCATTTTTAGTATGTTAGAAAATAGTGAGTGAAATATTGCTTAATTGCTACTTTTGTGCCATATTTATAAAGTTTGACCTCAAAAGTTAAATGTTTTTCCCCTGATACTTTCTTTATATAGAAAAGCAGCTTTTAACTCAAAGTTTTTGATAGCTCATGGATCCAGCATACTAATTCTTTCATTTAAATATTTCAAGAGATTATAATAAATTTTGGCCTTAACATATTTTGTATTAAATTCAGATTTTATTTTTAACAGGTTTGTTTATAAAAAAAAATCTATTATAATTTAAATAATATTTTAAAATCTTTATTTTAAAATCCACCCTGCTTTTATGTTCCATGTTAGATGTAACTCATTTGGTGCCTTGGCCTTTCTGATTTTGTCCTACCTGCTTATACTACTCTTCTGTTCTCATCCTTAGCAATATGTTCACATTTCCACTTATTGTATGATTCTTTTTTGATTTTTCAGGCCTATTGGCCTCTTACTATTCTTGCTGTCTTTCCTTCACATCTGGATAGTTTGGTGCTGTGCATTTAATATTGTCTCTCTGAGAAATTGCCACCTCTACTGAGCATCCTTTTTCCTTACATTTTCTTCCCATGGGACCTTACTTACCAGTTCTCTGAGTCTGAGGTCCATTGTCCTTAGTCTACTGTTCTCACTTCTTCCTTTCCTTAGAGTCATGAAATTATCATTTCATGATCACTTTCATCCAAATTGCCTTCTACCTCAGATTTGCAACCAGTTCCTTCCTATTATTCTGAATCAAATCTAAAATGGTTGCTTCCTGCTTACTTCCTTCACCGTCTGAAACAACACATGGTCTCCAACACATTCAGAGAACTTGTTAGACATTTTGTGCTTTGCTGTCCTACTTTTCCAACAGATATCTGGGTAGTTAAAGCATCTTCCATGAAAAAATGTGCTTCCGCTAAGCATGGATGCTTCTACAAAGTTAGCTGTAGAGGATCTTTTGTCAAAGATGTCATATGTCAACAGTGTAAAAAGACATTTCTATAAAGCATGCCACTGTCCTCACTTCAAAAATCAGGAACATGAAGTTACTGTGCCTGATGTTATCACCATGAGTGTAGAGAATTTCTTTTCACCTAATCCTATTCAGAAACTCTTTTGCTATGTTGACAGATGCACACTTGGACAACAGTCACGCTCCAGTGAACACGTACTAGACCAGGGACGGGCAAACCTTTTGACCTGAAGGCCGCATTGGGTTTCGTAAATTGTATGGAGGGCCAGTTAGGGGAGGGATTTGTGGCCCAGCCCCCACCGCCTATCTTCCCCCCCCCCCATCCCAGGACTCCTGCCCCTCCAGCTCCCCATGGTCCCGCAGGCCGGATGTGGCCCGTGGGCCGTAGTTTGCCCATTTCTGTACTAGACGTTGGTTCAAATGTGTCAGTTCTGCCTGATTTTGCTTATTTGCTATGTTTTCACAGTGCACAGCTTACAAGATCTAAGCTGCATTTGGTGGTTTACGGTACCTGAACATGGTTACCTGAATACATGTGTAATGCACGACAACTTGTATGCTCTGTATACATATGTTGTGAAAACAGATTTGTCCTACCCTCTTAATAGTTTTTAGTCTACTTCTAAGCCTGTTTGAATGAATGGATGTAACTTTGCTGCATTACTAGTGACAGTCAGCGCATTGCAACAGAGATTTAATTCTCCGGTGACATGTTAAAGCAACTGTTTTAAGCAGCATTGGTTGAATACATTTTCAAAATTTTCAAAGTTGACGACTGATATGGGGTACCCAGGTGGAGACATTGTAGGCCAGATTTGCATAGGTGCTGAGCACGTGAATCTCCCATTGGCTTCAATAGGAACTCTGGGTACTCAGCACTTTCTGAAAATCAGGCCATAGGATGTTTAAAATTGGACACCCAAAATTAGAGATTATCATGGTTAAAGATCCATTCCGTGTCCAAACCATGTCAAAGTTGTTTGACGTTGTGTGAAGGTCATTCTGTCAGAGCGATCTGACTGTTCTTCAGTTGCTTTTTATATTCAAAAGCACCACTGGGTGCTCTTTGGCCATGTTACCAGGATGCTCTCAAACTCTCTATTGACACCTGGGGGGTTCATGTTTTGACTGTACCTGGTGCGGCAGTGGGGCCACGCCTGAGATTTGTGGATTCGCAGGATTGAGCCAGATCTAGGAACTTAACAACACGATGCCTTGTGTGACGCGATCAACTGTGGTCACTCTGGCTGGCTCTGAGGAGACTGTGTGTTTGATGATAGTTAAAGATGGAGTATATGGGGGGATGGGGAATGTGGAAGTAGAGAAAGAACTGACAGAGATTTGTAGGGGATCTTAATGCATGACAGTCTCTGTTAGCAAGAGTCAGGCTAGTTATAACCGTAATATCGCGAGATTTGTAGAAGCGAAGATTGTGTGAGGCGAATGGGAAAGAACTGTGTGAGAAGTTGTTGCGACCTTGTGTCGATAAGGTGGAATGCAGACTAGCATCTAAATAGAAGTGAGAAAAATAAGATATCAAGATGGCCTATGTATAAACAAAATGCAGCTGTTGCTTATTATTATATGTAACAAAAAGTATAAATGCTTGCTGTAATTGTTTATCTGTGGAGAGACCTGCCTAGGAGGGGGAAACCCTGTGACCTAGCGCACTCCCTCTCTCTATGCAATTGCTTGAGAATAAATAAAGTATCTGACTTTGCTGCACCCAACCAAAGAGTGAGAACTGAGTTTTTCTCCGACAGGAATATTTCAGTTTCCTGAATTCACTGTGCCTAAATGCAGTGCAAAACATGTGCTGTGATCTCATGGGTATTTGAAATTATGCAAATCTTTTTGTCTTAACAGGGAAAGAGCTAAAATAATGGAGGAAATCAGATCTTACAAACCTTATTTAAATTCAGTGCCACAGATTCGGATTTTGGTTCTCGGTCCAGTTGGAGCTGGGAAGTCCAGTTTTTTCAACTCTGTGAATTCTGTTTTCCGAGGTTATGTGACAAGCCAAGCCATAGCAGGATCTGATAATACTAGCGTGACAACACAGGTAAATATTTGCCTCTAATTAATAAACATCCAAGCTAAAGCACAGTCTCTTAGTTAAAAATCAACATTGTTTCCCCACTAAATGGAAAACCCAAAGATAGTCCATGATTACCCCCACTGAATTCCATGCATGTACTTGTGAGAAGAAAGGTATTACTCAAATGGATGAGAGATAATCTGGTGCCAAATATGGATTTTTTAAATATGTATTTCTATATGTTATTTTTTTTTGCCCCAATAGTACAGGGCTTACCCAGTCAAAGATGGAAGAGATGGCAAGCCTCTGCCTATTATCTTCTGTGACACAATGGGAATAGAAGAAAAATCAGGAACAGGTCTGGAAATTGAAGAAGTGTCCAACATAATAAAAGGCCACATTCCTGATAGGTACCAGGTAGGATTTCTACAATTCTATGCAGTTCAACTGATATCCTTTAATGTTTTTTTACATGTACAAATATTATATCCTAAATTTAATTACTGTGGAACAAAATATCTACAGTGCTCAGTACATTCTTGGAAATGTGATACTATACAGTAAAACCGTATGAATGGTGATCATAAGTAAGGTGTATTTGAAAAGGAATAAACTATGAGAAATTTGTATTTGGGCCCGATTCTCCACTGTCCTGCACTTTGTGTAGCCTTTTACAGTCATGTGAAGTTGATGTAAATCACTATCCACCCTTCTGCCCAGGTAGCGTTTAGCACCTACTTTGTTCAGGTACAGGCCAAGGGAGAATCAGGCTCAAGGTATATAAAGATTGGAGGTGGTTGAAATATTTTGAACAAAAAGGTTTTAAATAGAAAAATGGACTTGAACGCCCCCAGCCCAAATTTCTGTTATCTCTTGAAATTCTTGTAGTGTTTCATGAAATTTTTTGAAAGATTTTTAGCAAAAATGTAGTCATTTATATTATTGAAATAATTCTCTATTTTTTTAAACTGGTTTTCAGGAAATGAGCAATTTTTTATTTCTTTTGTGAAAAATGAAAAATGAAGAACGGGTTAGTTTGGTAAAACAAACACGGTTGACATTTTTAATTTTTAGAAAACATTGTTTTAAAACATTGTAAAGAGCAGCTTCCACCATATTCAAGCTTAGTACAGTGCCTGCTTATGTGGCCTTTTGTCTTGCCTAACAGAGAGCTGCTGACTATAGACCATTTCTAATTTTAACTGTTGTAATATGCAAGAGATGTAGAATTTGATTGGCCATTCACCTGAGGTGAGTTTTGTTACAGAAGCAAAGATGGAGGGCTCAGGTTGTTGTATGACTCTCATCTCTGTAGTATCTTGGCTCCTCACAAATCTTAACTTAATCCTCAGAACAACTCAGCGAGGTATAAAGTGTTATTAACCTAATATTAAAGATACGAAACTGAGAAACAGTGATTAATTATCTTGGTCAAAGTTATATTGGAAGTGAGATCTCCTGAGTCGCAGTTTTATGCCTTAACCACAAGTCCAATCTTTCCATGATTTATTTGGTCCTACTTTATATTAAAATTCCATCTATAAATGGTTTACAAAGAATTAATAAAGGAAGAATGTTAAAAGCACATTACAGTACTGAGCAGTATGTGTATAGATGGTTATAAGCACATCAGTAGATGTTATAAGCTATAGTTATGGGTAAATTTTTGATGGACTTGACAACAATCAATTAACCATTTATTAAAACATCTGTTAATAATTTCTTAATGCTTTATAGATGGAACCTTAATAAAAAGTGTGTTCAAAAACTCTATAGTAGGGATTGTCAATGGTGTGTGTGTGTGTGCATGTGTGTATGTGTGTATGCATGGGTGTACACACACACACACGGAATATCTCGTGAATCCTCTTTATTTTCTAGAGAGGCCTTTTGGTTTCATTGTTGCTTTTCCACAAGGGATATAAATTTAGAGGAACTCTGTTGACTTCAAAGGAGCGACTCTGGATTTCCACACGTTTTCAGTAACAGAGATCAGAATCTTGCACTCCATCTGGAAGAATGGGTATGAGACTGGGAATGAGGAAATCTGGAATTTCAATCCTAACTTGACCACTCCCTTTATGAGTGTGCGTAAATCATTTCACCTCTCTGCATATCAGTATTCCTCTCTGTAAAATGAGATAAGAATACTTGTCTTCCTGCTCCAGAGGGGTATTTTGAGTTTGTGTTTGTACAGCCCTTTGAATCTCCAGTTCTTTGGAAATGCTACTGATTATTATAAAAAAATTTCTTTGCAGTTTAATCCAGCTGCCACCCTTCGTCCAGATTCTCCAGGCTATGTCCAGACCCCTTCTTTGAAGGATCAGATTCATTGTGTCGCATTTATTATTGATGGGTGCAAAATTGAGATTCTCCCTGAGAAACTGGAAGACAAGCTGAAACAGCTTCGAAGAAAAGTGAACCAGTTTGGTATGTTTTATGTCTCCTAATATCGTAGAACTGAATGAAGTGGGCATGCCCAGGAGGTGATCTGACTTTCAAGCCTGAGCAGCTTGAGTCATTAGGGGCTTGAAGTACTGCTAAGAGCCAGGCTTATCCTTGGTCTGGGAGGAGAAATTGCCACTTACTGCTTTTGAGGTTTACCTGCTGGCTGGCTCTCTGAGCTGGATTAATGCACTCTGGAGGGACAGGGCCCCAGATTGATGGAAGTATGGACACTGCAATGGGCTCTGATGTTGGTGGGAGAATAGAGGAATTCCTGATCACCTCCTTTGTTTTCTACTCTTTGGTTTTACAGTGTGCCCTATTGAGTTTCTGCTCCTCAGTATAGCAGAGCCCTCCTGTTGACACAGGTCCCTGGAGAAACAGAGTTGTGCACTAGGCTTCTAGAAATACATCTCTCTAGGAAAAAATCACTTTGATTTCATTAATTACTTTAAAATACATATAATCCAAGGCATTAAAACTTTTTAAAAAGAGAGTAAAGGTAAGATTGATTCATTTGCAGCTGCAGTGAAGACAGGAAGCAACAAAAAGTGAAAAAAGAACTCAAGAATAGGAGTCTTATATTTGTGAATGCCAGTTTACATCATTAGCTCCTGTGGTTATGTTTGGACACAATATCTGATTTTCTCTCCATGTGATATGAGTAATTTCCATAGAGCCAATAGACAGAGACATAACCTATGGGGGAGAAAGTAGGCTCCCATTGCGCTATTGAACTCAGATAGGTGTGGCATGTTTTGGAGTTCCTTGTGAGTCATTGAATTCATTGCACGGAATCTCAGCCCTGGCAATCTTCCCAATGAGATGAGTGAGTCATTAAGTGAAGTGTCTACAAGACTAGTGTAATAATAATAATTTTGTTTACAAAGCATCTTCTCACCAAGAGAATTAGGGTGCTGCCCAATTACTGTTCAATTAATATTAGTTTAATAATTAATCTCTTTCTAATGCTGTTGTGCAAAACAAAAACGCTTTCACCTTATATAAGCAGAAGCAGTTGCAATGAAGAACTGATGGGAAATTAGGTTTAAAATCCTATTCTTTTTTTTTTTGGTACAGGGATCCCACAACATGTTTTGCTAACTAAAGTGGATGAAATTTGCCCTGATCTTGAAGAAGACATCCAGTGTGTGTACAAAAGCAAAGCTGTTGAGAAACAGGTGAAGTATGGCATTGTTGACTGTGGTGTTATCTATTAACTCAGTTGATCTGAACAAATCAAGGTATTGTGATACTCAACAGTACGTTTGCAATACTTGCATCCCCTCAGATTCCTACACACATTCTCATTCTGGGCTTGTAGTCACAAGCTGAAAATATAACTAAATTTAATACCTGAGGTTTTGGTTTACCTAAAAGATTTAGGACTTGTTAAAATTGCAAACTGCACCTCTGAAGAATGAAACTGCATAGCAGAAAAAGGTGGAGATACCAGAAACCTCATTAAAAATTAAGGGCCAGATTCTTTTGCCAAACTCCACTCCATATAAAGGAACTGGAGTCTGGGCAAAACTGGCCAGGTGCAAATTTCCCCTTATGTGAATAGATGTAAAATTGAAAAAAAAAGAGCACTTCAGGGGAGGAAGGAAGTGGGAGGGAACTCTGTTCTGCTGATTTTTTTAAGCAGATTGTCTTTCGGGGAGCAAACACTGCTGGATTAATTTTGTACAGCCGCTGGGCTGTTCTAAGTCATGACACGGCTCACGCACCAGCACATAGAAGTCTCTTCTTGGATTCCTTGCCCCTGTCCCATGCTGACAGAGTCTGACTCAGGAGAGAATCCATAAAGGTTTGATTCCCTCTTAGCTTCCATCTCATATAGATTTTTACCCCGTGCAGAGTGCTTGTAAAATGCTGCCATTTTGCTTTGGTCGATTTTTACACTTACTCTGCACTCACTTTGCACAGCCATAAATGCTAAGACAAGGTGGAAAGTTGTGGAGAATCAGAGGCTGGTGGTGGTTTGTGGTTCAAATACTGAGGCTGGCCTGGGGCTGATTTAGCCATCAGCAATTCTCAGAGGTATTTAGGCACCTAACTTCCATTGATTTCAATGGGAGTTAGGTGCCTAAATACCTTTGAGACATGTGGCCCAAGTGGCCGTCTCCTAGCCAAGAGGAATAGCCGACTTTATGCCATATGAAGTCTCCCTCACCTGAGGAATATTTAGCTTAGGAGATATGACTGTGTTCTGACTGCTTTGTTCAGCAGAAATGATACAAAGGGACTGGATCAGTTCCTAGGGTAGAGTCCTGACCCCGGGCTACATTCTGTCTTGTATCTGAACCATGGTTTAGAGGCTTAGCATAGCAAAGCAGAACTCTGCCTTGGTCCCTCCCTGCCTCTGACATACTCCCCATACTTCTACATCTCACACGACGCTGGGTCAGGATGTGTGCAGAAGCGTGGTTCTAAAGAGGCTGACTTGAATCAGTTTTATACCAGCGAAGAGCTATTCTCATCAGAATCTTAACTATCTAGTTATGACCAAAATCCAGTACAAAGGAGCTGGATTGGCCCAGAGAATGTATCTAGAAAGGCCAAATATGGACTTAAGTGGAATTGTACCAGAGATGAATCCCTAGTAGTGTTCTCGCTAGATCATAATGGAGGAAAAATAGTCCTGTGTCCTGGGTATCACCTCTGAGATTAAATAGAAGGTTTTGGCCTCCAGGGTAGTTTACGCAGTCAGTTTCTAGCAGTGAATTTGCTAAAGAAGAATAAAATATAGTGAACATGGCCCTGAACTGTCACTGCATCAAAATGTAGTTGCCATTTCAGTTGCAGGATGGGTATGATTTCAAAATATATGTGAAAGTAGTTACATCTTCAGTATAAACAAGTTTGAAGAACTAAAATATCTTCCACTTTTAATCTCACCAAACAATATCTGTGAAAATACTCAAAGGTTTTGCTTAGCTTTCTCAAGGAACAGAAAGATTGAAAAATAGTCAGGGAGCTCTTTAGGATAATCCATTTTGTACCTTTTCTACAGATGCGGATAACTGCGGAGAAACTTGGAATCCCTCTTGCTCAGATTGTACCTGTTAAAAACTACTGCTCCGAGTTGGATCTTTCGTGCGATGTTGACATCCTGTTACTTTCCGCCGTGAGGCAGCTTATACGTATAGCAGAAAGCTACCTTGACAATTTCCCTTTTGAGAAGCCAAAAAAAGAGCCCTAACCTGATGTTTACTGTGATGCTGAATATTTTATATGCTGTCTCCATAGGTCAAATTTATTGCTACTGTAAGCAGATGCAACTCCATTGATTTCAGTGGAGTTGCACTTGCTTATGCCCATGGTGAATTTGGCTCAACGGTTCTATATCTTGTTACTGCCTGCGTAAGATTAATGATATTTTTGCATGTATCAAAGGAAGAATAGATTCTCCAGCTTTCCAGGTGGGATCCCTTTATTAAACATTCCACATTCTTACTCTTCTCCATTTAAAAAGAAATTGTAACAGTAGGTTGTAAAACTTTTGTTAGATTAATTGGAAAAATAAATTACCATAATCACTTTTTCAATCACTTTCTTCATCCAGGTTTGGAACTTCAGTAACTCAGCAAGAGGTTGTGGGCCTATTGCAGGAGTGGATGGGTGAGGTTCTGTGGCTTGTGATATGCAGGAGGTCAGCCTAGATGATCATGATAGTCTCTTTTGGCCTTAAAGTCCATGAGAAGAGGTGAGGCAGAAACACAAGGGACCTACTTTTCTTCTCGCTTACACTGGTTAAACACTGCTGCATCTCTGTTGACATTAGCAAGTACTTCAGATTTGCACTTGAGTACTTGAGAACAGAGTTTGGATTAGATTCTTGATGAGATGTAATATCAAATGCAATGGTAGCAATACAAAGAGTAGTCAAGGTTCTGACTGTTCCAGAAAGCGTTGGCATGGCTGGTATATAGTTCCTTGCAGGTATAGTTGTGAGGAAGGGCTACTTCCTATACAATAAACCATAATTAAAATCGAGCAATGCATGTTATTGGACAAGGATTTATTTTCTTTTTGTTAAATCATAGAAAATTAGAGTTGAAAGAGACCTCAGGCGGTCATCTAGTCCAACCCCCTGCTCAAAACAGGACCAACCCCAACTAAATTAGCCCAGCCAGGGCTTTGTCAATCTGAATCTTAAAAAATTCTAAGAATGGAGATTCCACCACCTCCCTTGACTTGTTCCAGTTCGCCCTCTAGTGGCTGACAGTTACAAAATATGGATTTCTAGAAAATAGTGCTACATAAAGATGCTTTAGAAAAGACTAGGATGCAGGATTTTATTTAACCCTCTTGCCTGACCCATGATTTAATTCTCTATTTTCTTTTCTGTGAGCACACAACTATTTGGGGAGGAGTTTTATTACCCATTGATCCAAGTCCGATATGAACAAGCCTACTATCCAGCTGCCCCTCTGCCTAGAAAACAGAGGCAAGTAGCAAGCCACCAGCTCTCTCCATCATAAGACAACAGCAGGTGATGGGATGGGAGTATGGGAGGGTCTCTTTATGTCGCCTGATATTTTGCTGTTGGAATGTATTCATCCTGTTAAAGCATATTTTATAAACATATATAGCTACCACAGTCCAACCTTGTCTTCAGGATGACAATAGTAAAAACACACTAAAAGTGTATATTATCCCATAAGTATCAAACTGAGATACTTAACAAAATGGAAAAACAAGATATAACTGACCTTCAAAGGTCTTTTGAGGTAAATCAGAACCTCTTGGGGGGAAAAAATGAAACCAAATAGCTGTTGAGTTGCAATGAAGGATTTTCAGGGCTTTTCTCTCACCTTTCCTCAGTGTACCATATAAAACAATTTTTATTGCAATTTCCAGCCCTGTAGAATCAGACTAGTGTATCAGCATCAGTATGTGTGTATTCTGTTTTTCATGCATCATTTAAAAGGATCATCTAATATTTCTGCAGTTGGGGCTCTTTTGTCATTTTCTAGCTTGTGCTGATGTTGAGGAGAGAAGCTGTTGTTTAATAATTTCAGCAGTGTTAACTCTACACAAACACTGAGAGAGAAGGGAAGAAGCTGGAGCAATTCCTAGAGTGCTTTGGTAAGATTTAGCCTGGAGATTATCATTTTGTAACTCTTCTCAAGGGCTGATTGTGAGTGAATCCCAGCTGATCTGCTGCATGCAAAACACCACTTGATTCATGGCAGTTAGGTAAAAGAATTTTTTATCAAGCCTTTTTTTTCACTATCTTCAGGGTCTTAGAGTGAATTGCCTATAGTGTTGTACCTGTTCTAGATTACAGTGTGATGACAGCCATGTTGGTTGTGATGAGGGACTTCCAAAGCTAAAAATGTCAGCCTCTATAGCATGAACTACAGGATTAAATTTATATCTGGAAGCTATGACAAACTCACATCCTTTGTAGCACAGAGGGGGATGTGTAACACACACCAAACTCTGGGTTATATAACTGCTAATGTAGACAGTGCAATGAAGACTTCTGCTCAGTGTGCAGCTGCAGTCAAAAATCAAACACAATGTTAAGATTTGAAAGGAAGAGACGATGAATAATACAGGGAATATTATAATGCCATTATATCAAGCAGTGCTGTGATCTCATCTGGAATCTTGTCACCTCATCTCAGAATAGACATTGCTGAATTAGAGAAGATAGGGGGGAGTTATAAATTAGAGGGATAGCTCAGGGGTTTGAGCATTGGCCTACTAAACCCAGGGTTGTGAGTTCAATCCCTGAGGGGGCCATTAAGGGAACTGGGGTAAAAATCTGGGGATGGTCCTGCTTGGAGCAGGGGGTTGGACTAGATGACCTCCTGAGGTCCCTTCTAACCCTAATAGTCTATGATTCTATGAGAAGAAAAACTCTCCTAGGAAAAGAGATTGAAAAGAGTGGGATTGTTTACCTCAGAAAGCAGACAAATAAGAGGGAACATAATGAATAGTATGGAGAAGTTAGATTGGGAACTTCTGTTCTCATGGTCTCATAACACAAAAAGAGGGGGATATTTAATTATCTGAAATGGAATCAAATACAAAACTGATAAAAGGAAAAAATTCTCCACGCAACACATAGCTGGACAGTGGAGCTCATCGTCACAGGAAATTGTTGAGGCTAGGAGGACAAAGAAAACATGAAAGCAATAGCAGTTACAATTGTAGAATTTGTTCCTCACCGTGAAAGGGAAGAGGGTGCAACCACAATGAAATATTGCATATTATTATTTCATGTTATGGCCATAATGATAGGTGAGGTGCACATACACCTCTACCCCGATATAACGCGACCCGATATAACACAAATTCAGGGGGGATCAAATCAAGTTCAATACAATGCGGTTTCACCTGTAACATGGTAAGATTTTTTGGCTCCTAAGGACAGCGTTATATTGGGCTAGAGGTGTATTTGCAAATGTGAGGAGATGCATGGGGAAAAAAGTACAAAAGTGGGGGAGAGGGATTGGAGAGGGACTAGTCAGTATCTCATGCATTTGCTATCAATATGTTTTGAAATATGTTTGATTCAGAAGAAGAGTCCAAAGATCATAAATGTGCAGGGGGCTGAATCTTCGGCCGCGCCGGTTGTCGGTGGTATTTTGGGGGCGGGACTTTCCGCCGCCTAGGGCGCCAAAAAAGCTGGTGGCGCTCCTGTGAATGTGTCTTCAAAGTGGAAGAGACAGGCCCAGAAACTCAAAAGCATCCCTTGTCCCAATCCACTCAATGCCTGGGCAATGATCCAAGGAGTTTTGGCCCGATTGTGGCAGGGTGGAAAATGAATTCTGCAAAAAAAATGTGTCGCTCCCATGAAGTTAGACATTCAACCACAATGAAAACAATTTTAATATAATCCCAGGTGGAGAGGAAAGAGAAAGAGGGTGTGTATTTTTAAAAAATACAGGATCATCTACTCAGCTGATGTGAATTGATGTAATTCCACTGAAATCATCAGCAAAGATTCTGGCCCCCAGCCTAGGTAAGGAATTGTTTACAATCATAAACTAAAGGAAAGATTATTACAAGATAGCATAGTCAGGGGAGACAGAATAAGGCTAAAAAATTCCAAAGGCTTTGTCAGACAAACATTTTAACACAAGATCAAATTTAACTCTTAAAGTTTAATGAATGGTTTCTATTAGGAACTGCTGTAAGGTTTGAATGGCTTTTTGCATACTCTGTGTATAGGAGGGGCCATTTGTGCTTGGTTGCTGTCTGGTTGAAACAGCATTAAAAATTGACATTCACTGTGTCTTGGTGAGTCAATGAGGAGAATGTGCATTGGTAAACTAGTGAAATTAAAATAGGTAAAAAAATAGGTTTAAGCTGATAATGATAAATGTTGTAATCCTGTCTATCTGTGAATACAATTTCTGCTTCTAACACTCCATCTAAAAGTAATGAAGGATATTGGGACAAATAAATAACCACTGTAAATTACAGTTAAGTGAACTGTTGGAAGAAGCAGACAAAAGTTATTTTAGGTGCATTTAGATGTTTGTAGGTACCCACAAAATAACCTTCCTATGTTGAGTCTAGGAAAGACATATTTGCTGTTTTTGAACAGCTTTGGATTTTCTCAATAAACTGTTCTCCCAGCCCTGCTAGTAACGTAATTAGCATTTATCTAGCAATAACAGGAGTGAGAGTGGCTTAGGCAATATCTTTAACCTCCAGAGACAATAGAAAATGGGTGTTTACAAAGGCTCAGTACTATAATGCACTTATACAAAGAAAGAATATTTTGGGGGTTGAAGCAAACTGGGCAGCAATTCACTTAAAACTTTCTAGAATGTTTACAAATATGTAAATAAACCAGGAGGAGAAGGCTTTAAACCATTGTTAATAATCAAAAGAGTCAGTAGATGGCACAAGAGACTTGAAAATTCAATGTGAAAAAGTGTTCTCTTCTTCAACATTGTGCCATGTATCCTGTTTTAGCACCAAGACCTCCACTGTGTGAATTCCCCTGGTCTCTTATTCATAAGTTGCACTTTAGTTACACGCAGCACATTTGTTTTTTAGTTTACTTATTAACCACTTATTCAAACATTGATGAAATCCTGGCCCCATTAAGGTAAATGAGAGTTTTGTCATTGACTGCAATGGGGCCACTCATTTTTTAAAGGTGTTATTATGAAGTGTAGGCATTTAATTTCCAGCAGCAACCTGATCTTAAGTACACCTTTTACCCCAATGTAACGTGACCCAATATAACACGAATTTGGATATAACTCGGTAAAGCAGTGCTCCGGAAAGTTGGGGCTGCGCACTCCAGCAGATCAAAGAAAGTTCACTACCACACAGTTTCACCTATAACGTTGTAAGATTTTTTGGCTCCTGAGGACAGCATTATATAGGGGTAGAAGTGTATTTCTTCCTCTCCTATCAGCCTGGATTCCTTGTCGCTGGCTGCAGTACAATATCATACTTTCTCAAAATGCCACCCGTTGTTCTTTCAAACTAATGAATCAACAGGAACCTAATAGAAGCATCTGATTGGACCAAACTGTTTTATCACCTTTGTTCAGGAATGAAAAGAATCTGTTCAGATCAACCTTTTCCCTCTTTCACTTTAATTTAATGATCTAACTATTTTAGACTCATTACAAATAGGTGAGTTTTAATCAAAACTGAACACAAGCAAATCAAACATGCTGTTTTGATTTCTCCAAATGTCTAGTTGTTTTAAAATGTGTTGAATCCTGAAAATACAAACCCTTTTCTTATCATTAAAATATACCACATTTGGTAATGAGACCTATTGGAAAAATACCTTAATTTCTATCATCATGGACTAAATTGTGTAACGTGTACAAGAATAAATATTAGTATCTAAGTATTATGAACTCCATGGAGTAGGTAGGCATTGTTGTCTGCAGATGGAGAAAATGGGGCCGAAAGACCACCAGACTTGCCAAAGGCCACACTGCAAGTCAGTGTTAGAGCCAGGGTTAGACGTCAGGACCTCCTTCCAGCCCTCGTTTCATTACACAAGTGCAATGAAAGAAAAGAATAGAGGGGTGAGAACCCCTCAGGGGTCTTGGTGGGCTCTAAAATGTCAGCAGTATACTTGTTACAGCTGCTGTACCCCAAAAAATCAGCGAACGGAGATTCAGGGTCCAAACATTTGCTAAACACACTATAACAGATTCAAAAGTGAGGGAGCAAAGTACAAGGTTACAGCTTTTATATTTTCTGTTTGTTTATTATGGGTAAAGGGGCTAGAACAAAAGTCAGTATATGATGAATAAAGCAGCAGAAAAGGCAGAGGAACAAAGAAACTCACGAAGAAGCAGAAGAACTGTGTGAATAGCGAGGGCTGTCAGTCTATCTGAAGACATCAGAGCTGGTGACCTTGCTGCACTTACATGCCATGAAGAGCAATGGGGTTCCTACCCCAAACGGGTCCAGAGAAGTCCCTTTTTCTCCTACAGGGCATAGAGACCAAGCAGATGGTTCCCCAGATGATCCAGCAGAGGTAGCAGTGATGTTGAGATGTTTAGACCTGTGGAGGCTGGAGTGGAAAGGCTGCTTGTGAAGGAAAGGTGGAAGAAACTGGAGGCCAGGGATCAGGAAAGTGGAGGCAGAGCTGGAGCAATAGAAGCTTGCTGCCCGGAACAAACAAGCAGCTTAAACAGTCAAGTCATGCCCATGGGACCCAGGAGGAAGGACATAAGGGTGTGCCTGATCAGGGGCAATATGGGTATGATGGATGCCATTGCTCTGCCTGTAGTCTTCAGCGTTATGGCCACTGAAGGTTTTTCTGGTTGTTGGAGTGTGGGATGTTTTTCTTGTTGTGTTATTTTCTGTAATGAAGTAAATGGGTTAAACTCTGAGGTCTCAGGTAGAAGCCTATGAGGGCCAGATTCAGTGGGTGGGGGGGCAAAATTGCTGTCTACCCTTGCCTGGGAAACTGAGTTGGAGGTGAATGTGGCTGTGGCACAGCGAAAAGGTGCTGTGGTCCAGAATCTGCTAGGAGCAGTCTCTTAGCGTATGTGCAATGTGCCTTAGGATTCTTCACCAAATTTGGTCCACTTGTTGGATCATTAACTTCCTTGGCCCGAGCCAGGCACTGATGGGGAATGTAACATGAATGCTGAGCCATGGCCCCCCGGTAGGAGCAGTGAGACACTGCTACAGCTAGGAAATGCTGTGGGACAGGGTCCGCTGGCAACCCAGAAACTAGGCACAGCAGTAAAGCAATGTGGGTGGCACTGTGTGATAAAAGTGCTGACAGATTCATGCTATCTTGTGTAACCTCCCCTTTCCTCCCTGGATTACTGAGGAGCAGGCAACACTCACCTGGGTGCCTGATGTTGACAGTAAAGGAGATCCTGAGTATCCCAGTGGTGATATTGGCTAAATGGGAATCCTCTAGCCACCCCTCTGCTGCAATCCCTTTACAGTACTAGTAACGGAAATTAATCTTGGAGGTACCTGCATCTGGTTGGACCTTGTACCATGCATGCCTTGGAGCCTCAAGGAATTAACCTGAGCTAATCTATGCAATGTGTCTACGTCAAAAGTACCAATTATAAACAATATGCGTCTAATATAAACTTAGTTTAGAATTAACACACCTTTACTTAACAACTTAAAAACCATGATATTGCAGACTGAGATTAATTAAAATGTCACAACCAATTTAAATCAGCAAGGGGCAGTTCAATATATTAATGCAGTTTACAGTAGAAAGTGAAACTTATTTAACTTGCATTTACACTATCACCATTTCCCCCACCTCTGTATGTGCGCGTCTCTGAATTTCAGCTTTCTGAACACTTGCGTGGGTGCATTTGAAGACATGGGCGTAGTTTGAGGAGGTACAGGGAGGGTCTTGCTTCCCCAAAGAGAAGTGAGGCCTGGGGGAGGCATGCGGGGTCCACTCCCCTCCCCTCAGCTTTCTGTCAGTGCTGAACTGCCCTGCAGGGCTTGTTTTGCTCAATTGGGGGGGAGGGGAGGGAGCAGACATGCCAAACCCGTGGAAAAAAATGCAGCAATCAGGCTTGTTTTTGGCTTAATTGGCTTGTGAGTTGCTTGTTGGCTGGTTTTGGCTTGTAGCATGTTGTAGTTTGTTGCTTATTTTTTTTGATCAGCTCCGGGCAAGCAGAGGCAAGGGGGAGGTGGGGCAAGCAGAGGCAAGGGGCAAGCAAGGGCAAGACGAGAGCGAGAGTCCGGGGTGCCCAGCAGGCCCACCACAGTCCCAGACTGCAGGCCGGGGGAATCTAGACACTCATTGGAGTTCTTAGGGATTGTCTTGTATTTGCCTTGTTTTGAAATGGGATTAGTTTGATTTTTGGTTTATTGGGAAAGGGTGCTTATTTACCACATGATAGTTGGCAACTGTGTATGGGAGGGGAGTGAGGAGCGTGGGGGTGGTTCTATCCTTCCCACACTGTGCTTCTCCCCTCTGCTGGCAGGTCAAGCAGTGCAGCCAGGCAGCCCAGCGGGATGGGGAACAGGACAGAGCAGCTGCTCCAGGTTACCACCTCAGCAGTTGGCCGCCACCTCTTGGGTCCTAGATCTACCTGTTTCTTGTATGAATGCACACAGGAGACAGGGCAAAGGGAGGCAGGGTGGGGCTGGGGAAGAGACAGTGGAGAAGTAGGGGATAGGACTGGGGAAAAAAAGGGCTGGGAGGGTGGATTAAGGTGCTCCCACCCCACCTATTCCACTTGCGACCCCCTCCCTCGTTCTGTCCCCTCCACCTGCGGCTCGCCTGCAGCCCCACCCCTTTCTGCCCCTTCCCCAGGCCCGCCCATTTCACCACCCACTAAAACCCCCATCCTGTTTGCACCTTTCTCCCCCCATCCACCACTGTGGCCCCCAGACTGGAGAAGCTTTGTCCCAGTTCCATGGTCCCAGGCCTGCAGCAGGGAGTGAGAGCTACTCCTGTCCCAGACCTGCAGCAGGGGAGTTTGGGTGCTGGGTCTTCCCTGCCACCCCTTGCGCTTCTGCGGGGAACCAGGGTTGGAGCGTCGGGGCTTTGCCTGCGCCACCTGCCCGTCTGCTCCCGGCACTTCTGCCATGGGGCGTCCCCTGCCACCCTACCGAATCTGCTGGGGAGGAGGGAATGGGCTGGGTCATTCCCCATCCCACAGCTTCTGCTGCTGGTAGGGGTGCTGGGGTTTCCCCTGCTATCCCGCACCAGGGTTCTCTCGCCTGTCTGGTGCTTCTGGGAACTGGGGGCAGGTGCTGCTGCTGGGGCTTCCCCTAATGCCCCATGCTGAGGTCAGGCGCGGTGTGTGGGTGTGTGTGTGTGCTGGGGGCTGCCCTAGCAGTCTGGCACTTCTGGGGACCAGGGAGAGGGAGCTGCCACTGGGGATTTCCCTGCCGCCCCACAGTGGATTTACATTGGGGGTGGGAGAGCCCATTTTTCCAGTTCCCACCAACTGGCCGGCATCCCTGGGCATGGACACTGTGGGCCCAGTGAATAATCCACCACTGGAGTGGGGTGTCATAAACAGATAGCTAAGGGTTAATGTCTCTTTCACCTGGAAAGGAGTAACCTGAAACACCTGACCAGAAGACCAATCAGGAAACAAGACTTTTTCAAATCTGGGTGGAGGGAAGTTTTGGGTGTGAGTTCTTTGTTCTTGTCTTGGGTCTGTCCCTCTCGGCTATGGGAAGGATTTTTCTGTCTCCTGCTTTCTAATCTTCTGTTTTCAAGTTGTGAGTACAAAGATCATAAAACAATAGGGGTTATTGTTTTTTTTTCTTTTGTATTTACATGTGTGTAGTTGCTGGAGTGTTTTGAATTGTGTTCTTTTGAATAAGGCTGTTTATTCATATTTCTTTTAAGCAATTGACCCTGTATTTGTCACCTTAATACAGAGAGACCATTTTTATGTATTTTTCTTTCCTTTTACATAAAGCTTTCTTTTTAAGACCTGTTGGAGTTTTTCTTTAGTGGGAACTCCAGGGAATTGAGTCTGTAGCTCACCAGGGAATTGGTGGGAGGAAGAAGTCAGGGGGAAATCTGTGTGTGTTAAATTTACTAGCCTGACTTTGCATACCCTCTGGGTGAAGAGGGAAGTACTTGTGTTTCCAGGACTGGAAATAGGGAGGGTGGAGTCCCTCTGTTTAAATTCACGGAGCTTGCTTCTGTGTATCTCTCCAGGAACCCAGGGAGGGAACACCTGGAAGGGAGAAGAGGGGGGGAAAAGGGTTTATTCCCCTTTGTTGTAAGACTCAAGGAATTTGGGTCTTGGGGTCCCCAGGGAAGGTTGTTGGGGGGACCAGAGTGCCCCAAAACACTCTAATTTTTTGGGTGGTGGCAGCAAGTACCAGGTCCAAGCTGGTAACTAAGCTTGGAGGTTTTCATGCTAACCCCCATATTTTGGACGCTAAGGTCCAAATCTGGGAATATGTTATGACATGGGGCCTTAGGGGGAAGAGGCAGCAGAAGGGCAGGGACTCAGGGGAGGGGAGGTGCAGTGGAGGTGGGGCCTCAGGAGAAGGGACAGAGTGGTGGGGCAGGACCTTGGTTTTGGGTGTCGGCAGCCCACCACTTTTAGGGAGCTGCTTGAGCTCCTAGGCAGAAATAACTCTTACGTCATGGCCAATGGACAAACCACCAGTATCAAACTCGGGGGAGACTGTGATAATCAGGGTGTAGATGTAATGTTGACAGCCCCTGGTCACTGGCAGGCAGGAGCAAACCTGGGATCTCTGGAGTTTAGTGCGTGAGCCTCTACTGCAGGAGCTAAAAGCCAGCTGGCTCTTAGCTAAGGCTGTAGAGCAGACTCATTAATCTCTCTCTCTAAGTGGTCTCAGTGCCACTACAGAACACCACACCCAGGAGGTGTGTGGGTTACACAGACACCTCAAGGAGAGAAGAGAAGGGTTAACTTCTGCCACAATGAGAAGTTCAACCAATTGATTGCATATACTGTTATTTTATTGTACGAGAATACCAAGTGAGATCTTTTATGAAAGCTTGTAATGCACTGAACTGAACAGTCATTTTGAGATATGTTTATGGCTTATGAGGTTATGACTGGATGTATGTATAGAAAATTGGAACTGACCTCAGCACCACCTCACAACAGCATGGTGACACAATCAGGTGGGAATGGGGGCTACCTCTGAACCAGACAAGACTGCCTTCAAGCACCAACCCATTGTCCAGCCCAGGAAAAATCAATGAGGAACCACCATGGGACCTGTTTGAAACTGAAATGACGACCCCAGTCTTCAAAAACGAAGACAGGCGAGCATTTTCTGTTCTCTGAATACCTATAGTGACTGAAGAACATCCCTACACACACCCACCCGCCCCAAACACTTTTAAAATGGAAGGGGTTTAAGAGAAACTGAGGGACAGGCTGTAGGGAACAGTATGCTGGGAAATAGTTCAAAGGCAACTTGTATTAGAAAAGGGATCTTATTTAATGTGGAAGTTAAAGCCTGAGGTTATGTTTGTGTTTATTTACTGGGTAACTCATATGTTTGCTATCTCTTACTATTTCATCTTTGAATCTGTGGTTTTACTATAAAATAAACCTTTTGTTTATTTTTACCCTAAGCAGGTCTCTGTGGTGCAAACTGTGTGGAGTGTGTGCACCAAAGAGACCTGATAACATAGGGGATGTGGGGTGAGCAGCTGGATTCACACCTTTGAGAGTGCTGAACCAAAGCGGGGAAGTTAGAGTTTCTGGTACTTACGAACTCAAGAAAAATGGATTTGGGGGGACTTTGGCAGGGCTATTGACTTACCCTGCAAGAAGTAACTAGGCTGCTGGACGCCAGAGCAGTGACGGCTCCAGGCACCAGTGCTCCAAGCGCATGCCTGGGGTGGCAAGCCGTGGGGGGTGCCCTGCCCATCCCTGCGAGGGTGACAGGCAGCCTTCGGTGGCATATCTGTGGGAGGGCCGCCGGTCCCACAGATTCAGCAGTGGGTACGTCGAAGCCACAGGACCGGCAGACCTCCCGCAGGCATGCCGCCAAATCCGCAGGACCAGGGACCTCCTGCAGGCGCGCCGCCAAAAGCTGCCTGACTGTCATGCTTGGGGCGGCAAAAAAAGCTAGAACCGCCCCTGACTAGAGTGACTTTGCGCTTGTGAACAGTTACTGGGGGTGTTAGGGATCTGAGCTGCAGTTGCACCGGTACCCCCAGGCTCCAGGGCAGGTGGTAACAGATTCCCTTAGTAGGGTTGTGAATTTTGGCTGAACATATTCCTAGAGGATTTTTCACAGGACATTATCTTTAATTAAAGGCTAACCCTAACTTCCTGGAGACTCCAGGACAATCCTGGAGGCTTGGCAACCTTATCCCTTACTGGTCTGGGTGTGCTCCAAAACATGATAAGGGGCGTAAGTGAAAGGCCATTTGCCTAGCTTGCTACAATACAGAACAAAACTTAACCAATTCATAGCAGTTGAGAAGCAATAGTGAAGAAAGGTAGCGTACATAAAAGCCTTGCCTGTTAAATATACATTTTAATACTCAGTAGATAATTGTACTGTTAGAGTTGCTTTATAGCATAGGGCAGGACTGAATTCCAAATGAGGTTTAAATCCAAACTTCAGCCAGCCTCTGAAATCGGTCTGAAATATCGCTGCGGTATATTAGCACATGGCGCATTGGCCTTTTGACACTTACAAATCTAATATTGCTCTTAATTCCTTTGGTAAGATGAGTTTGTTCTCCCAGCCTCCTCCCTCCCCTCCTCCAATTCCAACCCGGAGCTTTACAAGCTTTCATTTTATTTGGATTTCACAGCTGCAGCATCAGTGGCTTTGTTCTGTCTTTTAAAGATATTCAGCTGCCTCCGTATGGGGGCAGTAATGAATGAGCATCATCACCTCCAGAGCAACAGAAGAAATAAAAGCTGTGCCTTAAAAATGGAAATAATATGAGCTATGGCTAACCTCTGTCCTGAATGGAACAGAGAGAAGCAGGCATGCACTCGTTTCACTAGCTACGGCTTCCCTATCTGGGCGAAGCTGCAGTCTGAGCAAAGCCTTACTTGTGAATGGTTGCCCCTCTGTGCACTTCCTTAGCAGAAATGAACATCTGCTCCAGCATCATCTTGTGCTCCCAGCACATACACCTTCCAGATATCACCTTTCCTTTCATCAGCCGCTTGAGTGCTGCGGAGCATTCTAGCTTACAGCCGTTTAGAATGTGCCAGTACTGCTTCTGAATGGACCTACACGTAGAATACTGTCCACTGATTTCAATGGCCTGGAAATAAACCAGCTACAGCATGGCAGCTGCAGCACTGAGCCACAGGAACGTGAAACAATGATACGTGTTGCCTGTCACAAGCTGCTGACCTAACTTCTGTCCTCGGATGCTTGGGGCCAACTCCCACTGATGGTGGTGGGACTCATTTTAGTGCACCTGAGTACAGAAGAAGGTTAACAAAAAAAAAGTTTAAAGTAGCAGCATGGTCTTCCTGTTCCTGCGCTTCAGGTTCCATTCTACTCGTCACTAGCAGCCTGACCTTAAGTCGGGTGACTGGCCTGCAGTTGTTACTAGGGTTGAACATTGAATCCTCAAGGCTCGCCCTCCATCACTGAGGATGAGTGTTTATCGTTTCAGGCAGTACAGTATAGTCTGCCTAATTTGGTACATTTTATTTAAGCGGGCGCTATACACAGGGAAATGCATTTTTACTGTCTTCTCTTTGTTGTGCTTGTAGATCTGAGGCTGCTACCCCGAGACAGGAACATAACACTCTCTGCATTTGCTATGATTTATGGCATTACTGTGTTGCCATTATGTAATACACTGGCTTAGTATATGTGATTGAGTTTCCTCCCTTGAGGTTGGTTCCACTGATTATAAACACCCTGTGTCTTATTTCCAGGGGAAGGAGTTCTCTTTTAGCTGACGTAACAGGGGCTTATATTTTTTTGATACTGCAGGTACCAGTTTGATCAGTGCTGATTACTGTGGTATCTGTATGTAGAGGGCATGGTCTATTAAAAATGGAATTAATTCATAATGGTAAAGAGTATTTGGTTTTTATCAAATGCCTTTTGAGCATTAAAGCTCCTGTTAACATTTCCCTTCACTATCTTTGTTTTATTTGGACTGGTTTACTGGAAGAAAGTTGCCCTTTCATAAACAGGTGGCTTATGAGGCAAGAAGATTTGGAATTAGAGACGGTGGGCCCAGTAGTGACCACATTAAAGTGAGGGCAAAGCTGCCACAAATGGAGGAGCTGACAGTAGCTCAGCCTGTACTTTGTCATTTTAATGGGAGGAGGAGTGTAAGATGCTTCATCTACCCTTTGGCAGTGGAACTCTACTGAGGAATTAGCAAATAACATGGATTTGGATTGAGGCAGAGGTTCTTCAAGGAAGGATAGGGAACATCTTCTGAACACTGTATTACAAATTAAAATGTAGCAGGAGAACTGATGTTATTGTTCCTACACTGAATGGAGTTGATGGGAAAATTGAGGATCAACATTAAATAGTTGTCTGAACAAATTCTTTGATTACGACTACCCACATGCCAGACAGAATCTGGCCCTTATGATTGGCCTTTATTTTAGAAATGTGATATATGGGTGGTGTTGTCATTTGTATCATATTTTTCTGTCATTCTTTTTGTAATTTTACTCGGTGTTTTACTAATAGTTTCCTAAAAAGTGTTTATAAGCACGAATTTCATGGATGTACCACAGAAAATGACCAACAGAAAAAGTTCCTTTTTATTCTGGTAGCCTATGAACTACCATCACACCCTTTAAATCAAAATGGGGACTGTGTCACAAACATTGGCTCTCTGGAAAGCTACTGTGGGAGCCTAGCAGTTCACGTCATACTTTTGGACTGTATACTAAAGCTCATGCTCTTGCTGGGAGTGAAATATTTTTTTACAGAACAGTTTTGAAGTACAGGATTTTCCTTTTTTCTAAAAAACATAAATGAAAACAATTGTGTACTGTATCTTTAGTATGCTAAATTATGAAATCCTTTAGATAATAGAATGTTAGAAATAGCCATAATCCTGTTTTCCTCTCATCACCCAGTGAACATAATTTTAAAGAGAGGACCAGTGTAATTATATTTATATTATATTATACTTGGCTTGATTGCTTTGTTGATAAGAAGGAGAGGGGAAAAAGAGATCTGGATACTTATTTAATGAGCAACATATTTATTAAGCAGCACGTATTGTACATAATGCATTTGACTTTGTACGTAATGCATTAGGCTAACCTATTTTTAAAGCATTTTTTTTTTTTAATATTTTACTGCAGCTATTGCATTCCCCTTGCAGCTGTCCAGCTATTCAATCATTTGGGTGAGTACATCTATAGCAAATTGCTAAAGCATTAAGATGAACTACAATCGTCAGTGCAGGAACAGTCAATGTCAGCATCCACAGACTCCACGATGTCCTCGGCAGCATGTTTCCTGTCACTGCTCCTATGCCAGTCAGACAGGCTCACAGCAGAATCTGTCAGAGAAGCAAAGCCACATTAACCAACATCAAGCAAATTAACACTTGAAAATATTCCAAGGCAATATTATTTTGATGGCTGCCAACTCTTTCACCAGACAAAGAATATGGGTCCAATTCTGCCTCCGCCATTGACCTCTGACTGACCTATTTACTCGGAGCAGGATTTTCATCCGTGGTGTAATTACTATAATACCTCCCGAAAACAAAATGAATTGAATTTCATGATGCACAAACGTAGAAAGCAGGAGCTTGTAGAAGTGCTGGATGTGACTGCCCTTTAAATAGGAGCACTCTGTAGAAAAGCACATCAGCCATCTCTTTTCATGTTATCGCTGCCTATGGGGGCGGAGTGGGTGGGATGGTATTTCCGCTCTCTGTTTAAGTTCGTTCTGAAGGATAAGCCCTTTGAAGAATTTTCAGAGGTTCATAAACTTCTAATTAAAGTTTTCCATATATTCTCCAAACTGGCAGAGCAATGTCAATTTCAGTATTAACCTCACCAGGTTGCTTTATCAACAGCAGCTTTATTATATCATAACCCCCTACTGCTGAAATAATCTAAATGGAATAATCATATTCAACCTCCCAATAAACATTCTGAGCTGGTTGGAGGTTTAACATTGCATATGGAAGAATATTAGAACCTGCATTTAGGTTGTTTGCCTAAGTAGAATGTGCCAAGCTTCCATAATTTTATCTCTAGTTGTTTTGTCAGACATATGGGCAATATATTTACAACATACTATATTATACCAAGAGAAAATCCAGATCTGTTTGTATGGGTTTTGGCTGTATCAGTCATCCATACTCACTCAATGAATGAAATGTTAATGCACAATTTGGTGGACTTAAACCTCTCTGATAAACCTGACACACAGGTTTTGTATAAAGAACTACAAAACATGTTATCCTAGCATGATGCTTGAGCTGTTTATTATTAAATATTTAATATTTTAAAGTTAGAAAATGAGAAACCCTAAAGAGTTTGGTTTTGATTTGCTTTTGCTTAGCTTTTTCTCATTCCTTGGTCTTCTAAATTTTTGCAGCCTTTAGCCACATAAGTAGTCCTTACTGCTGCAAACAGTCTCAGTGGCATCAATGGAACTGCGTACCTGAGTAACGACAATGCAAGTGAATAAGAATTTGTAGGATCTGGTCCATCAGGCAAACTTGCCTGAAGTATAAACTGCAGGATTTGGCCACAGATTTCTAGGGCAATAGGGGGAATTTTTCCTCTCAGTTCTGCACAGCAGTAACTTCCCTGATATTATGCTCAACCTTCATGTGTTGGCCTCCCATTGCTGTCAGTGATGTGGGCTCCCACATTGTAAGGAGCAGAGTATCAGGGCTGAGTTCTCCCTGTGTGGAGCTGAGAGAAGAATTTTGCCCACATATATAGGAGTTCATTTTATGAACCTGGGAGAGATAATTGTGTTACCATCTCTGCTTCTGCTTCTGCTGCTACTTATCTGGCCCATCAAACAAAAACAAAAACAGGACATCTCTTAAAGAGTTCCATTGTAATGCTGTTGATTCCCAACCTGAGGAAAAGCAATCATGTTACTGAAGGACACCAATGGCATCCTCTACCTTCTTCCTCCTCAGGAAAATAATAATAATAATAATAATAATAATAATAATAATAATAATAATAATAATAAAAATAAAAAAAAATCTTGATAAAAGAGCAAGAAGCAGAGATGGTAGTGGGCTCCTGTGTCTGAGATTCAGTAAATGAACCAGAGAAACCTGCAGCTGCTGTGCAAGCATCAGTGACTATGACGACTGATTTGGCTGATTTTCTTCTTTTCATTTGGTGTGAGAATGAGACAAGTTTATTATAGTCTAGTAATCGGAAGCAGTGAGTGGCCTAGGGTGATGACACTTCACAGATATGGAACATGGACACAAAAGAAAATCTGTGAAACATGGATATGACAAGATTTTAGAGTTAGCTTGGCATTGAGGGTGTCTTTTCTTTTCTTAAAAGGATTCATCTAGTCACATCACATGGTGCTGTCAGTATGCTATTAGTAATCTCACTATGTTACTTTTCTTATTGGTTGTGTGAGATGGGCTGCCTACTGAAGAGATATATACCCAATGTTTTCGTGAACTGCTTTGGCATATTGGGAATTCTAATAATATCAGCAAAGCATGATGATCTTTAGGAACACTTTTTAAAATCAGTCAGAGAATACTAGGTTCTTCTTCTGGTGTTAACTGAGTTCTACGGAGCTAGGTCAGTTTACACCAGCTGAGGCGCTGGCCCAGAAGGTTAACATGCTGAACAGAGCTGTACTGGTAGGTGGCAGAACTATTTACTGCTATGGTACATGTGAGTTGTGTGATCAATTCCTGTATATTTAAGGATTTGGAAGTAATGCACCAGAAAAGAAGAAACTCTGTAGACATGAGGCCTGATTCTCCTTTCACACTTGTGTGAATTCAGACAATGGAGTTGCACTAGTGTCAAGCTGATATAAGTGAAAACAGAATCAGATCCATGCTTTTTAAAAATCTGATGTGTCTGAGAGTTAAATACCTTCAAAACCAAGCTGTTTTCTGAAATAGTCTGGAGAACACCTTAGCAATATGTTTTTTGCTGATGCATTGCACATGGGCAGAACATGGCAGCCTAATCACACTGCAGTCATGTCACATTACATGACTGACCTTCAGTTGCGTTTCTCATCTTGGTCTACATGAAATAGCAGATTGCAATGTGACTAAAAGGACTTTTTGTGGCTTATCACAACTCAGTGAAACATCTGCAGGGGCGGCTCTAGGGATTCTGCCGCCCCAAGCACGACAGGCAGGCTGCCTCCGGCGGTGCCTGCGGAGGGTCCACTGGTCCTGCAGCTTTGGAGGACCTCCTTCAGTGCCTCCGATGCCATGGGACCAGCGGACCCTCCGCAGGCAAACCATTGGAGACAGCCTGCCTGCCGCCCTTGCAGCGCCGGCATAGCGCCGCCCCCCCCCCAGTGACTTGCCGCCCCAAGCATGCGCTTGGCGTGCTGAGGCCTGGAGCCGCCCCTGAACATCTGGAAGACATGACACATTTTTATTGGTCACTGCTGCCCCTTTTGCCATCCCTAAGATTTTTTTCAGACAATACCATCTGCCAAATAATCCACATTGGCTTCTAGCTACCCATGATTGTAATTGTTTATGTAACATATTAATGGGGTTAGGAAATAGCTCTGAAAGCCAGGTGGGCTCGTAGGGGGTCTGTGTGGTGCTGTGCTATATCTTGACTAACTGATCTGACAGAGCTTCTCTGGTATGTGACAAAGAAAGTAAAACAAAAAAATCCTACCTTTTGGGAAACAGGAGAAGCCAACTTTAACTGAGGTTTTCTCAGTTGGAGTACATCCTCTCATACACTGCAGTATTTTGTCAACAGAGTAACATGTAGATTCCTTTCCATCAACAACAGGATGTCCCTTCAGTTTCACATAGCGGCGTTGCAGTTTACACCCTAAGAGGAAAACGAAAAAGTAGTTAAACCCTAAGGAATACAAAGGCTCTAATCTTTCTTTACAATAAGAAAAATCCATATTTTCTCCTCCGTTTTTAAGTACAACTCCCCAGTGATCCATTTTCACAACAGTAAAGGTGGCAAGATCATGACCATAGTTAGTGGGGAAAACTGATTTTTTGAAGGGGGAGTTGTGTTTAAAAACTAATGGCACAGTATGGCCCAAATGAAATCCTATAGTCCACTCTTTTAGAAATAGCACCTCTTAGGTTTGAAAGCTATTAAGAATAGGTGCTGTGTAAGAATAGGGACTGCTGAATTACATTAGGAAACATGTCAGTTTTTTGTGAGTGCATAAGTATGGCAGCATTTACATAATGATATCAAGACCAACTGTTGTAGTGGATGATTTTTATAATGGTACAATTATCAGCACTAAAAGGATCATTAACATTCACAAGATCCCACGTGCCATCTTGTTTTCTGACATGCTTATGAGTATGATCATGCTGCCACTAAAATCAATGGAAAGAGTCCATTTGACTCTATTGAGACTCTTTACAGGCCCAAAGTAAATGAAAATACCACACTGTTGGAGGGAGGGTAGTATTTTTATAAATATATGCAAGAAGACACACTTACAAAGTAAGAGTATTTCCCAACGTGCTCCCTCTCCCACCCTTTCTATCCAGATCCTCTGATGGGGTAAAATGGAATTGAAGTCAATGGTGCTATGCCAGTTTACCCCAGCTGAGGATCTGGCCCAATGTATTAAAATTCTCTGTCTGCTGAGTTTATGCTCTGTCTGCATAAGTAGTTTGTTTGATTAAATTAAGTCTACAGAGAACGAGCTGATTTAGTGCATGCTCCTGTTCTGAAGCAAATCAGTGGTGAAACTTCCACTGACCTCAGTGGGAGCAAGACCGGGTCTGATTTTACCAATCATGGATTAAGGAACTACTTAAGTCTGAGTAAATATGGCAGAATCAAGCCTCTGGTAGTAAACTGAATGTGAGAAAGAGGTCTTCACTTGAATACAGAGTATTCAACACTTCAGATTCATTGGAGAGTTTTAACTAACGATTAGTTATATAAACAGAAAATGAATGACAACAGCGGTCCTTCTTATTTTCAGGTATATGTTTCTTTTTACTTTCTGTATTTTTAGGGGAAAATGACATTTTAAGCAGAAATTGTTTTCAAATCTACTGACCTTTGGCACAGGTTTCTTCTACCAGTACCCATGAATGGACAAAAGCCGAGCAGCTGTGTGCCAGCCTACGATTGGGCATGAGGAGTTCATTTTGCTTTTGTCCATCATTATTTCCACAAATACCACAGGTCCTTCCTCTCATCCATGAAATGACAGTAACCTATAAAGATAACACATCTTTTCTGTCAATGCTACTGTGTTGGCCCATTACAATGCCAAGGTATAAAAGAGAAGGTGGCTAGTAATATAACAGATTCAGAAGTACCTTAAGTGTCGAGCCATCAAAAGTCACATTCGCCAGCCCTTGATCTGGAGCTTCTACTACAACTGTTGTTTCATTTCTATAAATTTTAATGTTTTCTGTAAAAGGATACAACAATTTACAGGTGGTTCCTCTACTTTGGAAATAGTAAAGAAATTATCTAATCTCAGGGATAATGTATATAATCATTAATTTTCATTTACAATGACTATTTACTATTTTCATCTGAACACATTTTTTGTGAAGAGGTGAGGTCAGAAATAAGAGTTTTTTCCTTTTTATTTGCAAAATGCTGCTTCTCTTGATCTACATAGCTGTCGTTGACTTTTCTGTCTAGTCAATAGAGCTAGCCTGATTTATGCCAGCTGAAGATCTGGTCCTAAATATCTAGCTTCCTCTATGATGTTCATTATCATGGCATTGCACCTACATATCAAAAAGTACCAACATATTCAAGCAGCTTTGAATGCAAAATGCTTCACATTTCAGGAGAGGATTAATTCTTATGCTTTACTGTGGCAAGCACACAATACAAATCAATATAATAATGGGCCTGATTCACTTATTAGTGAAAATTAAGAGTATGGCAGTTGAAGTCATGTATGTAAAACCAAAGTAAGTCACAGGAGTATCAGGCGCACAGTTTTTCTTAGTATTGATACACAATTATTTTTTACACCTCGAAGTCCTCATTAAGCTTGTAAAATATTTTGGCCTAGATAATATTTAGTCCTGCCATAAGTGCAGGGGCTAGACCAGATGACCGCTTGAGGACCCTTCCAATCCTACAATTCTATGATTCTATGTTCCTGTAAATATTTAATTTCTAAATAGTTTCTGGAAAGGTGAGTAACACACTGTACCTCTTTTATTTTGATACATATTGCTGCGCGTTAACACTGGCCCATCATTGTATGACACGAGGATAGAGGAAGACGGAGAAAGAGAGAGTCTGACGCTTCTTGAAAGAAGAAAACAAATGCGTTTAACTGTGGGAACATTGATGTAAATTACCAACACAGACACAGCTCCAGCTTCAGCATCCAAATTTTGAATATGCCCCCAAAGTTCAACACTGGTTGGGTTTAGGACTCTGGTTCAACACTTTCCTGGAAATGAGAAGCCCAAGGAGGTAGCTGCGTGGGGGCTGTTGATAAGCGTTACCTGAGAAATTGAAGAAAGAGACTAGAGGGCAGAAGAGGATTGCTGGTATTACGATTTAAGAAGTATCCATCTCAAGAATGATTACACTTACGATGAACTAATATTGATGTACACCTCCCTGGAGGAAGAGCGTGAATTGACTTTTCTTGTCGTGATGATGAATTTGGGGTGAGCAGTGCAGTCTTGAGCTACTACAAGGTCGCAGTCTTTATTGAATGAACATTTGTACTTCACTTTGTCAAATGTTTTGAAGTTTTCTTCCCTCACTTCACATGTGGCTGAAAAACAACAATAAAAATAAATGGCAGATGCAACTGTGCTTTGGAGATTGTCATGGAGATTTTGAAAGCTGCCCACGAGGTCTGAATGGCCAATTCCCATTAAAATCAATGGGAATTGGACAGCCAAATCTTCCTGGCAGCTTTTAAAATCTCAGCCTAAGTACACATACTTAAGAAAGGCAGGGCCGCAACATAAAATGATCAACCAGTGTGGAATTATACTGTTGTATACCCATCACCTTTTTTGATAAGCAGCTGAAAACAAACCATCTAGTGATAGTCTCATTTTAAAGACTCTGTTACTGTTACATTCCTGAGAAGCTAAAAGCTGAATCCATGACAAAAACTAGTAGCATTTCTCCAAATTTTGCCACTGTTTGTAATAAGTATCATTAGAATTAGACAGACCCAGTCCTACTAAAAATCATGAAGTCTCCCTTCTAAGGAAAATAAATAGGATTGGAAAACTCATGTCCCTGCCCTAACCACCAGGTCATCCCTCTCGTGGTGGGGATGACAGCCTCTTGGAAGTGACAAAAGACAGAGTTTACAGTGCTTGTAACCACTTGGGATCTCTGTGTGAAACCCATGAATTCCAAACCATGCAAACAGACCTGAACTCCCTGCGCCCCCTTCCAACAACTGCTGAGAAGGCATCTCCTGTGATTGGGGTAAGGGTAAAGATAAGGGTTGCCAAGTTTCCCCAGAAGAACACTGCTTGAAAAGACCAAGCCCAAAGCTGACAGGAGACAGAGTCACTGGAGGTGCCAAATTTTAACTACTATAAATAACCATTGCTCATTTATCAGGGACTAGACCAGTACGGAAGTAACATTTACATTGATCTTCTTTAGCTATCAGTGAAGATATTTCTGAAAGGAAATTCCAAGCAGTCACTTCTTGAGCCTGAGAAGCTGGAGGTGGGCTCACAGGCAAAGCAAATGGAAGTGGGAAAGCCTCATAGTAAAGGGTTAGCTGAAAAAGAAGCAATGAAAATGCCTTAGGATATGTTTAGTCATACAATTTGGTCAATCATACAGGCAAAAGGACCCCCCCTTGTTAAAAATTCCCTAAATATGTATTTGTATAACTGGAGTCATTACAGTCTTCCCAGGACATTGTGGGCACCCGAACCTAACATATATATTTTTATAAGCTCATTATATTTTATTTTATTAAAAAGAATAGGAATACTTGCGGATAAAGACTAACATGGCTGCTACTCTGAAACCTTTTATTTTATTATCACTTGAGATTGTCTTTAAACGATCATTTAAAGTGATAGGGACTTAAGATGAACAGATGATGTTTACAGTATTGTCAAATGATTTCCTTAAAACGAAAAACCAAACCAAACAAACCACCACACCACAGGGTGGCTGAATAATAAGTTATCTGTGCCTTATCCTGTCCCACTACAACTAGGTACAGCAGACTAAATAGTATGTGTTAGCTGGCAGTCTTACAGAATGAAAGTTGGCTTGATGTGATTTTGGTTAAGTTTGCATACCATAGTGAAAGACACATTAAATATATCTAGATAAACAGGTCATATACCACTCCCTCATTATCACATATGAAAACCCCCTGGAAAATTGAAGTACAAGGGTAGGTTAAGGACACGCTTACTTCCTTTATGGGAAGCCAAGCTATTGTTAAATTACACCAGCCCCACCAGGGGACATTTTTCATAAAGATGCACAGGGATTTAGTGGACAAAGACCAATTAATCAGTTGGAGTCTGCAGACTACATCTGTGCAGGCTGCTGGCAAAACATAGCCCTTCTTGTTTGTTCAGAGGAGTGCTTCATTTGGGAGTTGCAAGGTTTGAACAGTGAGTCATGGACTGCAAGAAGCACTGGGCTGTAGGACTCCAGCATCAGACAGCATATAGATGTAAGTAAGATTAAGCACTAGCCATAGTCTTCCTCAGTGCATCCTTTGTAAGTCACATTCCCCATACTCCTGAGAGTCCAGGATAAAAACAAGCAATGTGTGGGCAGGATGGGCATATCTGAGGTGATATCAGCTTCGGTGTTACCCTCCACGTACAAATGAAGCCTTTGGCTAAAGGCTTGCCTTTGGGCATTACTCTGCCGGCAGAGTGAGTTGGTTCTGTGGAGTTCGTGGTTCTTTCATTATGAAAGGATCGAGCTCCCAAGAACTTCAAGTAATTCTGATCATGTTTTTATCTTGTGCTTTATGGCACACTACAGGATCAAGCCCTGTGTTTTCAAGATCTACGGTGGCTTGTGTAAGAGGTCAGGTTCTGCATTTCTCCTTTCTCAGAATTAGCCTAGATGTATTACCCAAAGTCAAACTATACAACTAAAAAGTATATATGGAAAAACAAACAAACAAAAGTGGGCCTGGTATACCCACATACCCCAGGTGCCTTTACGACTGTATTAATTGTCCGTGGTGAAGTTGCAGCTGCTCTTACTACAAGCTCCTGAGAAGGATTTTTCTGATACACTTCTGAGAAGCCCATCAGGAATGCTATTCCAGGAACAAATTCCATAGCTCTAGAGATAAACAAGATGTGACATACTCAGAACATTCACAACACCAACCAATGTAACAAGAACAACACAATAAATGACAAGGTAGCAGACTGCATACGTTATAGTTGTCCTCCTTATCCAGGATGGAAGTTTTGTCCAAGACACCTTCACCTGTACGGCTGGATTCCTTGAAATTTGGCCTGTGGAAGCTCTTGCTTCAATTCTATACTCCCGGCATTCCTTGCCCCACCTGAACCTGGCCTTCATGAGGAAGAGAAAAAGTCATTAGAATTTTGGAAATGAAATCATATTAAAAAAATCTGTTGTCATATCAAAATACATGATCTCTTTATGAAACTTCAGTGAAGTCTTCAAAGCTCCTAACTCATTCACTAAATATACTTGTGGAGGAGCTTTGGCTGCATTTGGAGGAATATGGGAATGAATGGGAAGGGTGGTAGGCCAGGCTGAATGTTCCCATTTTGAACATTCAAAATCTTGCACTGAAACATGACCTAGAATTCTGCAGTGTGACATTTTGCTGAGATTCATTACATTTTGCAAATTCATCATCAATCTGTATATTTAAAAAAGAAATGGCATGCTCCTTCAGAAATTTCACTTTTACAAAAATGGCTGGTTTTGTAAAGATAAACAATTTTCACTACTGACAATTCTGATGAAATCTTGAAACTGCAGCCACAAAATGCAGAAGTCTGGAGATCACTATACATGTACATAGCTCTGCAAATGAAGGCATACACAACTGGGGCACGTGGGCATTGCTGTACAGAGAGGCTTGAAAATAGAAACTGCAAACACAGTGCCCTAATTCCAATGCTTTAGGCATCAACTGAACACCCAGCAAGACTTCAGCACATCCCTTATGTGGAAAGAAGGAAACAAAATGTCCTTGAAGTGGCAAGGTGGGTGAGGTAAAAATTTGTATTGGACCAATTTCTGCTGGTGTGAAAGACAAGCTTTTGAGCAACACAGAGCTCTTCTTCAACGCTGGGCAAGGTACTCTGAGGAGCATAGCCAAATGCAAGATGGAACACTTTGTCTCTCTAATATCCTTGGACCGACATAACAACTATGTTGCACACAACATTTGAAGAGGCTGTCATTTGAAATGCATGTATAAAGAAAGGAATGGGCCAGATCCTCAGCTGTTGAAAATTGGTACTTGAGCTGGTCAAACATTTTCATATTTTCATACTTTCACTACAAATGTTTTGCAAACAAATTTTGAAAATTTTCACAAATTTATTTTCCTGTTTTTCAGAAGGCTTATAAAGGGGGTTGAATTTTTTCAAAAATTCAAAATTTTCATGAAAAATATTTGCGGAAAATTTGACTTCCTTGTTTGACTGTCTCTAATCAGCACAGCCATCTGGTTATTTGATACCTGGGCGCCTTTTAACGCTCTAACTCGATGAGCTAGTTGTATCTTTACCTGTGCTTTGAGAGGCAATACTACAGAATCAGCACATGCCTTCCAGTTAGTTTCAGCCAGCTGAACCACAACCAGCTGCATATCGACTTTGGCAGCAGCAGAGTTAACATATGCTGTGGCTTGGTAACCTTGATTTTTGTTGTCACTCCTAACTGCCCGAGCCACAATGGTGAGCCCAGGTGGAAGTACGTCTCCCAGGAAATTGGGCTGAAAAACAAAACAAAAATGACAATGCTTAAATACACATGTATATTCAGTGGTGACCGTTGGATTCATTTTATACTGCACCGATAGCCGTACAGCAGTACAGAGCCTGGGCTGGTTGAGAATGAACATAGTTCCAGACTCTGATTGTTATTTCAGAGTAAGTTTTGGTGGGTTAATCTCTCTTTTTATTTCAGTAGAATAAAGAATTTTAAAAAGATGCAGCTGTCTTGTCAGGGGCGGGGGCATGCCACAGGGGGCGCTCTGCCGGTCGGGGGTCCGCTGGTCCTGTGGGAGGTCCACCAGAGGCGTGGTACCGGCGACCGGCAGAGCGCCCCCCCACGGCATGCCGCCGTGCTTGGGGTGGCGAAATGTCTAGAGCCGCCCCTGTGTCTTGACACAAGATCCACAACTTACTTAAGACATGTCAATGGACTTATTAAGATTTTGTGTATTATTTTTAATATTTAATAGATTTCTAGAACATTGGATATTACCATAGCAATATATTCATTCAGAAGCAACTCCTCTGAGCCATAATGACAGTTGTGAGTTTCTGATTAATTGCAGTATTCATACAATATTATGAATCCTTTGGATATTTCACTATGTAGTTGGCCAGGCTGGTATATTATTATTAAGATACATTTACTTGGAATGGATTCAGAATACCACACTAAGGATTGTGAACAGTTAGTGAGCTAACTGGTGCTTATGGAAATGTTTGTTTCTCTCTAAAAGTAATGGATCAGTTTTACTGAGCACATGGCCAGATTTTGTCTCTCTTACACTGGACTTACACTGATGACTTCCGTGGCTCTATTCTGGAGAGTAAGCATTGCAAGACCAGGATTTAATATTTAAATGAATAGGTGGGTATTTTTCATAGCTCTTGATGACTATATAAATCATATAGGACGCATGCCTAAGTTGTGTTTTTCAGTAGAGCTGGTTGAAAATTTTCTGTCAAAACAGTTTTTGATGGAAAATACCTTATCAATGACATGGACATTTTCACCAAAAATTTTAATTTTGGAGTTTTCATTAAAAAATTGAAAATCTTTTCATTTCTAGCCACCCAAAAGGAAACTTTTCTTTGAAAGTTTTTGACTGCTGAAAACTCCAAAAAAAATATTGAAAAATTTAGTCAAGAAAGAAACTTTAAAAATCTTTGTCACAATTTTTTACAGGAAAGAAATCACTTCTGGTTTTCAGCTTGTAAATAAAAAGATCTCCCTGTAGGGCATTTTCTGGGGAGCAATGACTCATTGGGGTTAATGGCTAGAGGCACAGGCAAGGTCAACAGTGCCCCTCACACAGTCTAATTCCCAGGCAAAGACAAAATTTCACCTCATGTGCAAAGCTAGAATCACTGCTGCTGCTGCTGCTACTGCTGCTGCTGCTGCTGCTGCTGCTGTTCCTGCTGCTACTCTCTCTGGTGCTGCTGCTGCTCCGGTCCCTGGAGCTGCTGCTGCTGCTTCTGCTGCCTGACTGAGGGGAAGATGATGATGAGCTGCTTGACGCCGCCTGACCTGGATTCTGTAGAAGAGAAACAGGTGAAAGACTGTAGGATAGGTACACCTCTACCTCGATATAACATGACCCGATATAACACGCATTAGGATATAATGCGGTAAAGCATCGTTCCGTGGGGGGCGGGGGGCTGCGCACTCCGGTGGATCAAAGCAAGTTTGATATAACACGGTTTCACTTATAATATGGTAAGATTTTTTGGCTCCCAAGAACAGCGTTATATCGAGGTAGAGGTGTATATGGACAAATCCAGCTCTTCTCATGAAAACTCCCTCTCCTAACTGGAAACTCTTGTGTCAGTAATCAGACACTAGGTCACACGGAGGTACCTAAGCAGTGTAACATCTCATTGTAAAACTAGAGCTGGTTAAAAATATTTGATTTGTATGAAAAAGGGCAGGATTTTTTTCATTATAAATTTCACAAAACCGTTTTCCTATTTTGTGACCAGCCCTAATAACAAGAACTTTACAGGAAAAATCCATAAAGCCACCACATTATCCTCCTCATTTAAGTACCTCATTTAAGTACACCTCTGCTGTGATGCACACAGAATCTGCCTTCTGATAATGTCTAGGTAGGTGGCAAACTCTTATTACTGCTACTGATTGTCTAAGAATTCTGCACATAGCTAGTCTGTGCTAAAACATCTTATCATTTTGTTATCCCTTTCTCCTTCCCTCCCCCCACCATGCCACACCTGCTTGTTGTTTACTATATGGTTCTACACCTAACTCAGAATAGCCTTGATCTTGTTGAGGCTTCTAGGGCTACAGCAATATGAAAGTATTATAATAATATTATCAATAATAAAAATGATTATCAGTCCATTGTGGCTGCTCTAGATGACATCATAGTATTTGTCACATTCTGACATTGGATATTAAATTATTTGGGGTCACTCACTCTTCAGAATGTCCATGTGAAATGAACATAAAAGTCATTTTTCTCCTCCTATCTTCCCAGTGGCTGCTCTACAAGTCCTCTCCCTTCAAAGTGCTCTGTTTAATGCCATATCGTCTATCTCATCACATGCTAACATGTCTTCCCTTAAGACATCCCACAACTTTTCCTTTAGTTAGCCTCTCTGTCTATTTTCTTCCTTCTTCATCTGTTGGACTCTCCTACAAATGTCTCAAACATATACATTCCTCATGTGGTCTTTCTTACTTATGCCACTCATCCATCTCAACATTCACGGTTTTCTGTGGAACAGGTCACTTGCTCATATTTCTTCTTTGAAGCCCAACCCACAGCGCCAGACCTTAAAACTGGATGGACTAGTTTTATAGACTCCCTTTTAATCTTACTTGTATTTTCCTGCCACATATTACACCACTTATCTATCTCCATTAGAGCCAGGCAATTATTACCCTAGCTCTAATTTCACCGTCTACTTCCTCATTTTCTGGAACCCAGATACTTGACATTTTGTGGTTTTGGTGTTGCCTGTCCATCTAGTTTTAGGAATAATTCTTCAGTGGTCACATTATTAAAATTAGATACCATATATTGTTTTTCCTCTGCTTATTTTGAGTCCATCTCTCCTACACATCTCTCTATTTATAAAGATCCTCTTCTAAACTATCTTTCTCCTCACTGAGTAGAATGTTATAATCTGCAAAAAAAGGTGCATCAAAGTGCTTCCTTCTTTTGTATGTTCCTTGTAAGGGTATCCACGATGAGGATAAACAAGAAAGGGCTCAGTGCTGAACCCTGATTCACTCCCACCTTTACCGATTGTTCTCTTTCACTGCTAGGAAGTTCTGACTGTTGACATTGCACCTACATATATGGCTTGAACAAGCTGCACACAAAATTCGGTATCATTTTCTCTTTTGCACACCTTCGGACAACTTTCCTGGAAACTTGGACAAAGATCAATGAACACTATGTGAATATTTCCCCTCTTCTCTCTGAATTTTTTTCACTAGCTGCCTCAGCTCAAAATCAGCATCTATTGTCAATCTTCCTGGCACGAAGCCATATGGGTTTGCTCTAATATCTGCTTCACTTCTTAGTTTAATGATCATTAAAGTAAACACTTAAATATTGGACTTACCAAATGGGACTTGAAGCGGAGTCGGTACATTTCTGGAACATGCTGTTCCTGCAAAATTCCAAAACAAATTATTGCCTGCAATGATTCAACAAGAATCATATCACATTCAACTATGATACATTAAAAATGGTTACCCAGTCCTCAGATGAGTCATAACTGCTGCGACTGGTCCATTGAGACTTAGCATATTTCCTCTCATCTTTTCTATCAGTTTTGCTGAAAGGATACCACTCCTTGGAACGCTTTTTGGCATCATAGCGAGTTTTATCCGCATTTTCACTGCTGCTGCTGGTGCTGCTGCTGCTGCTGGGTCTGCCGATGGTGGTTTCACTGCTGCTGCTACTGCTGCTGCTGCTAGAGCTGCTCTGCTGTTTGCGTGCAGCCTTGGAATATTTCTTCTCAGGAGAACCTCTCTCTTCATCAGCACTAGTAGCGTGTACAGTAGGTGGCTTCTTAGAATGTGTCTTAGCTGTATATCTTCCTCCAACAGCTTCGCTGCTGCTGCTGCTGCTGCTGCTGCTGCTTTTCCCAAATGGAGATAACTTCTTTACTTTGGTTTTAGAATGCCCTTTGCTGCGGGGCCATTTCTGCTCATGTTCCTCTTGCCCCTTCTGCTGTTTCCTGCTTGGTGGGCCCAGTGAATCGTCAAAGGAAGATACATCTTTCTTCAGATTTATCCGGTCACCTGCCTTACGCTGAGAATCACTGCTGGACTGGCTGCTGGATGAGCTGGAGCTGCTGTTGCTGCTGCTGCTGCTGCTGCTGCTGCTAGAGCTGGATGATGATTTTTTGCCTTTTCGGATAATGAGTGATTTTTCCTAGTCGAAGAAATGAGCAGAGAAAGACAATTATTATTCTGTTCACTTGTGGAAGTTTACGTAAAATGCTCTTCTGAGAGAAAGAAGTCTTTCTGCTGTCCTTCAGAAAGCAAGGTCTAGTCCCGAAATAGAAACATCACCTCTGTTTAGAACATGTTTTAGTGATGTCCACATGGGATGGTGCTCTGAACCAATACATTTAGATGATTATGTGTAGAAGTTACCGTGCACAGAATTATGCATGACTGAAGTTAATACTGTATGATGTTTTATTTCCTACACTATCTAAAGTACTAAGTTTGCCTTGTTATTATCACTTTATTTACTATTAAGAGTGTACCAAGTGTGTGTATATTGGCCTCTGCAAGTCTAGAAGTGTATATATTAGATAAGTACCTGGGTTTGGACTGTGGGATCATCAAGGATTTTCTTCAGTTTTTTAATTGCCTCTTTGTCAGAAGCCAGTTCAGTTTCCGCGTCTTCAAATTTTACTAAACGCACCATTTTTGCAGCAGCCTGAGCACCTGCTTGGATTGTTACTTGTATTTTCTCAATTGATGACCCTGTATGGACTGACATTACATGGCAATTAATATCACTGTTGCTGGTTATTGTTATTAATAGTAGCAAAGGACTACACTAGCCGTAGTATTGTATAACAGTATTGTTCCTGTTTTTTGTTATTAATAGCAGTAGAGGACTACAATAGCCCAGATTGTGCCAATTTCTGCTTTTATATTGTATGTGGGAGATAAAGCAACATTTTTTTTTGCAGTTATATTTGCATTTGGTGAAAATGGATATTTCTGGTATTTAGTGACTTTAATAGTGTGTCATGCAAATTGAACTTACATACATTTTTCAGTGTTGAGCATGATGCTAGATTCATTTCAAGTGAATAAAAAATTGCAGATAATTCAGTCAGCACATCCAGGTCACTGGAATAAATTGCTTTTTTGACCAGAGTTTATTGGCGGTGCCTTTCTTGGCAACTGCTCTGATAAGAGAATTACTTGTTGCCATATCGGTCTTGACAAATTAACATTAATTTTTGTGTTTATATATTAATTAATTAGATATTGTGCTTGCCTCTGGATATTTAAAGGATGGTTCAGAGTTCAGGCCACTAGCCTGGGACTTGGGAAACCTTTGCTCAATATCTTTCTCTGTTACAGATTTCATGTATGACCATGGACTAGTCATTTAGTCTCTCTGGGGTGTCGTGACGATAAATATATTAAATATTGTAAGGTGCTGAGATACTAAGATAATACGGGCCATGAAAGTGCCTAAGATAGACAAATATTTATTAGTTTCTCTCAAGACAATAGTATTTACCCGGTTTGCAGGTAAGTTTAAAAGCATTCTCCCCAACCAGATAATAGAGAGGAGCCTTTCTGATAAATGCAGCATTCACACTTTTTCTTTCTGCGCAAATTTCAACTCCAAATGTACTTGCATTGAAGCACATGGAACGAACAGATGGTACTTTCTGTTGGGATGATTGTCCAGCTGAATAGATGTTTCCTGTTGAAATGATTTCTGAAGACAGTCTACCCTATTGTGTAATAAATACATGTCAATGTTAGATTCTGTGATGCCAATAATAAAAAATATCATCAAATTGTTAAGTCTCCTGTTTTAAGAATAGATTCCTGTATGTTTTATAGAGGTGATTAATTGATCTGCTTGAGATTCTGGTTGTCTGACATGGAATGACCCTTTTGTCAGCTGGTCAAATTGGCCATGTCATCTCATGGTCAAGTAGGCCATGTCATCTCACATTTATGGTATCTATTTAGAATAGAAGGGGAAGGAGCATCAGGATTTAAGGCTGGAAAATGGAGTTCCACCTAATCATGCTAATTAGTTTATTTTGCTTTGTTTGTTCAGTGATTCAAGCTATGTTCACTGAATCCCAGTATCTCAGTAACCCTATAATGACTGTAGAAGTTCTAGACAAAAAGAAATTTATAGTATGGAATTCTGTCCTACAATAAATATTGAGCCAAATTGTGGAGCCCTTACTCAAGTCAATGGAGCATTTGCCTTGATAGGGTTCTAGTAAGGACTACAGGATTCATCAGCTAAGAAAGCCACAAAGATCTCCTAGATGGCCAAAGTGGATGACATTAGAAAGTGCTTCCCCTAAGCATTCCATATAGGGCAAACAATGGTTCCAAAGGACCCACTGAATTACAGTTAAGAGGTTGGATCTAAATCTGTGCAATGCAATTTATGGTTTCCCTGAGCAATGAAGCTAACAGCTACAGGGACAGAACCATGACTTTCCACCAGCCAGGTGCATGGTGCCTCTTTAAATGTAGTAAAAGGTTTACAATCAATTTTACTTTTTCAGAAATGAGTAAATACTTCACATTTTGTGGACTACCTGACAAAATTCCTGAGTTGTCAGAGGCATACTCTAAAAATAGAGCTTTTAATGGTAGCTCTTTCTTTTGTAGGTAAATTTCAACTATGCTGGGAATCATCCAAGTTAGGCTTATCATTTAGTTACTGTTCATTTAGCATCAGTTCAACAGTCAGGGCCAGACTGGGTGCTGCAGCTCTCCGCAGATGCAGCAGCGAGACATAGACTAGGAGGATTCAGCTTGTTTCAGTGCCACAGGGGCTGCTCTACCTTATATACTCCTTGGGGAATTCTGCACCACTGCATGCATGCATAATTAATAAGCCATGCATAGGTTTAATTTCTTGCTGAGAAAAAAGCTTCTGCTGAAAACTTGCTGCAGTTCTCCCTTTTGTCCACCAGAGGACGCTGTGGCAACAGAAGGCAGCAGCTCCCAGCAGAAAATAACTTCTGCAGTTCCACGTTTTGCCCACCAGAGCGCGCTGTGGCACTAGAACACAGCAGCAGCTCCCAGCCAGCTAGGGAAGAAAAGAGCCTTCACAGCAGACCAGGTCAGGAGACAGGAGCTATGAGGAGACAGACAGCGTGAATGCTGGCGGGGTCAGACAAGGGCTCATAAGGGCTAGTGGGGGAGGATAGACTGGGGCAGGGGCTGAATGGGAGTGGAGGCATAGGGCCATGGGGAAGGGAGGTGCAGCGCCACATGGTGATGGGGGAGGGGGTGCAGAGCTACATAGGGACATAGGGTGTCTGAGTGGGGGCATAGAGACTCATGGGGATGAGGCGGGGGTGTAGGGCCACATGGAGGTGGGGAGAGTAGATGTCTGAGTGCAGTTGGGGAGACACGTGGACAGAGGGTGCAAGGACACACGGGGATGTGGGGAGTGGGTGTCTTAAGTGGTGGTGCAGGGACACATGTGCCTGACTGAATGGAGGAGGCCAGCCAGGATCTGTATGGGGGAAGCTCCCTAACAGTCCCTCTCCCCGCCCCCCCCCCCCCGTTCAATACTTTTCCTACCCATACCCAACAACCCTCCAAGTTCACACCCAAGCTCCTTCTCAGCAATTATTTCCCTCTCACTCAGATCCTCTGTTACCTCTGACTCCCCCCAGCCCTTGCACTGCTTCTGGGGGTGTGTGGGAAATATGGTTCTGTATTGTAGTTTAAACAAATTATTACTCAAAGTTCTGTATTAATATGCATAGTAAGTAATCTATTTGTCAAAAAACATTTTCTGAATTTTTTTTTTGTCTGTTACACACAAACTTGCTGACAGGTATTTTGAAATAAATGACCAAAAATATTTGAAACTGGTGTGATTATATTGGGTTATTTTGACAAATAAAATATGCAGAATTTTGCAGAATTTGAAAATATTATGTGCAGAATTTTTCATTTTTTGACGCGGAATGCCCCCAGGAGTACTTATAGCAGCCTCCCCATGATTGCCTATAGGCTTTGCCACACAAAGCACTATGGCCACTCTCCTTTGGACCCCCATCCCACCCATGAACCAATTGCCAACATACCCCTCTGGCAGAGGCTGTGAGAAGGACAGTACAGTGTTGTGTGTGCCATCCCTTGTTGCTCTTGCATTGGAGGAATTCTCCACAGGGCCATTGTGTCTCCTATACATTACTAGAGCATCACAAAGATGCTGGACTAGGAAGCCCTTAGTGAAAACTGTGTCCCACAAATGGAATTATATTCAATCACTTGACTTGTCACAAAAACAGACATTCATCCCTGAACCAGAAATGTCCCATTCCTCAACATCAGATTTCAGTTCTACTTGTTGAATAATCCACCCATCGACGCATGGAACATTTTGTAACCCTCTGTTAATTTACAGGAAGGCTACATGAGAGTTACAATGCATTTAAAGGGTTGTGGGCCTTTCCCATAGGAAACTGCAAAAATTAATTATTCAAGACAATGTTATGGTTTCTAAAAACAATTATGTTAGCCTGACACTGTGGTTAAATTCCAGATTTTTGTTATATCATTACTATTGGGTTATTTTTGTCCGAAGGTTGTACTTGACTCATTTTGAAAAAAATAACGGGTCAGAAATCATTAATACAAATTCACTTCTGGATAAAGGAGATAATCTTACACTGATCAAAAAAACAAAAGGAGTGTTCAAAATCCAATATATATTACCCTTATTTTATCACTCTCGCTTGATGCGGAACCTGAATCGAAGGACAGCTTCATTATGTCAGGCACTGTCTCAGGTAGAAGAACCGGCGTCATCTTAGTGCCAGCTAAGTCTTCAAGATTTCGTGTAACAGCATATGTCTTAGACCTGCAGAATAAACATGAAGGGGAATGTTGTATCGATAAGCACTTCTGAGGAAAAGATCTGAATTATATCTTGTGGCATGTACTTAGCAACAAACATCCTACCTTGCAAATTACTTCACAGATATTTACAGAAGTCATCCTGCTAGTGAGATTGTCAAGCCCTATAAAGGCTGCAGAGAAATGTAGACCAACATTTTCAAAGCTGGGTGCAAAAATGTAGGCCCCTCTGTTCATACTTAGATTTTCAGAGGTGCTGTACACCTGCCTGCAACAATCTTTGAAAGCAGTGGGCTCTGTGCATGTAAGCACATTGGAAAACGGGGCCTGGTGTCTAGCTGTGGATTTAATTGCTTAGCTTTTGGCTCCCATGTTTGGAAATTATGGCCTTCTTTCTAATTTTCAAAATTGTACATAGCCTAGAAAAGACTAGCACTTGGGATGCTTGTTTCTAAACTGTTACTTCATCCTCTCTTTTTTATAATTAAAAATAATAAACACTAGGGAAAGTACACCATGAAATGTAAATTCTTGTGTGACATTTATTAAAAATGCGATTGAAGAGAGATGCCGAGAGTCACCTGAATAAGACATCCGCAACTTTCTGCAACTGCATTATTGCTAGAATCATTGCTTTTCCCAGACCAGGAATGGTCAGAACTTCATTTACATAATAATATTCAGTACCGAGGTTCCTAAGCTGTTGTCTGTGGACTGCTGGTGGTGCAAGAGCACTGGGATCAGGTGAGATTCTGTACTGCACCCCTTAAAGCTCAGAATGAGAAGGGGGCTGAGGTGACTTTTAGCCACCATTGTGCCTTCCCAATCCTGGCCTGCCCCATGGCCTGGAGAATCCTCCTCCAGCCAGATGTGGGGCTTTTAAAGTCCCTTTACACTTCTCCAGCCCTTTTGTAAGGGGGCCCACACAGAGATGAGGATCTTACCTCTGGTGCTTGCTCTTTATTTCTAGGTGTTTAATAGCATTACAATACAACTAAAAATACCTTATGTACTCTCCTAATGTTCCTTTTTCATGTTAGCAGTTGCTGTAGCTACCACAGGGTTGTTATGGGATTGTGAATGAGAGGAGGTGGCCTGCCTGACCGCGAATGGGGAGATGGCCTATGAGATGATCTCTATTATAATAAGGTCCACACTGTGTGAAAGTCTGAGAGCTCTCAATCTTCCCTATTTGAAAGGTGAATTTGTATTCATTTGATGTTGCTCTCTTCCTCTTGAAGACTCTTGCCATGCTGCGTGCACTGTAAAGCATACAATTGCACTTTATGTGGAACACCTCAATAAAACACGTGTCACCCAGGGGGGCTTTGTTTGCTTTTTCTGCTCTCCCATTTTAGATAAGGACATGACAGCAACGCTCCATGCTGAGCGTGAGTAGAACCTTGAAGAATGGAATCTGAAGTGAAATATTCTTCCTAACAAGCTGAGTGGATAAAAGAAAATACAAATCAACATGCATTTCAGATGGCTCATCTGGATAAGGGAGACAAAGAAAAAAGCAAATGGCTTTTATTTCAGTCCCATTCAATAATTTAAATGACCACCAAACAGCAGGCTGGGTCTCCAGGCACAAAGCTCTCCTATTCCTTTTATTTTTTTTTGTATTTTTTTATGCCAATAGTCTACTCCTGCCACCTAATGAAAGCGGAGGATCAATTCCTCCCTGTTGTGCTCAGAGAGCTGACAATGCAGCTGCATCAGAGGTGACACATGTCAGTGTCTGCAGAATCACACAGCACAGTAAAAATAGGCTGCAAGAGCCAGCTCTGGCTCTTTAACAAGAAAAAAACAGTTACAAAGAGAGCCAACAGCTATGGTATGAAAGAATCTGTTCTCTGTGATCCCTACACAAGGGAGAAAATAAAAGGGAGTTTTTCCAATATATGTAATAGTGTATTTCTTGGGTAACAGAGGAAGCTGTTCATTTATCTGTGATATAATATCAGCAAAATTCAATGTGTATCTGTGTGTGTGTGTGTGTGTGCGTGCGCGCGAAGGGGGAGGGGAGAGAGATTCTATTGAACTAGGCCCATTTATGTCAGCAGCGAGTGTTGTCCTAAGTACTAGCATAGAAAAAAGAAAATAAGATCTATATATGAATATGTTTCATTATTTAAAAAAAGACTTTATTCATTTGAAAACACTACCTATAAGAACTAAATAAATGATACACAAGTAACAACCTTCTGGCCAAATTCTGATCTCATTTGCACCAGTGAAAAGCCAAAGTACCTCCGCTGAAATCCACAGAATTACTCCTGATTAATACCAGGAAAAATTAATTCAGAATCTGCACAAGAATGTTAAAAAAATAAAGTTTTGAACTGGTATTGAACTTCCCTCCCACACATGCACACCACATCTCCTTAGTAATGTCCTGTACCACATACTGGCCCACTTGTGTACTCCTTTCTAGGAGAGTAAAATTATCTCATGTCACAAAAAATTGTGCAGTTCTGTCATTAATCTTATTTATAAGAGGCTCCTGTGAAGCAATTTCTGCTAGGCCAACCTACAGTTTTTTAAAAACTGGGACACAGCACTATGCAAGTGAATGTATATATTTCAGTAGCTTGTCTTTATGAATATGAGATACATTTTCAGAGCATGGATTCTCTGGCATCTCTTCATATATATACTTTAAGCACAAGGCTCTGATTTTCCCCAAAGCTTATTTACATTTCTTCCTGTAAATGTTATAGGAAAAAATATGTTTTTAAGTGGCCATCTGCTAGCAAGCTGAATATAACATCAATAAATATGCAAAACCCAAGAAGTGTGTGGAAAAGGGTTTAAAAATACCTTGGGTTTGTATTGTCTCTCAAATTCAGTTTAACTTTGTTTGGATTGGATTGAAACAAATGCTTTGTATTTTTCATGTAGTATTATTAATGGGTAGTTGTGATGTGTGTTGAAAAGGGAGTCTGAGTCCTAAATTTGCTGTCCTGTCTTGGGGTTTCAGTGTCTTTATCATCAACACTTTAAATCAATTCTTCAAAAGGCAGCGATTTCTCATCTGGGTTTTTATTTGCTGCTGGAGTCTCACCATTCCCACAGATATGGTGCACTAGCCTAGATAATATTGAACCAAATTTTACTCAGTTACATGCCCATGGAAGTCTGGTCACTCTCAAAGCATGAGTGCCAGGAGACAGTCATGCTAGCTTCCCCATGCAGCCAACTATCTTCTCACTATCTGTAATGTCATTGTAAGCTCTCAGTGCAGGTTGGTTGGACTAGGTGACTTTTTAAGGTCTCTTTGAACACTGTGTTTCTATAATGCCTAGGTAGCTCACTGAGTGTGAAGTCCATATAGTTTCATTATGAAGGCTGCTCACAAAGGGCTCTAAATAGCAAATGCCTCCAACTTCTCAGCTTGCCCTTAAGAACCATTCCCTGTGGTTTCTTTAACAGAGGATACAAAGCTAACTAGGTAAATAGTGTCAGAAAATTTCCAAAATGTTGACTCCAACAGATTTCTTATAACTTGACAGGAAGAACTGAACTGTTCAAAATATTATGCAAAACAAATCCACATTAAATTAAGGTTTCCTGCTAATTCTCCATATATTGACTTAATATTTTTCCTTTTACAATTAAGTTATTATTTGTCCCAGAAGTACCTTGGTGACATGAGTCAATATTTTATTCTCTGATCATTCCCCTTATGTGCATATTGTTTCATTCTGAGTGCATATGCCATTACTCACTTGTTTTGAAAATAGTTTTGAAATTCTTTTTTAAGCATAAGAAAAATTGATGGTGATAAAACTTTGCTCATCTTTGCTAGAGTCTATACCATTAATGTATGTGTTTGTTTAGGCATTATCTAATTATTTCTATCTAAGATGATTTCAGGTGACATATAACTTACTGTGCTTTGATACTCAGAGGTGAGCAAAGGGAAGTGGTTTAAATAGAAAGGCATGGCTCCTGAGTTCTAATCCCACAGTTCTAATGCTGGCTCACTCTCTGACCTGGAACAAGTCATATAACATTTCTGTGTCTCAGTTTCCTTTTCTGACAGATAGGGAAAATAACTTACTAGTTTTGCAGGACTGTTGTACATTAGTTAAATTTGAAGCTCCAGGTAAATGCTCAGCATTACAATTAATATTATTATTAATTATTATTATTATTATTATTTCCTTAATATTCCCTTTAACCTGTCCCACACTGGAACCCACTCATAGTGTTTGGCATAAATATACCTTTCTAGCTGATCTCAGGGATGGACGTGTGGTCCATGCAAGAGACTGAACAAACAACTTTGGGCCATGACCCCTTTGAAGCTCTTGCACAGATAACTGATGCTCTGTCAATTGTGGAATAATTCAGTCTCTGTTTAGGCATCTGGAATGCTTCCTGAGCATGTTCACTGGAACCCCCAAAGTCATTGTGGAGAACCTGGTTCTGATCACTCTTGATGGAGTGAAGGATTCACCCTTGGAGGAGGGTGTGATACAGAACGTCTAATAAGACAGTTTGTGACCATAAAAGGGAAAGGAGACTTCTAGGGGCAAATAATGATCTGCCTCCATGACTGCTAAACTGAAGAGACCTGCAGAGCTTCCAGGAGCCAGCAGCCATGAATGCTAACTTCAGGTGAGTCAAACACTGAAGTCTTTCATGGCTGCCATAATACTGGAACAAAAACTTGTTAACATTTCTGGGCACTGTAAATTTCTGTTGTTGCTGGCACTTCCCCTTTGTGATTAATTTTCAGCCTGGCTTTCTGTATCTTTTGTATGTGAACATTTTCCCAAGCTTTGGTCTGCTGCTTTGATTCCTTGGACACTCTCTTTTTTTCCCTCCTTGTCTCTCTTTGTGCTTGTATTTCTATCTGTTTTTGGTTCTTTGGCATCTTTGGCATCTTCCAGAGTGTTTTGCAGTTGCATGAATGGTAGTAAATCAAGTTGACCAATCAGGCAAGAAGATTAAATGCCCACCACAGGAAAACCAGATAAAAACACAAGAAATGCTGAATTCTGTACAATGTTAAAACAGTGTGTGTGTGTGTGTGTGTGTGTGTGTGTGTGTGTGTGTGTGTGTGTGTGTGTGTGTGTGTGTGTGTGTGTGTGTGTGTGTGTGTGTGTGATTAGCAATATATTCCAGTTATAATCAATGGAGTTTATTCTGCTTAAGCCTAACCTTATGCTTTCAAATGCAAACTTTTTAATACATATATATTGTGTAGTTATTTGAGAGAAAAAAATGATGAAATGAATGTTATAAACAATTTGGGCCTAAAAGTGGTTTAAAAGAGAAAAGCAAGTGAAGACCACTGGAGAGAAGTGGCATTTATATAAGCATAATTTTGATTCAAGGCATTTACTCTCTAATAAGTAAGTTATGCCAGACAGTGCCAGTCAGCCAAATTATTTGCATGGGGTGATTCCTAAAAAGGACATGCATTTTATTTTCAAAAGATTCCTTTCTGCATTACTACATGGGAAGATAATATAATATCACCAAAAGCATCATAATATGACTGATACAACCTGATATGAGAAAGTTCAGAAATCCCAGTCATAAAATGGATGCATCTTACCTTAGAGTAATAACATCAGTTTCCTGGCTGCATGGTGGGATTTCCAATTTGAAATTCTTATCCTTAATATTCACAGTAGCTGCAACATTCATAGGGATATTTACATTCACTTTAGCATATGCCTCCAGTCCAGCTTGGAACAGGTGTGTATTAGTTCCCATTACAAAGATCATGTCCTTGACCATGCTGAAAAATTAGAACAACATGGTGAAATTGCACACATACAGTAAACAGCTGACAGATACTTACAATTGCCCTGTGCATTTGGAAATATGATCATCTTATTTTGTACTAAATATTTACCTTAGGGTCAGCTTGGATCGCACTTTAATATTGGCATTAAGTAAGTCAGCCAGTCTGAAATCAGAACTTGGAGTTGGTGAAATCTGTGCTTGAACTATTGTAAAGAAAGAAAAGAATATGAAACTGTGTAAAAAGTACCTTGCAGTCCTGCATACCACTTGATTTTCAATTTGCCTTACCACTTCCTGCAACGTTTGTGAAAGAAGCATGATACAAGCTTGTTTCCATTGGGAATCCAATACACATAGGCACAATGCGACGGACTTCGGCAGACAACAAAGCTTTCGACCACTGGGTCCCTACACCACTTTGAAGATGATTTATGAATTTCTTTATTGAGGGAATTTTTTCTTCTGGTCCATAGAAGGCCTGCAATTATAGATTTGCTCTGTTTAAATAAGTAGAACTTGAATATCATAGTCCATGTCACAAATTATGCTGCAGGAGAAAATCTGCCAGCAGTGATAATAATTACTGTTGATCAAAGTTTGAACTTATTGTATATGATCAAATCCTTACCGCAAAACATCTCATGAGTGTAAAGTTAAAAAAAAAGGAAAGACAGAAAAAAAAAGAAACAGTATTTTACACCTTTTGATCATGTGTCTGATGGTTCCATCAAAGAGCTACCTGTAATAGAGTTTGGATGGAATCTTTATCAAGTGCACCAGAGAGGATTTCTTGTTCAAACATCTTCACGTAGACTGCTGCAAGAGGTTTGTCACTGGGCTGCGCCTTCCAGTCAGAGAGCTGTGTGACAAGAAGAAGTTTGTTAAACTGTTCCTGGCACTGGTAGGATTAACCCCTTACTACATTTTTTTTTTCTGTTAACGCACCGTTTTCAGAACTTCCCTCACATCAAATGCACTGTCAGAATCACTGTCAGGTAAGTGTCTTCTCGCTAATATCTCCTGCAGTCTTTCTGCTTTCAGTCCCACCTGCATAAATAAGTAAATCAGAAATGAAAAAAAGAAGTGTGGGAGGAATTAAAAAACAGCTATATTAATCAGAGAAAAATTGTGGGAATGCCCATTTACCTCCAAAGGTTCAGCAATGTGTCCAATGAAATGGGCCCTGAATTTGGACAATGCTATTGATGGGAATATGCTGCCTACATTATTCAGTGTCAATGAATGGACTGCCATTCCAATCATAAGAGACTCTAAAGAGAAAGGAAAATATACAGTAAAACGCAAGCTCAGTTAGTTTTTAAAACCACAGAGTGCAGACTATATCAATTTACTAATTGCATAATATGAGCAATACAGCATGACATGAGAGAGGCCAGAAATCCCAGTAATAAAACTGATGGCATAAAACTGTCATAAACAGAATATTCTGCATATTTGAACTATTAATGGACAAAATTACAATTCCCTTGCTCGTTGTATAGCAATTATGCTATTTTTTCAATTGCTTCTGCTATATCATTTACATCCGGTCAGATTCTGTAACATCAGCTTATGAGGTGCATTTACAAGACATCATTCAATGTAACTTGACAAAGGGGACCAGGAATTGAAACAGATTTGCCATCCTTTGCTAACAGTTTAGGGAAAGTGATATAGATGTCCTATAAGGACAGATGGTGAGGTGTAGATGTGTCTCCCAAATTACTCTAAGGCAGTTAAATACATCTAGTAATAAAAGTTGCAACTCCTTACATGAAGTGGCACTAATTGCTTGGTAATTGTTAACTGTCAGGTAAATAGAAAGCAATGTAATTTATATGTATTTCCCATTCTCTAGGTTTATCATACACAATGGGGCAGATCCTAGGGCATGGTTAATCTGTACAGAACACGTCAGATGGCTCTGTGCTAAGGTGGTTTAAAACTCTCCCTTGCACTCCCTTGATCTTGGTGCATCTCTGTCCAGTCTAGTTCCTGTTCTGTGTGAAAGCAGCCTCAAGGCTCTTCTGAAAAAAAAACTGGGCTTCAACAACAAGAGCAAAACCATATGAGAACCAGGATAGCACAGGGGCATCCCTACTACAACTCCTTTCCACCAGCTATGTCCACTCTTCCCTTGTTACACCAGCAGCAGCTAGTGTGAGTGGCTGAAGAACTCCTGTGTTAGATCTCTGCCACTGGAGGGTCACCCTTACTTTGGAATTATACTCCAAAACTGGCTTTAGGACCAGACTATACCAATAATGCAGCACAAAGTTGAATAAACTTTACTGAGACCCCCATGTTGCTGCAATCCCATTACATAACACAGGAATCTAATGGAGAAAGGACTGGAGGCAACAAACTAAGCCATCAGGAGCTTTAATTTTGTATGGTCTGCAATACAGCCAAGAGATGTCATTTTAGTGTGTAACGATCCCACACTGGATCACCCACTAAGGAGTAAATCTGGGGCATTCAACACCAGAAACCACAGGTCTCCACCAATTGAGATAGGTCCAGTAGCTAGTAGCATTAGTACTCTATTATCCTTTATATGAACCAGCCACTGATGTAAGATATGACACTTAGTGTGTTACAGTGCATATTGTCTACTTTCTAGGTCATGAAATCTTGTTGTTAATCTAAACATTGTACCTACTGACACTTAATAAGAATTGCTGCTTGTAAATTATTAGATGATTACACAAAATGTATTAACTTGAAGACAGCATGGACATTTTCCATCAGTGTGTGTCAGTGACTCATACAGCTTGAGTAGCAAATATTTTTAGTTTTCTGAGAAAATATTTACCAATATTTACCAATGCAAAATCGTGTTGGCACAGCCATATGATGCACTGTAGCCATTATATCTGGAGAGATGTGGATACATATAAATGCATCTGACTACATGGCATATCTTGAGGAAGACTGAGAGACTGATGGAAAAAACAACAATGCTGACAAAAAGCAATGTTCAAAAATGAAACCCTAAAATATTAATAAATGTGTTTTATGTAATTCTATAATAATTTCTAGAGTATCTCCCTGAATGCATTTTAAAAGGTACAAAAGTTCACATAGCACATATTAGTGATTTCATTTCTTCAGGCACTCTCTGTCTGCGTCTCCAAGGTAGCAAGCATGTGTATCGTATATTACTGTGATCACTGTGGTACGTACTATACTTATTTCATTGTAGAGCAGATTAAATGGTTATGTAAAATCCACGAAAGAAAGGCAGAGCAATAACAATCTACCAAGGCGTTGCAATAAAATAATAAAATAAAATAATAATAATAATTAACAACAACAAAATACATCAACATTTGTCACTATAGGTTTAGAATGTTTCAAGGACTTGTTTTTCATTGATTTTTTACAAAAATAGCTTTAAATATCCTGATGAGTTACAAAAGTGATAAAAACATCCCAATACAGAGGGACTGTGTTTATAGATATAATCGCCCTAGTCTGCCAGCTACATATGCCAAATTGTTGGGGCTGTCATGATCATTTGTATGGGGGAACCACTTAAATAATCACCATTATCAAATATAACTTGCATGAAAATAGCTAGAATTTGGTTGAGCAAGCATGTGTCTTCTTATCATGCTCTCTCTCTTTATACAGCTAACGGCCATACACTGCCTATGACCTGTGCAAGAAACTCCCATTGACAGGAGTGGAATATCAACAGGATCCTATGCATGGATCTACTGTATTGTACAGGAGAATTAAGGGTATGATGGTGCAAGAAAAAGCTATGGACGTAAATCTTAGTTGTTCATGGGAAAAGGAAATGTTTGGGTCTGAATATTTTCAAACTTGAATGTTTAAAGATAGTCACCTATTTTCAGAAGTGATGAACATTCACAGCTGCATTTGAATTCAGGGGGAGTTGTGGAGGCTCAGCACTTTTAGAAATCAGACCATTTATATTCAGTTTTGGTCAGTTTTAGTGCTCACCTATGGTTTGAAAACTTGGCCTATGTCTGCATTGTTCCTAGCCCATCATGGAAGCTATATTGGGCTGGCTGTGTACAACGTAAAATGCACAGGGATATAAATGTCTTTAAAGGGAAGATCCTTAGATATGACATATTCTTCATGACAGAAGAATTTTCAGGTGCAATGTGCAACTGACAAGCAGTTCAGAAATCTGTGGGTAGAACTGGGCTTGTATGATTGGCTTGTATGATTCCCCTCCCACTCTTAACTTATGTGTAATTTATTTCAAAGCCTATAGGTGATTAATATAGATGGAGAAATTTGAGCCTTACCTCTAAACATACTAAAGCGGAAAACTTTGCTGAATCGATAGCTAGGTCTGTCAAGTTTGGGGCTGAGTATTCTGATAGCCATTCTGCAGGCAGAAGCCCTGAAAGATTCAGTAAATTGCACCATATTAACATCTCCATTGCAGTTTTCAGGAAAGCAAGTTTCTCTTTTAGAGAAATAATGTGTAGTGCCCTTACACGACTTGGAGATCTGGAGCTGTACTTCTGCCCAGAGCCCTCAGGGACGTAAAGATGAAAGTTGCCACTTGCATGCTAGGTTCTTTTAGCATAGCATTAGCTAAAGTCATCAAGACAGGAAGACCTGGTTTGGTTTCAAGCAGAACAAAGGCAGCAATCATTCGGACTTCAGGATTAATCTTGTGGTTTAGGAACAACTCCAGGGTAATATCTTGTACCTGAAAAGAGTAAATAGAATTTTAAGTTACTGTATGTTTGAACATTTGCAATTAACTATTCATCTGTTCCCACGCTTAACCACAATTGTAGCACAAGTCTTGTGTTAGAAACAAAATCCATGCTTTATTTTTTCCATTTAATTTTTGCAAGTAATGTGGCAACAAAGTTCATAATTTTAAGTTCAGAAGGGACCATTATGACCATCTATCTAGTCTGACGTCGTTGGGCCAAAGGACCTCATCCAATGTATTTTGCATGAAACCCAGAATTTCTGTTCGAGCTATAGCAATTCTTTTAAAAAGCTAGTCAGTCTTGGCTTAAAGACTTCAAGTGATGAAGAACCTGCCACCTACCTTCTAAGTTGTTCCAACGGTTAGTTACCCTGAACATGCCTTTTTTTCTAGTCTGAATTTGTCTAGCTTCAACTTCCAGCCATTGGATCTCATTATAGCTTTTTGTCTGCTAGACTGAGCAGCCCTCTACTATAAAAAATCTCTTCCCCACATACATACTTGTAGATTCTCATCCAGCCACCTCAAGTTTACACAACAAATTTAACTGCACATTGTTATATGTGACAAATATAGTCTGATCTGTACAATATTTAGTAGTGTAAGCATCCAGGTTGTGCAGTGTAAGGGCTTGATCCAAAATCCTTTAATGATCAAGCTCTGACTGACCTGATATTAATTCAATGATGTGGATTAGCAAATGTTAAAATAAAGGTGACTACAAGGATGCAAATGTTTCCAAAATGTACACAACTATTTCAAATCAAGCAATGAAATGAAAGGCCACCTGATAGGACTGATTAGTGCAAATTTGTGTGTAGTAAACCACAAACCTGGGATCACATTGTTTCTTATACAGTGGAACACCCAGTCATGGGCATTAAAATACTTCAGATTAGGGTTTTTCCAAAAAGTGCATAATGTAATGTAATGTAATGAAATAACTGCCTGGCCCACCTGAGGAGTGCTGGGCTCAGGGGGGAATCACAGCCACAGTACCACTTTGAAACACCAAAGCAGCTTTTTCTTTTCCTCTAAAGAAGAAACCATGCTCAACCCCTATCTCCCTGCTTAGATATCTCATGCAACCTAGCAGCTGTTTCCTTATTTTTCTGCTAAAAACACATTCTGGAGCGTTTTACCCTGGAGCCAATATATGGGATCAAGACAACATATACGAAAATTGGGTATAACAGAAATCCTGATAAAGCCTCAGTGGGATGTTGTAAATACAGCTGATGTAAATAAAGATTAATTAAAACCATATATTTTGTTTTTGTTTAGAAAAAGAAAAGAAAACAAAAATATTCCACCCTGAGTGATTAAAAAAGAATCTTGAACGTAAGTCAAACTTGAAAACATAAGGTTTCTGGTTTAGAATAAAACTGTTTTCAGGTGAGAGGAGCTGTAAAGCCAGATCTGTGGAGTAAGAGACTATTTTGTGCTGCCTGATCATAATATAACTCAAAGACAAAAGTAACATTTAATAAATGTTCCATTTATGGTGTAAACACACACAATGTCTATACATTCATAATTAGGATTCAAATCTGCAATATCTATGAGATATAAATATATTGCTAAGATATGGCTCTGATTTATGACTAGATGAGACACTTAATCTATAGTTAATAAAAATCTTTGGAAAACCTTGCTTTGTGGGTTCTCTCTCACACCAGTGTTGAAATAACACTAAACACATTTTGATCAGTAACTTCTCTCTCATGTATCTTTGGAAAATAAGATTTTAAAATGAAATGTGGACAATAACCCAACAACAGAATAATGAACGTATCCTTATATTAAGCTATTCCATGCATTCTGAAATACTGAAGATGAATGTGTCATAAGGAACTGGAGGTTCCCACTCATAAATAATGGAATTAATATAAAGAAAACCACCAGAAGTATGTATAAAATGCCACTCCTGTCTTGCAACAAATAGAAACAACACAGTGAGCTTATAGCACATTCTAAAGAGGGATTCTTTGTTTCCTTACCTTTCGTGGATCTCTCTTGGCCAGGTTTCTCAGGGCCATCACTGCATTACTTTGAACCCTGAGTGGGAGATCAGAAGCATCAGAAGCATATCCTGGCATAAACTTCATGATGCGCTTTAGGATGTTTGGATGTCCTACATTCCCCAAGGCCTTCAGGGCCAGGACCATTTCTTCCTCCTTGGCCCTGCTGGATGCTTCAGCTGCAAAATCATATAGTGGCTGAAAAAAAAAAAAGAGGGTTTAAATTGCAATTCTGTTCTGTAGACATACCCGGGGGGGGGGGTCATTGAGTAGTTTTAGTTTGTTCAAATAATTTAATGGAAGTATTTTCAGTTGCATTTAGTGCTCATGGAAACTGCTGGAATTTTAGTGCTGAAGACTGAAGTTGTGAATTTGTTCTTGGAACAAGTACAGCATAGACAGCAGCAATGCACAGTTCCTTACCGATATACCTTGAACACGATGGGTTAGATATATAAAGGCACAAATGGCAGTTAGGACCCAATTCCCATTGACTTTCAATGGGAGTTAGGAACCTGGCATTGGTGCCTTTGAAAAATCTTTCCATACCTGTTTAAGAACCCCCCTAGATTCAAGAAGACAGACTAGTCTTTGGGCTCATTCTGTCTTTAGTCTCTTTTAAGAGATGGTTTATAAAGGTTCCAATCTCTGCCAACTGGAGTGGCAGTTTTTATAGCATCGACTTCTAGGGAGACCACCAGACCATTTCATTCTGCTGCTTGTAAAGCAAGCAAATCATAACATTTTTTAGTCACTGGGCAGGATTTGTACTTGTGGTCTAAACAGCTGTCACTTTTGAGTGTGTGGTTAGAACTAACTATTGCCTGGTAGATAACTCTTCTGACTGTACAAACAAGGTAGCATTTTGGTGACAGGAGGTTCTTCAGTGCTGCAGAAGACCCGGAGCGGACCCCCTCGCCGCCGAAGTGCTGCCAAAGCCCCGGACCACTGCCGAGTATTCCAGTCGGGCCCCGCAGATCATAAAGCCGGCCCTGCTGGTGAGTGACCTTGTGCAAGTGACTTAAGCCCTTTGTGCTTCTGTTTGCTCAACTGCAACATGAGGAAAATGATACTTACCACCTTTGCAAAGCACTTTAAGACGTACTGAGGAAAAACGCTGTATAAGAACTGGATATTATTATTGCCAGTGTAGTCTACTGGTTTAAGTAGGTGACTGGGTGTCAAGATTTCTGGGTTCTATTCCTAGCTCTACAACTGACTCATTGCTTGACTTTAGGCGAGGAATTAAGCTTTGTGTTCCTTCATTTGCACATCTGTTAAATGGTTCTGTTTATCAGTACCATAGAAGTGTGTCCATAAGCGCCAATTTTCTCCGGCGCTGGTGGGTGCCCATGCCCCCCTTTCCGCACCCTTGGCGCCACCTCAACTCCACCCATCCCTGCCCTGACCCCACCCCCATTCCAACCCCATCTCCAAAGTCCCTGCCCTAACTCTGTCCCTTCCCTGCCCCTGTTGGATCCCATCCCCACATCCCTGCCCTGGCCCTGCCTCTTCCCCCAGTGTGCTGTGTTCCCCCTCCTCCTCCCTCCCTCCCTGCCCCACGAATCAGCTGTTTTGCAGCACAAGCGCTGGGAGGGAGGGGTGAGAAGTAGGATGCTGCGCTCGCAGAGGAGGCGGAGGTGAGCTGGAGAAGGGGTGCTGGGCGGGGCCACAGGGAGTGCTGGTGGGTGCTCAGCACCCACCAATTTTTTTCCATGAGTCCTCCAGCCCTGGAGTACCCACAGAGTTGGTGCCTATGAGTGCGTCATGAAACTTCACTATAAAGCATTTTGAGAGCCTCAGATAAAAGGTACCATGAAAGTGTGCAGAATGATATGCTTTGTCCTTCCAACCTTAATTGTCTCAATTACAATTTTTCCATTAAAAATAAATAAAAGAAATTCAGGCTGTGTACCTGGAGAGCTGACTCAGGGCAAGAGTCTGAAACGGAGCAGTACTTGTGAACCAATGAGCCATAGACTAGATAGGCAATTCTGTGCAGTAAAGTATCTGAGCGTGCATGAGCCTTTTTCAGGATGAGCTAGAGAGAAAATATTTGGACATTACCATCACTAGCAAGAAATAATTTAATTTTTATTTTGCATTTATGTACATTTTATATAAATCTGCATGCAGGAAAAGGCAGTGCATAGCAATTGATATTCCCTGAAAGGCCGGCTTCTTAGTTGGTCAGTGGCTGTTACTGTATTTCAAATAGTGACCACATGGTATCTCTGAGAAACTTCAGATTTGTTGTTTTAATAATATTCCAGATTTTGAGTTGGGTATTAAATTCTTGTTGTAATCCAAAGGGTGAAAAATCACCCAAGTAGGGAAGGTGAATTTTACTGAGAACTGAGGGATGCATAGTATTCATAAAACTATGAGTGTTCTTTGTTGCTTTATAATTGCCTGAACTGTAGGGACAAAAAACTAAGAGGGATACTAAATATATCCCAATAATTCAGACTGATGGGACTATTTAGCATGAAAGCATATGCTAATATTTTACTTGAACCCATCACTTTCTGCCCCATAGGTGAACATGCTAATAACTGGTCTGTGGTGAGATTCATAGAGGGCCAAGGTTTGCTTTATGCTTCTGAGGGCAGAATCTGACCCATAGAATATGCACAAAATTTTATAATGAGGCTGATTCTACTCTCTCTTACACAAGTTCATTCCACACTGACATTATTCCCTTGACGTCAGCAGAATTACTCTGATTTATACCAGTCTAGCCGTTGTGGGGTCCCTGAGTTACAGAGCCAATCTTGATCTAACTATAAAGTTAATTTGGACAAAAGACGTCCAGAAATCACTTTGCAACATTAAAACTACATCACTTAAGAATATTCAGCTGTTTCATTCTGGCTTCATCTATGTCTCTTTGATTGCTTCCACCCTTCCAACACAGTCAGGAAATAAAGTCTTTTCAACCTCACTGCCAGATATAAAACCTTTGTATTTTCAAAGCCTTTGCAATCTTGCCAAAGGAGTAAATACAACGGATGCTAGAATTGGTGGAGAAAGATTAGAATGTTAAAACATCCTACCACAGATTCCTCTATCACATCACGGGTTGGTGTACTTAAATGCAGGCCCACAAGCACTGCCTGAGCTGCTTCCAAGTCACTGAGTTCTTGCCTTTCAATTTTATGCCTTAAGAATTTGATTGCACTATGAGTCGAAATGGCAGAAATTGTATCCAAAATCAAGCGCCTGCAATAGGAAAGACAGTGATCATTTTCCAGATCTGCATCTGAACACATTAATTTCATATCTTCAATCATAGTTTTAAGAATTAAAGTTACTATTACCTATATACAGGCCGGCTAGAAAACTGTTTCCAGACTGACTCATAGATATCATCATTTGCTGCCCGGAAAAGCTGTACAAGTTTCAGGAATTTTGATGGAGCATCACTAGGAACCCGCTCATGTGTGTGCTCTACCAGATACCGCAGGTTTTCCACTATCTGCAAGAAAATTAAAATATACAGCAAGATCAAATATGTTCCCTTTCCCACAAGCATCAGCACCAATTTACAGCGAAATATTTACTTTCAGCAGTTAATTTTACCTGACTCTCCAAGTTTTTGATTTTGAATAACTGGCCAGGAAGCGGAAGCCATTCACTGCCAAAATAGTACCGAAGTGATCCACGTTTCCGGAATTCTGTTGATGGGACTTCTGGGGAGTGTTTTTCCACATCACTCAGTACCAGCTTCTGCCTGCAATGGAGAAACCCAGTGAACTAACATCATGAGATCCAGCATGCAAAATTAAGAGAGGTTCTGCTCTTAATATAATTATGTATTTTTACAAAAGTGTTTTGTTACAAGATGCAAAGTTATTCACAGACATATGCACTGAAAACCAGAGAGAGGGCCTGATCCTGAGAGAACCTGCAACTCCCAATACTCAGAATGTATCAGGGTCAGATCTAGACTTTACTCCCCTTTAGGATTAAAGAACTGAAATTCCAGGGGAAGGGAAACTGGGTCAGGAGGAGTATGTGTGTTGGGGGTGGGCAGGGTGAGGGGACTTAGTAAATAAGATCAAAGAAAATGTGTGTGTTATATTTACATTTGTGTACTGAAGTTCAGACAAAAATAATGGACTTGATCCTTCATCAGAAATCATCACTGAATTTTGAGCCTGTCTAGAGGTTCCCTGAGAGTTCTTAAACACTTCTTCAATTTCTGGTTTCAAATGGAAGTGGAAAAAGTGAAATACTGCAAGAAATGTTACAGTCTCTTCTTAAATTATTACTGATCCAACTGTAAGCAGAATGTCCTGGGGTTTTCATAAGATAAAATGTTCTCTTGAGAGTTCCCCATCCTGATTTCTGAAGCAAAGAGATTCAGATACTTTGGAAATACATCCAAACCTCTGGAAGGTTTTCAAACTGAACCAAACCATCACCCTTCATCATCAAGAAGTTTTTAATGAAAGACTGTGTTTGTAAACATTTCTTATCCTTGCCATATCTGTGGCTAAAGGGATGTGTCCTATCCTGCCAATTTCATTTAAATAGACCATTTAGGACAGTATAATACTTGTAGGTATTTGTACTGAACATCTGAGAACATTCCAGTAGATACGATTGTACTGAATAGTCTCTAAAACCTTCATAGAAAATTGGCATTTACCAATATGGAATCTCTACAGAGATCTTTGGAAACATTCCACACACAGTTTCTAAGGAATTTCATAAGATCTTTACAAAAATAGTATAGAAATACTCTACAGACAATCCAGTAGGAGCTGAATACAAGGATCTCTACAATCAATAGAGATTTTTCCTCTCCAGAAAATGTATACTATATTACTGGAAGGGCATTGGAGTCTGGTAGTACAATGCCAAGTACACTCAGACAGGTTTCTCTCCCCCTTCCAGGACACGCCAAATCTATTACATACCTTCAGCTCTGAAGTATTGGGAAGAAGCATATGTACATATATGGGAAAATGAATATCAAGGCTTGGTCTACACTTAAAACTTATATCAGCATAGCTATGTCAGCTGGGAATGTGAAGGGGGAAAATAAATCTAGTGACGTGGCTATTACAACCAATCCCCCAATGTAGATGCATCTTGCCAGCAGACACACTCTTCATTGGCATTAGCTAGTGCTGTTCAGGGAGATGGTGTTACTATACTGGGAGAACACCTCCATCTGTCAGCATATGGTGAATCTACACTGGGAACTAGGCTGGCATAGGCATTGTAATGTAGCCATGGCCTAAGGGTGGGATTAAAAGGTAAAATAATAGTAAAACTCCCCTAATATCAATGGGAGCAGTGTTAGGCCAGCGGTGAACAGTTTTGAAAATCTGTACTAAAGTGTATTAAATTTCTTGATATTTTACTTAAGACATATGAAAAATGTATTTAAAGTAGCTTTAATTATCTGACAAATGCTTCCTGGAGACCCAGGCTGCATGCCCTCCTCTTACTACCCCTAATGTGGTTTGCCAAGTCTGCTGGACAGTTCATGGAGTACAGGAGCAGGGAGCAGAGCAAAGCTACTGCTGAGTCTCTTTTCCACTCTTTTGGGAGCATCAAGCAGCCCTTGAGGAACAAGAGGGAAGCAGTCTGTGCTCTCCTGAAGATAGAGGGCCAGGTCCTAAGGGGGTGGAAATCAGTCCATTGGCTCCAAGAGGGGTCTGCTAACTTACAACAGCCTGGGATCTGGCATCTGGTCTGCAATTATGCCTGACCCTTTCCTGGGCTGCATCAAACACCTTCCATCATCACCACCCAAATGTGTATCCATATCTGATCCTTAGAGTGTAAAAGTTATTTAAAATACCTTACCCTACCCCTGCTTGTTCACTGTTTAACCAAGTTATGCCTTCTTATGCTTCTTTTGGCTAATTAATTGGTCTCTACCCCTTTATTTATTTTTGTTACTGTTCTCTGAATTCCTAATTTGTTCTAATCTTTCTGGTATTGCAGTGCCTAGACCCACAGGCTACAGTGAAGGGACTAGTTCCTCAATGAATTTTATGGAGCAATGCCAGTTGACATAAAATAGGATCTGGCTTGAGGTGAAATATATCTAAGTGATAAAAAGAACTCCCTCTCTTCGCTACTCTGTGACATGATTCCTCTGTATATAAAGCCCATAACTAGAGTTGGTCAAAATAATTTGTTTCTGTGGAAAATTTAAAAAATATTCATAAAGAAAACATGAATGTTTTTGGATTTCAGCTGAAAAGTGGAAGGTTTAAATTTTCAGCCAAATATTTTGAGGTCTTGGCCACAAAGTTTTTGACATAAATTCAAAATTTTCCAGACAGCAAACACTTTTAGTGTAGCATTTCAGTGGTTAAAACCCCAGTTACCCATCAAAAGCAGTTGTGTTGGAAAATTTTCATCTAGCTGCATTGGCAACATGGCAAATTTAAAACTGCTGTGAATATTCACATGGGTCTCTTTCAGTGACATGGTTTTCCAGGGATCTTCCTTTTAATGAGTAACTGTGTCTCAGAGTATTTGACTACAAATAAATTCATTTGCATTTTTTCAGAACAAATTGCATTTATCTTGGCTTTTAAGGCATAAATCAAATATCTCAGGCAAATAAACTCATCAAATACTACCAACTTTAGCTAGCAAAATATGGATAATGATGCACATGTTTCAGATTTATGACCAACAGTGAAGGTTTGTTTTTTTATTATCTGGTTGAGGCTTTATAAAATGTAATATTGCCAGCCAACAAGTGGCAGGTATAGAGGTCTCAGTTCAGTTAGGGAATTTGACTAGATTACTTAGATGCCGAATTAGTGAATTAAAGGGATATGTAATTTTGGATCAGCTATGCAGATGTACAGTACCTTGCTTCTACTACAATATCCCCTCCAGTGACCTCATGGAATGGTGTGAACTGATGGACTTCTTGGACATCAACTTGCACAATTAAAGCCTCCTCACGGGAAGATTTGATTTTGTAATTGTAAGTAGTGGTTGCCCGGGAATACTTGTTATTCTTCAGAACGAAAAAGTGACAAACAGAAAGTTATTTAATTTAAATTCCGTGAATAGAATTCATAGATAGTAGGCTCAGAAAATACCACTTATACCATTCAATGTGACCCATTTGTTTGCAAGGTTACTCACTATACTATTCCCATTAACGTCTCATGTGAACTCTGCTTGCATATATACATAATGAAGTTCAATCCCATTGCTCATACTGCTAAGAATTTTAAAAGCATAAACTTTTCTTTCCTTAAATTTAAGCAACTGATCATTCTTTTGAGAGGGCAGAATTTTGTTCTGAACAGAGACAGCATGAGACATATGTACCCCTATTCTGAGGGCATAATGTGATACAGAGGCTTTGCAATGGTCAATACACATGAATACCATGCAGAAAGAAAATATAGATAATTAGATATAACAAGCCTGATTTGCCTTCCACTTAAAGTGGTATAAATCAGGAGCTAATGTAATTAAATGGGTGTAAAACCAATGCATGTGAGAGAAGAATCAGCCCCACAATGTGTTTAAATATAAATCCCTCTTACTTACTTCTCTGCAGGCTGGGCATTGGCAAGTATAGGCAGCACCAGTAAACATCTGAGCTCTTTCATCACAGCTGTTTAGGTCCTTGGATTTTGTCACATAGATTTGATTTGCTTTCCTATTTTCTTGAAACACATAGGTTGTATTGCAAACACCATCGATCCCAGCCTGCCAAAAATTAGAACCAATCAGCTCTCAGAGAATGCTTCTCTTGATGCAGAATTGCTGGATGCCTAACATGGAGCTCTACTTTGCTCTCACCATATTTAAAAAACATTCATATACTGTCAAAGGGCCAAAGCACTGACAACATTGAAAGCACATATTGAAAGCACAGACAAAATTCCCACGGAGTTCAGTTGGATAAAATTTTGGCTCAGTGAGATTTGTATCAATTTCCAGTTAGGGACTATGGAATAGGATATATAATTTGGAAAAATTAATAAATATGTGCTGAAATAATTTGATCAGTCAGACTTAAACTTCAAAAGCAAGAGCTTTTTGAGTTGCGGCTGATACTTTGCTCTTAAAAATCCCATTATACCTAATCTCCAGCTCATACATTCCTCTATTAGAGGCTTCAGAACAGCAGATAATCTGACACACAATGTGAGCAGCAATAATTATACATTAGTTAAGAATAGTGGAGTTTTAACTAGGGATTTTCTTGCATTAGAAGGTTTAACAGATGGTTACTTTAAAATTTTATATGTATAAGGTGTATTGGTTCTCTTCAGTCAGTGAACAGGACTTCTACTAATGTTAAAGGGAGATAAGTGGATGTATTTTTGGGGGGAATGGTTCATCTCCTGACTTTTCATTGTTAATGATAGCGTACAATCAGGGCCGGTGCAAGGATGTTCTGCGCACTAGGCAAAACTTCCACCTTGCGCCCCTCCCATGCCCCTGCCCTGAGGTGCCCCTTGCAGCAGCTCTCGACTCCCCAGCCTCTGCCCTGAGACACCCCCTCCCATCCCAACTCACCCCTGCACTGTGCACGAGCATGAGCACCCCGAGCACGCCATCGCTGCTTCACTTCTCTCGACTCCCAGGCTTGCGGCACCTAAGCTGATTGGCGCTGCAAGCCTGGGAGGAAGGAGGAGTGAAGCAGCTCACCCCAACCCACCTCCTCCCTGAGCACGCCATCACCGCTTCACTTCTCCCGCCTCCCAGGCTTGCGACGCCAATCAGCTTAGGCGCTGCAAGCCTGGAAGGCGGGAGAAGTGAAGCAGCCATGGCATGCTCGGGGAGCAGGTGGGGCAGGGGTGAGCTGGGGTGAGGAGTTCCCCTGCGTGCCGCCCTCCCTTCCTTACTTGCTGCAGGTGGCCCTCCCCGCGCCCCCCTGCCCCAGCTCCCTCCACCCAAAGATCTGGCCGCCGCGGTCGCTGACGAAGAAAATGGTGCCCCCCAATCCCAGTGCCCTAGGCGACTGCCTAGGTGGCCTAAATGGTTGCACTGGCCCTGTATACAATTAATCCAAGGACTTACTGGTACAGGACCTGATTTTGCAGACCTCAGTTAAAACTCCCATTAATTAAGTGATCTCTTGTAAGTCATTTATCACCTGATTTTTCATTCCTTAAATATCCCAACTCTTATTGACCTCACTGGGAGTTTAGAAGGCATAGGAAACAGAGTCACGCTCTGCAGCTGAGGTTCACCTTCTGTGTTTTGATGCCTATCTTCCTTTCTAAAGTTCTTTGAGATCCTCAGCGAAAGATGCCAAGGTTTACTAATCAATAAATGACTGAGTAAAATAATGAAAACTCAGAGAAGATTTCAGTAGCTAAACCCATATGTGTAGGTTGGCAACCGGACAATCACATGTAACCAATTCATTTAGAAATAATGAAGATGTGCAACTGGGCATTGCAAAATACTGCATAAGGATAAGTAAAGCTACAAGGTCTCAATATGGTGCTGCAGGTGGAACACATATTGTGAAAAATGTGAGATCCTGAAGCTCATTTCTGAACCTTATTCTGATCATATCAAGTAAATGAAAGTGGTTTGGTCTACATTTGCAATAAAAATATTTTGAAAGAACAATAATATCAGTGAAATGAAAACCAACCTCATCAATGTAAATATAGTTATGGAAAACTGAATTAATTTCAATCTGTATGTTGAATTTCAATGTGGGGTTACTTACAATGGCATTAAAACCCATAAAACAGTGGAAATTCCAACAGAACATCAAGTACAGCTGTAAATGCTATTATAATAACACATCATATGTACTATATTCCTTCCCAAATAGGAGCTAAAGGAGATTAAAGTATACATGATTTCTTAGAGACATCAAATTGCTATTATTTCTAGATGAAATGTTAATAATATGCTGAGGGCTTAAGCTTATTTTAATGTACTATTCACATTTTTTGTAGACTAACATTATAGCTTTCAGAGTGATTCCCTTTTTCCTTTTACCACCCAACAAGCCATGTTTTCTTAGTTTCTAGCGTTGTTAATGCACCCCTGAAATCATTTGATCAATTAGATTAAAAATCTATACACTTCTCTGGACCACTAAGGCACAGATCTACCAGTGGTGGTACAGAATAGATGAACAACTTTCCTCTAAGTCTAGATGTTGCTTATTAGTAAATAGACACTTAACACTGAATTCAGATAAATGAGTTAGAAGAACCAGAAGTGTATGCTTATTCAAATTACACCACAAACATAATTACCAAAGCGAAGTGCTCACCTCCTGCAAGTTATATGTATTCTGTGACTTCTTCAGGGTGAATTCCAGCGTATTCAGAAATCCTCGATAGACATTAAGACCATCATCGGAGAGAGCATCTGGAGCCATAAGATTTCCAACACGGCCATTGCTGTATTCAAATTTGACGGGGTTTCTAAGTTGTGCTGAAAGAGCCTGGGTCAATTTAGATGACCGTGCAAATTGATCTCTAGGCCAGATACCATTGTATTCTGCTACTTCAAGTGAATAAATCTGGAGAGAAGGGGAAATAGACTTCCTATTAACATTCTTCCATGAACTTTTTTCCTTAGGATTTTATGAAGCATTACCTCAAGATAAAGCCATGACAGGAACCTGCAGATGTGAAAAGTGGCTGAGTGGGATGTTTCCACACATACCATCCTTTGGCTCAATTTGCAAATCTGTCTGGACCAAAAGTTGGCCTGTGTGCAGAACTGAGCCAGAGAAGAGACACACTAAGCCCTATTCTACCACCAGAACTGTGGAAGACCTGCAGTAAATTGTGTGGAAAGTCAACGTTGCATGAAGCAGCATTAACTCTGGTGGCACTTGCTATGATCCCCCTAACTGAAGTCACAAAGCACAGCCAAGGGTAGAGCTAATAATGACATGGCTGCTGAGCTATTCTTAGAGTCACAATTAGTGTATGTGTGGGGGTGGGGGGGGAGGGACTAGAGAGCAGAGGGGAGGAATTGTTCCTCCCTATATGTTTTACTGGGGAACCTCGGGGTTGAAAGCTCAGATAGCTGCAGCTCTCTCTTCTTCACCTCATGTTGTAGCCCTGCTGCAATGCAAAATCCCACCCTCCAATGCACTGCCCCATCAGTGTGCTTATGCCCTATATGTTCAGTCTCCAGGGCACATTCAGGACTTGGGCTTTCAACCCAGCCTGCCAACATGGGTGAGAGTTATGCTGGTGGTTTTATGATGAAGATACTTGTCTACTGGGAAGGGGTCCGAGACAATTAATTTTGACTTTAATGTAGATATGAACAGTGGCCTATAAGTGAAAGGTTAATCTCCTGTGCTGTTCACTTCTCCAGAACCACGCTTTAAATTTAGCAGCATAAAAATAAACTTCCCTTATAGCTGAAAGGGCACGACATATTACATAACCAAAAAGAGACATTTCCTGTTGTCTTTCATTATATCCTATAAGAATACACAACAGCAGGTAGCTACTTCAGTTGGAATGTTCCTGCTCTTTTCAGGAACTTATTGGGACACAGCCGCTAGTCTTTCCTATATATAATTTAAATTTGCCAAGTGAAATCTTTTAAAAAGATGATTTTTCTTCCACATACATACAAGACTAAAGTCCAGAGCACTAAAGGGGTCTGTTTCAATACATTCATTGGAAGCACACACAGGCTTACATTAAAGGTCAAAATCATTTTCATATCATCAGAAATCTTTAGTAATTACTCAAAAGTATTAATGTCAGCATACAATAAAGGAATATAATCTCGGTGTAGCACAATATGACATTTTCCCACTGAAGCTAAAGAAACAGACAGAAAAAAATACATATGCCAGATATTGAATGACATCCAGCTTCTATAATATGTTTATTTTTGTTTGTTTGCTAGTTGCAAAATCAGTTGATTAAATAATCTTAGGTTGTATAGTTTGGGAACAATTGAATTGATCCAGTAATGAATTATTATGAATTTAAAATTACATTCTGTTGTCTCCCTGACCACAAAGCAGAAGAAATCCTTCAAGCCCAAGGTTGGCTTGAGCTGAGAATTACCTGGTAAAGTGCAAATGGAATATAGGGAACTGCATACAAAAATAACAGTGTCAGTTACATTCTGCCTGAGTAAGCAAAATATATGATGAAACTTAATTATTTCCCCAAAGCTTGGAAAAAAAAAAGTCAGGTAGGAAGATAATTTCAGCTTTCACATTGGATACATTTTCTTACCCTAATAAGACAAAGTTTTGGCCCAATACCACTGATTTCCACTTTACATTTTACTTTTATTCCAGCTCTTGCAAGTCCTCTCTCTGGAAGTCCACTGAGAAATACACTTTCAGAATCGTATGTGTAAACCTTGTTTTCTTTGAAATCAGGTTCTATAAAGAAACAATGCTCAGTAACCATCACAGAGAACCTATAGAATATATTTTAGTATACTTAGCTCCAAATAGAAATGATCAATTTGCTCATTTTGATATTACTTCTGAAGCACATTAGCAGTTGTAGAACTAAATTAAACGTTCCTACACCTTTCAGATTATATTTCAGTTGCACTCATTAGAATTATATAATCTGATAGGAAAAATACTTACGATAATTAAGATGCTGACTCCCTGAAAGAGAAAAAAAATAGAAGTTATGGCAAAGAATCATTTTACAATTTTTTTAATAAAAAAGTACTGTCCACATTTTTATCTCAACCTCTGAAGCACATACTGCATAATACTTTCTAGTTAATTCTGTTAATTTTTAAACACAGATTTTTATTCTGAAGTCAGAATATATCCAAAATTTTCCTTCCCTCGAAAATGGAGAATTTGCTATCAGGTTTTCTTATCCATTTATGCAACTTCGAAGTTTATATTTATAAATGAACAACAATTAGTCTCTCAAGCCTTATTCAAAAAAGTCTCTGCTATAAACCTATCCAGACAGATAACATACTTACTTACCCACAAGGGTTAAAGTCAGAGCTAGAATTAAGTCCCTCATTATGAAGGATACAGCTAAAAGTGAAGGTGCCAGGTTCTCTTTTATAAAGACATAGTGTATCACATGATCATCAAAGTGATGTTCCAAAATAAATAAGCATATTTCAGAATCAGTATTGATCAATCAAAAAACAAACATTTCTTGGGGTAGGAATGCTGTTAATGCAAATCTATTGGATAATTTAGACCAAATGTATTTTTTCTATGAAATATGGAATCTATTTCTGATATTTCTTGTTTTCGCCCTTTTTTTCCATTTCTCCACACACCTTTATACAATAATTCAACAATTGGCAATAAATATTTGGGCTTACTTTAAAAACAGCAGAGCCAGATTCACAGCTGATGTAACTCAGCCTAGCTCCATTGAATTCAGTGAAGTCATGATGATTTATACCTCCTGCATATCTAGACCACAAGCTCTTTGAGACATACATCAGTTTTTCAAAGTGACATAGTCTTAAAGGAGGATTTGTGCATGATTTAATCTTCCAGTGACTGCGATTTGTGCATGTTGCTTTAGGTCACAATCCTGCAGAGAAAACCATGCAAATGCAGAGCCCCACTGAAGTCAGTGAGGCTCAATGACTGTGCATGGCTCCCACTGCAGTTCTCTTTGCAGGAATGAGGTCTTATTACAGACTTGTGTGAAGCTATCTGGGGAGAGCTATCTATTGTGTGTATCAATCTCAAATAAATGGGCTGGCCATTTAGGTCAATGGCATTACTCTAGCTTTACACCATAAAAGTGAGAGGAAAATTCACCATTTTCATGGGAGCACAGAATCACAGGGTTTAGAGGAATCTTGAGAGGTCGTCAAGTCCATATCCCTCTGCTGAGACAGGACTGTGTTTACCTAGACAAGTGAACCTATTTTGCTGTGATATCTTAAGAAAAGGCAGTGGGTAAAATTTTCAAAAACACCCGTGTGGGTTAGGTGCATTACATCCCATTGACTTTGAAAGGAATGGCCACTAAATCACGTGGGTGATTTTTGAAAATGTTACCCACAACCTTGCACTCCTCTTATATAACTTTTTGATGCCCAGCTTCCTGTAATAATGACAATTATTTTAATCTTCCTTTGGAAAAAGTTCACAATATGTTGCAAATCCTATTTCTCCCAAAATTAAGAGAACCTCAGTTATGCACATTTTGAATGAGCTTATGTCCATTTTGAATATAACCTTCCCTTAAGTGAAAATGTTTTATGTAAATTACATATCAAGTAAAAGACATAATTTTCAAGTAGCTGGGTGCAAAGGTTGTTATGCGGAGAGGGGAGGAGAACTCAAAATGTACGTCTAGTATTTTTCTTTGAGGCTGTGAAAGTTAAAAAAAAGTGCTTGCAAGATAGATTCACATGCAGGCAGCTAAAATACAGCAGCTAAAAAGAAGAAAAAGATTTCCATAGGCTGCTACTTCATTAAGAATAAGAAGAATAAAAAATGGTGCTGGATTTTTAAGACTGATTCTGGGCCTAAAAATCTATTCTGTGGAGGGCCCATTGACTAGTTCCCTCTTTACCATAATGATACTGTACATTTACTTGAGTATTGCTACCCAAATGAGGGAATAACATACTAGAGCTGTGCCAGTGCATCTGAGGAGGAGTCTTTCGGTGGAGTGCATGGAGCAGTCAACTATGTAGAATAACCTGACATAAATGTGCCGTGCACAGTCATCAGTGGACAATCGTGCTTAGTCATGGCAACACCAGTTACTCTGTAGATGGCACCGAGGCGCACAGATGGAGCAGCTACTGTACATCACTTTTGGAGTTGAACTGATAATCAATAACAGAAACCAGTGGCAGAAAAAATAAGTAGGATGAGGGCAAACTCATCTGGGGATCCTTATTATTGATGCTGCTAGAAGTCCTGGAAATCCTAAATTCACACCTGCCTTCCATAAAACAAAAATGTATACACCCAAATATCCCCAAATATCCCCATTCCTGGAAATCCTGCTGTTCTCTAGTAAAAAATAAAAAAAAAGAAAATATCTCCTTCTATTGAAACATGTTAAAATTTGCAAGATATATATGAGTTGTTATGCCAGATCCATATTTAAGTCGTTGGTTCGGTGCCAGTTTGGATGATAGAATACTGCTTTACTGAATAATCAAGATCAACTGGGTTTTCCTTAACATTTTCTCTTCAGAAACATGTTTCCCATCTTGTGGCTATCTGATGAGATCACAGTGTTTTCAGGTGATAGGAGTTCAGTGGCATCCATTTGCAGGTAGTACGTATATTGCTATAAGTGGTTTTAATAAGAGAGGGATTTCAATGGAGTTACACCACTGTAAAACTGGAGGGACACAGTGGTGAATTCGGCCCATAGTGTGCATCAGTAGCTTCCAACTTTGAAATTGGAATTGTCATTTGGTCTTATTAACTGCTATCAACTCAGCCTGAAATTTTCAGTGGGGAGTTCGATGCCCAACTGTCATTGACTTTCAATAGGGGATGGACACCTACTTCCTTTGAAAATGTCAGCCTAAAAGAATGTCCCATTCTGTCTTTCAAAGTACCACCATCTTTCCCAACTCATATGATCCGTCCACTTGGTGTTTTCCAATCAAAGATGTAATCTGCATAATGTGGGGAAAGAAATAGAAAGTTTGCATGTCTCTAAGTAAAATGCTACAAAAATATATTAAAGAGATGACAGTGAATAACCCAGGAAGATCTTTGAGCCCTAAAGTTCTAATATCAAATGTGTAAATGAGTATTCTCTCATTAACTTTCTTTTAGGAAATCCTAATTTAATTTCAGTCTGATTTGGTTACTACTAATGAGAAAAGTGTGAGAGACATGAAACATTCACTGACTATATTGTTTTCTTACCCCTTTACCTTTTGTTGACTAGGGCATTAAGTGTACAATGGTGACTGCTGGAAGTATTTGATAAAGTGCAGGGCTATTACTAATGAAGGAAATGCTTATTTTTTTTGCAGCCACATTATAAAAGTGTCTGTATGTATAGTGGCAACATAATATTTTCTGAGTGGTAACATCAGAATTCTGCTGCTTCCATTACTGTTCTTTCATTCTACTGTAATCAGTGATATAGCTCAATGATATAGCTGACCGCTGCAGTCATATTGTGCCATCATGATGAACTGGCCAGGCTTGCATAGTACAAAATATTGAAACACTCTAAGCAAGACTATTAATGTGAAACTATTAACACAGTATTGGAACAATATGTAAGAGGCACTCATACATTTTTATATGGTGCTATAAGATGTTTCTATTTTAACAATAGGTTTTATAGTTCAGATAGTCTTGTTCTAGCATTACTTTAGTGATGGGTGAACCTTAAAAGGATTAAAGTTTGTGATCAGCTTGTATAAGCACCCCAAATTTGGATGCTTAAAGGTATGTCTACACTGCAATCAGAAGATCTGATTGCAGCACACATAGATATCCCTGATATAGTCCTGCCCTTCGAGGGCCTGGGTACATACTCAAGTGGCCGCCACACGTGCTGCCGCCACACGTGCTGCTGCAGTTTCACTGCTATTGTTATTCAAGCTTGCTTTGATTTAGCTAGATCAAAGCCATCTCAGGTATGTCTCATGTGCTGAAATCACACCTCCTGATTGCAGAAGAGGGACATCCTGAGATAACTGAATCTCCAGAGTATCTCTGTGTTCCATTCATCACCAGTTCCTGCAAAATTTCCTTCCTACCTCACCATAGCTGCTGAATCCCCACCAGCCGAGTTTGTTTTCCTGGGTGTCAGGAAGAAAAAGGTACAGAAATTTGTTACACCTTTCGTTCTTTTCAAGGGGGAGCCTGGTGGACCATTCCTCACCCTACACAAATTCACTGGTTACCTGAAAGACAGCCCTAGAATTTTGCCACTGACTTTGAGGGGAGTAGCATCTAGCATTTCCCCAAAACATCAAGGTCAGAAGAGATAAACAACCTACCACTTTAAGAAATCAGAGGAAAAGGAAAATACAAGTAATGAGCGCCACTGAAATACACCTAAAATAAATACAACTGAAAACCCCCCGACAGTAACCAGCTAGTGGGTGCATACTTTCATGACAGAGGAAGGAATTTGCAGTCTGGTCACAGACTTCATTTGCAAACTACAAAGATATTGCTAGAATATAAACAATAAGCAAAACACGATTTTTAAAATGATGGGAAGGCAAGTGAGAGAAGTTCACAATGCTACTATTCTATGCCATTTCCACAGCAACACATGTAATAAGGACTATGATGTGCACTATTTCAATATGTGGGGGTGGGGAGAGTTCCAGAGAGCATGATGGCAGCGTATACTTACAAGGGCTGTAGCATGATAAGGGAGGATGCTTTGAATGTACAGGTACGTGCACCATAAATAAAATATGAATACAGGCTAATTAACCCAATTAGAACTATTGCTTCCACGCTGCCATTGTCTGTCATAACAGATTCTACTCAGGTAACAGACTCTTATTATCTGCTGTTGGACTGCTGCTGAAAGCCATGCACTTTCCTTGTTCTGTATTTATTTTGTTGAATTATGGCGCAGTGATGCCATTTTCATCCTGCTAATATATTGCCTAACAACAAAGAAGGGATTAGCAAAACAGCTCCCAAGCAACCACTGTAGGTTAAAATGGATGCAATCGGGTGGCTAAGATTTTTGCCTTCAAATTGTACACAGCTTCTATAGTTGGAGAAAGGTTAAAATGACCAAACAAATCATATCGAACATTCAGTCACTGAGAAATTTAAAAAAATATTCAATAGCCAGTGTTTCAGTGTGGCTTACAAGACAATGTTTTGTACTTCCTCTACTGGCTCTGGGGCAGTGGATAACTAACAATGAATCTTCTCTAGTTTGGGCCAGGCTGCCAGATGCTAATTGTCCAGCATTCACCTAGGGAATTTGCTATATCAGCTTGCTTTAAAAGTTTCTTTTGTTGTTCTAAAACAACAAAAACCCTGACAATTCAGTCCAATGTACTAGAGATAAGGCTGCAGGCCCAATTTCCTATCGTGTTACTCCAGTTTCATACTGGTTAGCACCACTGATTTCAGTGGAGTCATACCCATGGGACCAGACACAGTGTCTTCACAATGACATCGATGGCAAAATTATTTATGATTTCTGTCTTTCTTTTGGACTATGCAGAAGTTAAAAGGAGGCATCTATCCAAAGCCCACAGTGGAGCTGGTTGGAACATTTTCAATGAAATGGTTTTTCATTGAACTGTATTGTTTCGTTGAAGCTGAAATCTTTCATGGAGATATACTAGTGTCAATGATCGTTTCAACAGGAAAGCTTCTGAGGTCCAGGGTGGACTCTTCAGTCATTTTCACAGAGAGAGAGAGAGAGAGAGCACGAGCCCTGAATCAAACCCCAGCCTTTTCGAAAACAGAGGTTTGAACACAATTGTCACCAAATTGTTTGAAAGGCTTTGTTTTCATAAATAAATTTCAAAATCTCAAATGTTGTCAATGAATTGCATTTTCCTCCAGCCAGCTCTAGTCCACAGCTCCCCTGACAACAGCCATAAGAACAAATTATATGAACCCCACAAGAGCCAACAAAAAACTCTACCGCTCACAGAATGCCTACCTCAGAACAAAATTATATTTCATTTGATTTTTGAGCTTCTACAATGGGATTAAAGATTAAAAACGAGGAAAATGTTTTTTGAAAAAAGGCAAATTATTAAATTAGCTATAATTATGGAAATTATATATCTACAGAAATGGAAAGCACTGATTCATCATCCTCATCACACTCATCAGCTGTCAGGCTAATTACTTGGCTTTTGCTTTCTTTTTTTTTTTTACTTGATGCAGTGCTTGGATAGGGAAAATGTCAGTCAGCTTGATGTTAGTCGGGTCACAGCTGAGTGCTAGCAGATATCTGCTATAAGTTCATCTTGCCCTAATTCAGACTTCTTGGTCAGTTAGCTCTTAATTTCTGTGGCATTGGTATGCAGACACAACATCAAGTAGTACTGAAATTTAGCCTTTGCATGAAAATGTGTCTTCACTTAACTTACCTTGGTGAGGAAACAGTGTCTGTACAAACAGGATACTCCAGAGATACAAACAGTTAGTGTACCTAGCTTTCAAACACTGTTCTTGTATAAGGGCCACTGCATGTGGTTGTATTCCTGGTTATGGTCACAGTGGACAATAAGGAGAGAAATGCCAGTATAATATTTTGTTCTGATATACTTTGACTGGATAGATAATGTGTTGATGCTCAATTATGGCTGCTAGCACCATCACCCCAGTCGGTATGTATGTATAGGATTGTGGAGGTATTCTGTCTACCTTAACAATAAGGCACACAGAATGTATCTGGGATCATCAGAAGAGTACATGCCAGAATGGCCATTTTTATAACCATTCACAAGAGGTTCTCTGGGCCCTACACATTGACTATAATCTAAGAGCCATTGTAGAAGGCAGCCCATGTTCCTCCATAATCTACCACCTTCATGAAGTTGCAGAATGTGAATCTCTCTTGTGCTCTGAGAGCACAAGGACTGAGACCTCTGCAGAAGTGCTTAAGGAAAAGGGGAATTCTTCATTCACCCTCTCTCTCCTTCATTATATCCCATGCCAGACCACCTATAATCTGGCTCTAGCCTTTAAGCTCTCCTGGGAAAAGATTTGATTTAATGTGTTTTTAAAAGCATTGTGTACACTTATGGTACTATCCAGATAAATACTAATTAATAATTACATTTATGTTGTGGTTCCATACAAAATGTGCTAAGCACTTTCCAAATGCAGAGGAATCCATTGCCACTACTCCGAAGAGCCTACAAAAATGATAGTATTTCTCAGGCAAGGTGTTTGCAGATGTCTTTGTTTTCTAGACCATGGGTTTGATTCTCTATTCAGTTATGCTATAAAACCAGTGTAACAGAATGGTGAATCAGGCTCATCCAGTTGCCATAAAATAGTAAGAACATTCCTGTATTATTGACAGCTAAAGAAGTTAATGATAACAGGTTATAAATTCAATAAAAACCCACTTAGGGGCAGAACGAATGAAGAGCATGATGCCTTACCACTAGGTCACTGTGACATCAGGTCATAGGCCAGATAAGATAAGCAGTTTATAACTCCCAAGAAAGAAACACTTTTCTGCCAATACAAATAATAGACATTGACTTTACCCTCAAAAAATGCAAAATCACCTATCAGTATTTGATCAACGACTTTGACGTTGAAAGACCCAGAGATCTAGTCACAGGAAAACAAGAAAGCAATGCAGACTAACACAGTTTCGTTTAAAAATTAATCTGATGGCTAATTCAATAATTAATCTGATGGCTAATTAAGTAATGAATTAAATACCTTATATTTCATTAATTAGGAAGAACTTTGTTACACTTATAAAATGGATATTTCTGCTATATTTTAAATGGCTCAGTATTCCTTTTTCTGTTTTATATAATTTCACATTAGAATGTAGAAGTGACATTCATATATATTAACCAAGCAACTTAAACCCACCTGGACATGAGGTATAGCCCTAAAGCCTTGAATTGTAATTGACCATGGATGTACTGTATGCACAGGCTAGTTCTGGATTCTGAGTTTCCTGGCAATGTTCAGTGATATCACAAAAAGAGTACTACTTGTAAACCATTTGGGAAAAATTTACCCTTGGTTCTAATTCATGGATTCACCTGGGGCAGAGATCATCAAGGATGAATTTGATCTGTGTTTGTGAGAGAAGGGCCTAAATAACCTCCCCAAATCTATCTGTTTTGGAATCAGGACTGAAATCCAGATTTGCATTTCACAGTTGCCTCTGGCTGAAATTTTTCATATCTTGTGTCCTGGCCCTTTTACTTTCCTCTTATACTGCAGAGCATTTCTTGTTCATTAGAGTGAATACCACAGAACAATGCTGCGTATTTGTAGAAAAGATTTTCCTTTCCTACAGGACAGGAGAACTTTTACGTAGCCAGCACAGTATCTTTCCCCCCATACAGTATGTTGCACGCAGAATGTATTTTTGCATGTACATTGAGTGGTCTAGTCACTTGAATTGTATTTGCACGTTCCCATCCTAGTTTATGCATATGTAAAAGATAAGGGTCCAGATTCTGGCAGCCTTGTCCACAAAGCTCAATCCAACTCCTACTGAAGTGAATGGAGTTGTTTCATTCACTTTAAAGGGAGTAGATCAAGCACATACTGAGCAGTACCTTACTCCTTGAGAAGTTAAAAACTTTAATAGGAGTGCTCTAGGAATAAAATACTACTCAATCTGAGTAGGGCTGGCAGCATCTGGCCCTAACTCACAAAGCATTTCAACACGTTTTTACAGGCCCCTTAATGCTGTATTTATTTCAGCAGCCATCCAGTTTCTTAGTTTTTCGTACATAGTTGCTGTAATGTGTAAATTCATTTCATTTTTCTCATCTCTGGGGAAAGCAGTAGCAGGATTACGCTTTTCATGGCCTTTTTAGAAAAAATACTGGGAAAGCAACTTCTGAATTGTTCTGTAGCAGTTCCTGCACTGATCAATAAATAACAATATTCATTCTTGAAATCAAAGTGTGACATAATGACCAACTGAACAATTCTATATGGCCTGTAGTGGAATAAAAGAAACCCTGCCATATAAGGGTTATACTCTTTATGCACTTTGCCTTTTCTTTCACCTTTGACAATAGGTATCTATTGTCTATTGTATGAATCAGTCAATGAGCTGGAGTTTCAGCTGAGGTAACTTGGCAGAGCTCATCAAAGTTTATGGACTTATGCAGATTTACTGCAATTGACTATCTAGCCCAGTATTTCTAATCTCCCACTCAGGATGATCTTGGTTTATGTAATTTATTTTAATTACTTTTTTTTGGTAGGATCTATACCAATCAGCTGAGATCCCCATGATTGGGAAATTAGAAATATCATGCATATAATCTAGATACCAAGTTACAAAAGACAAAGATGGGAAATACAAAAAGCCTAAATATCTTCCATTACATTCTTGTTGGATTCATAATTTCTTTCCCAGAATCTTTGGACATTGTGACATTAAAAACAAAGAATGCAAGAACCAAAAGAAATCAGAGATTTGACATCTCACTCATTTTAAGCTAGATCCTGAATTCCTCATGTTTTATAATAAATTTGATCTGAGGACTTCCAGATTTTTCAGTGGTTGATTTTCATCTGTTATGAATGATGACGCAGCATGCATGAAAAAACAAAGTCCTCATACCCAATAAAACTACTCACATTTATGCTTTCCTTTGTGAAAAGATAAAACATTGAATTTTCCATCTCCACTCCACTCACAAAATATGCAGTATATCAAAAGTACTCTTTAATATCTAGTAAGCACTATTTCAATAAAATTATAAAGACATCTTGATATGGATACTGTTCTGCTGACCCTCTGAGCTCTCTCATTACCTGATTCTCTAGTGATAATACTATTGTTCCATAGACTATTGGCCACTGTCTCACAAGACTCTTGTTGGAGTAGAATTGGCGATACTATTAAGATCAGTAAGAGTTTTACTAAAATTTGGTTTTCATGTGAAAAAAGATGAATTTTATCAATGGGGCTGTAACTCCAGAGACCTAAACACGCTGCTGGAAATCCATCAACATGTAGGATTGAGAACAGTTGTTTTGCTAGCTTTCTGCTACTAGTGCCTAGCTCATTGTTCTGGTAGCTTTATGTGGTATTTTGGTGGTGCTTATTACTAAACCTGGAATCAGGAGAAGTTCAGATGTCACGTAGAAGCCCGGAGTTGATACAATATAATTCAGTAACTTACTTTCAGTGTCCTCCTTCCAGCCAATCCACAAAGAAATGCAGCTGTAAGAAGCATTGGAGGGGTCTGATAAATCTCATCTTCCAGAAATAAAAGTTTCTGCTGGTAACAACAAAGTGAAATTCAAATATGAGACATGCAGCTCAAAAAAAAATATGCTTCATGTGAAAGCACATCGGCAACTCCACCTATAAATTCCCACTTACCCAATGCATTGGGAAATGTATAGAAAGTGATGAAAGGGAGTTGTGGTAGTGCATGCACCAATACTTAGTCAATGTCTGAAGAATAAATAAAACTAACTAGAGACCTGCAAGTTAGTGGTCAATGGACTCTAAAAACATAAAACTGTACATACTGCCACTGACTGTGATTCAGCCTTAGCTGCTAGATGATAGTTACTGGAGCATCAAGGGAAACTAGCATAGCTGAAATGTATAGTGTATTGAAATGAACAATATTCCACACATTTCTAAGCTTCTCAACACAAAGATTTTGTACTATTCTTGGACCTGTGCTGCTACCCCACTTTGTCCCAGAAGATATAGAGAGCAGGGAGCAGGCCTGCTGGCCACTAACTAAAGACTTGCTGACAACTTCCTGAAGAGGTGGAAAATTAGGCTAGTGTACACCTAGATCAATTTGGGAAGGAACAAGATGGTGCTAAGGATCACCCCAGGAACTGAAAAGGAGGAGATGATGTACCTGAGGCATAGTAGGGAGAGGGGTTGTACTAGTGATGATTGAGAGAAGATGATTGTATGTGTGTGTGTATGGGGCGGGGGGCAAGGACTAGCCAGGGGAATTGTGTGGAATGATTGGTGCAAATATTTGGATAATTTGGATAAGATTTAGATAAGCAACCAGACTTTTTAATTCTTATTCAGCCCAAACTCTGAACCTTTGACGATTTGCCAATCCCCGATTTTGAGGGTTAGCTGGAGATCACCTACGATTCTAAAGGTCACAGAAGTGTGCTGCTAAGTAGGCATTCAGGAAAGTGGGGAAAATTCCCTTGGTATAGTTTTTTTTGGGTTCAGAGAGAGAAGATTCCAGAGTTCCATTCTGAGCTCACTATGCCATTGCTGGGCCCAGCATTTTACCTCTGGTGCCATTCATTTTGCTCTAAAGCCCTGCAAAATCTTGGGTCCTAGACCAGTGTATTTGTCCCACAGATGATGTTTTATTGGAAATCCCTTAATGAAGAATCAGTACCATGGGCCATGTTCAAGAAAGATGAAGGCTAGTGGGATAATCAGAGAAATACAGAGGGCTTGGCTTCTTTAGCAAAACACAAGTTGAGAGAGGATCTGACTGCTCTTTATAACTACATCAGGGGCATAAACACCAGGGAGGAAGAACTATTTAAGGACAATGTCAGCACAAGAACAAATGGTTATAATATGACTATGAATAAATTTAAACTGAAAATTAGATGGCTTCTAACCACCAGAGAAGTGAGGTTCTGGAACAACTTTCCAATAGGAGTAGTGAGGTAAAACTACCTGACTTGTTTTAAAATAGAGCTTTACAGTTATGAATAGGATTCTATGACAGCGTTAACTATGATAGTAGGGGACTGGACTCAATCACTCAGGAGGTTCTGTCCAGTTTTATGTAGGTTTGGATTTAGTTAGACAGACTGCAACAAGGGAATAGTCAAGAGGGAAAAGAAAAGCACATCAAAGGAAGGAGTGAGCAGGACCTGATAATCCTAATGAGCATCCACTATAGCCTCGTGGGGTGACAGGTCAGGGGTTGTCTCTGGTCCTCACACTTGTTTCCTTTTCTAGTTTGGTTTATTTGGCTTTGGTGACTGTACTGGGCTTTTGGTCAAAAGTGAAGTAACCTGGAAGAGGTGAAAGCACAAAGTCAAATGCTGCTTCCAATGGAAGCACCAAAAGAAAATGTCCCCAAAAATGTTTCCCTTGTCTCTTAAATAGGCTGTTCCATGATCTTCCAGTAGTTTCTACCTTCTAGTAGTTTCCATTATTGCATGGTTGGCTAGATTGTACCAGATAAGCACTTACATAAGGAATGGGTGGATCTACTTGGTCCAGATAAAGATGCGGCGAGATTAATCCATCCCTGAGCTCCTGCGGGCAGACCATTCCGCTGACCAGGGCAAATGGGGTTTTACTCCTTCCCCATCCTCTTTGGGCTGGTGTCCCCTTCTTGACTCCTCCACATGCCCTGTCAACAACTGGGGAAAGACTGCTCCAAACTTCCATGTGAATTTGTTTACAGTTCTGGTCTTGGAATTTAAGTTTAACAAATTAAAATTATTTGAATACAAGAATTTGACTGTTTTTCACGTATTTCCACTTATTTTATTGGCATCTGAATAAAACATATGAGCAAGTCACTGGAAACTTGCTACACTGTTCACCTCCGAAACTCTCAGGTCCAGAATAGATTCTAAAAATCAGAAAGCAGCTACAGTTCAGCACTATACAGTGAGAGATTGAGCGCATGAGACAGTGTGAGAGAACAGCACGTGTACATTAGAAAACAGTCCAAGGATCTGATTCACTTGGTGCAGGATACAAGTAGCTTCACTGGGAATAATTTATATCCTGTGGTGCGAAGATAGGTCTCCAAAGAGCCTAAACAGGAAAAAAAAACACAGAATGCTCTCTATATACAGCAAGTGGCTCACATCTTGCAAATTAAAATTGCTATGTGCTTTCAAAGTACAAGAGGTAACAGCACTAAAGTATATATGTATACGGCAGGTTAACAGGGGAGCTATTTCATCCCAAGTTTCTTCAGCTTTCTTGTGTCATTAGGCAAGAAGTCTTCAGCAACAGTTTATACTAACCTCATTACAGACCATGCAATCTTGGGGACAGCTTTCTATACAACCTCTTCCCACAACTGTTCATGATCAAGGAGGACACAGTTCACAGTTTCCTCTTTCCCCAATTTTATTCAGCTTTTATAAAAGCTTGTGGTAAGTAATGAACGCTCATTTCTATGAGCACATTGAAAAGCATCTATGTGATGGTTACGTGAGAGCTTCACAGCCCTTTACAGTCCGTAGTACAGAAGCGAGCCTTTGGGGCGCCTGAAAAAGTTTCAAAATACCTGATTTCATTCAGGGAAGAATCAAACAGTTTCAAGAGGAGAAATTGTCTTTACACACATAAAAATGAAGGAGTCTTTTAGCTGGATGACAGCAAACCTGCGTTCTGTAATCCCGCAGGGGTTCTTTTAATAAGTCACTGAAAAGTTCCATTTGATGAGTTAAACCTTCATTTTTTTTCATATTTATTATAGCCAAGGAGGTGCTAACCTAGTACAATGGGCATGGGGGAGTTAACGCATTACAGTAGACCAGACAGAGTTAGTACAATACTGGGCAATAAGGGACCTCAGTACAATGAGTGAAAGAGGCAGTGTCTGCAACACAAAAATGTATTTTAGAAGAGAATGCTTTAGGCTGTTACTGGTCATTGTATAGCTGCCATTACAACCAAATGAAATTAATTAAAGATATTTAAATATTTTTCTACTATTTTTTTTCAACAGAGTGCCTAAAGATTCATAGGTCAGAAGGAACTGTTTTCACCATCCAGTCGGCCCTCCAGAATAACACAGCCCAGAGATTTTTACCCATTGATTTCTGCACCTAACTAGAGCCGGGCAAAATTTTTGGACACAAGGTTTATTCACTGGAAAATACCGTTTAGGCCTCTATGTATATGGAAATAGCAAAAGAACCATTTCAGTATGTCAATTTCTCTTTTCAAAATGATGTTTTGTTTTGCAATTTATCAAGATTTATTTCAAATACATTCAAAAACACCTAAGAATGAAACAAAAAAACCTGGAAAAAATAGTTTTTGGTTGAACTAAATATTTCATTTGACTTGACATAAAATTTCAGTGCTATTTTGATGAGAAACAAACAAACAAACAAAAATTACTATTTTGGGTGGACCCAAAATGAAAATTTTGTCTGATTTTTCAGTTTGGCTACATATTCACTTAGCTCCATATCTAACTCAACAAATTGGAGTTACAGAGATGGAGTTAAGCAAGGAATTAATTTGGCCCCATAAATCAGATACCATGGTGATGAGAGTCATATTACCATGTAGCGAGAGAGATTAGCTAGCTAGATGTAGATGGGAATGCAGCAATACTGTTGCTGGTAGTATTGGACTATATCTGAATACAATTTACATAAATTAAAGACGCTTGCTCTGTGATAAGTTTTTCTATAGGCAAAGCGAGCCTCCAATGTCCACCTTTGTTTCCCTGATTATATCCAGGCCCATCAATTCTCTTGCTTCCATTCATATTCACTTCCCATTTCGCGCCTAAACATCACAGAAAAAGTAGGATACATCAGCCATATATTCCTCCTGAAAGAAAGAAACAAAGAAACAAACAAAGAAAGTAAGAATGGTGCATTTGTCAGAAGAGAAGAGAAGAGTATTCCCATCTGTCGCTTCATTGTAAAGCTAAATGTGAGAACAGTTTTCTCAAAAGAAATTCACAACATGCACTATGTAAATTTCCATAGGTATTCAGCAAACTAAATTCTGCAAATGTATGTGACCTACTTTATTTCAGACTATTTAACACCTAACGGTATCCCTACTGCCAATCAAAATGACAACTTCAAATGTTATATATGCCCTTGATCTGAGAAGAACTGAACTGTTGATGGATGACTTCAGTAAGACTCAGGAAAGCTGTAGGAGAAAATGAGATGTGTAAGAACTAGATTTTACAGCACTGTTGCACAGATGCATTGCTGGGGAAAAAGTACTGTTCATTCTGTTGACATGTGGCCAGACTGAAGCATACAAGGTAGAATGGTGCCTCTGAGCATAAATTTAACATACTGAGTTACAATTTAAGATCATTTTAATATTCATATTAAGGGCAGCTGAAAGTCCAGGTAGCACCTTTTCTGAGTGATTACAAAAAACCCCAATAGCAAAGCTTCATACAAAACACTGAGGTGCTAGGAAATAACTGTCAGCAATCATAATGTATGATGCACACTAATTTTATGGATGCAGATGCAAAGAGAACGGAAGCCAAATGCTTTTGGAGTTAGCTACTGCTGTGCTCTCAGTACAATTTAAAGAGATCTATGCTGACTATTGGACCTTATTTCAACGGCTTTGTTTCAAGGAAAGTGGGCCTTGCTGTCCAGTACATGTAAGCTGCTTAGTGGCATAAAAGCATGAATTTAGTAACCAGAGCCCATATATAAATTGGAAATATAGTTAGATGTTTGGGTTCAATATTACTCATTGGATGTGTGCTAAGATAAAGGGATATGAGGAAATATTTCTGGATTCCTTTTGATAACTCTACTGCAGGAAGGGGAAGGATGGTCTTGTAGTCAAGGTACACGCCAGGGCCTAAGGAGAACCAGTTGAAATTTCCAACTCTGTCACGGACTTCCAGTTTGATTCTGGGCAAGTCACCCCATCAGTCTGTACCTCAGTTCACTGTCTGTGACAAGGGGTCTTGCTTATTTAGCTTGTAGGATCTTTGGGGTAGGGGTTTTCTCTCACTATGTGAACGTATAGTATTTAGACCATAGGGCTCCAATCCCAGTTGGGGTCACCAAAGTACTCATAATGATGATAATATTACATTGGCATTGCTGAGAGCTGGCTGTGTCTTCAACAGATTCCTTCGATGAGCTGCAGTTAAGCAGAAAGGCTTATGTCATCAAACACAAAAGGATTTGGCTAGTGCACCCAGCATTACAAACTCTGTCAAGATGGCACAAAATAGATTTTGAGCAAACTTCCACTTTATTCTTCCAGCAGGGATTTCTCTAGTGCAGTGGTATACAACCTTTGCAGCACTGAGAGTCACAGTTCTCATAAGCCCAAGGGCCACAACTAATTTACACAAATATATTTACTAAACCTGCACAGATGTCGTGTCAGATAGTATCCCCATGATGCATTTACAATACGGAACTTGAATACATCCAATATATTTTCCAATTTTTAAAGCTGTTTTTCCTTGCTTTTTATTTCTCTTTCCCCCTATTTTATTCCCTTTTCTCCAACCATCTGCCACTTTCCTTCTCTCATATAGTTTTTTCTCTTTCTCCCTTTTATTAGACTTTCCCACTTTCTTCTGGCCTTTTTCCCATTCCCATTCCCTTTCTCCATCCATTCCTTTCCCCTCTCCATTTCCCCCCAATACCTTTTTCTCACTTTCATTGCTCTGTTCACTACACCTCCCCCAATTATTAATCAGTTCCTCCTCTTTCATTCTTTCTTTCTCTGTTGTCCTTCTCCAGTCTCCTTTCTTTTTAATTCTTCTTCTTGTCTCATTGTCTTCTCTTCCTCCTCCTTTATTCCTTGTCCACACTCTCCATGTCTTTTGTTACATTCCTGCTCTCCTTCCTCATTTCCTTCCCTTTTACAGTCCGTCTCCTCCACTGCTCACTAGCTCATTCCCATTGTCCCTCATCTCCTACTTCTTTCCCTAGTGGCACCTCTGGAAGGTGGTATCATTGAGTGAAAACAAAGCTCCTCTCCATTACCTACATCTCTTGGTTGCTATCACTTTGTTCCTGTTCCTGCATCACACCACATTCTACATAATTTTTGCCCAGTGTCAAAAAGTCAAAACTTATACAAACTATTTTCATTGTGTGCTCTTACAGCTCTAGTCAGAACAGAGAGCTCAGGAGACAAAGCACAAAAGAGTTAAGGTTCAAAATATAGTTCACATAAAATACTATCAGTTATATGGTAACAGTTTCAGTAATTATATATATTTGTAGCTATATAAAAAAATCCCAAACATTAAGCTCCAATGAAAGCTGAAGTTCCTACACCAATCTTAAATCTGTTCCAATATCTCTGGCTTCCCCCAATCATGCAGCAGAAAGTTTAATCACTTGCTACATGAATTTTGATACATATCTGTGATATAGCAATGTATTTGCTGGGGAAAAATGCACATTCCTTTGCAACTTGGCTTTTCACAAGTGTTGAAAGATCTACCAATGAAGGCTGCAAGGACCAGCTCCTGGTCCATCAAATGCCATGTGGGTTTTACCATTGATTTCAATGGAAAAACAGTTTGGCCCTTTGAGTCATGTGGTTTTTTTTTAATTCAGTGTGTTGGCTGGAGAAGATACAGGACAATCTATGCCTCTCTTTGGAGAGTACAGCCTCCAATCTATGGACTATATTCAATATTCTTTCCCTGTCACTTGACTGCCCTTGAGGAATTATGTGATGTGGAGACAGGTTACAGTGGGATGATGAGATTTTTTCTGTCCCCTGTTTACAAATGAAGATGGGAAGTACACTAGTGTCTGGTCATTAGTGAAGAGTTTGTTTTTTTGAAGCTGTTACATGTGATTTGTTTTGCAGCTAATAAGATAGTATACTGAAAGAGTGAGTGCCTATGATCTGCACTGAAAAGGGAGTAAGGAAGTGAATACTAAAGGTGGTCCTTAGTGTATACTTGATAGCTTGGTGGAATATGGGAGCATGATTAAAGTTGGTCTTAACCTTGAGGAACTCCAAAATGATTAACCGAGGGCTATTGCAGCAGTTTTCATTGGGGATTGGTGTCTGCTATAATTTACACAAAAGACTTGAAATTCAAATGAGCAAACTATTACACCTATATTTTCTGGAGGAGGAACGTAAAGATTCATTTTGCACATGACTGTGTATGTACACACAGACAGAATAATGCTTTCTAGTAAGTCTCTCAACTCATGTCAGAACGTTCTAAAAAAGTCTAAACAATACATTTTTGCAAAAGTATCTAGTAAAAGGGCTGAGCTATTAAGAGCAACTTTTCCAGCTTCTTATTCATTAATAAAAGTTATCTATACGTGGAAGCTGAATTTTTTTGTTAGTTAACAGTTGCCAAACACTGTCTAGAGTGATTAATGATATTTTCGAAATATAAAACAGGGCTAATTGGTGTCTAATCTGAAAGCAATTCTCATAGTTTAAACCTTCTTTCACTCTTTCGCGGGAATGCTTGTCTGTTTTTAAAGAGGAACTGATTGCCTTGTCTAAGGAGTGAATTATTTCATTCTTCTGTATTAACAATTTATGAATGATGCCAATAGCTGCAACATAATCTTCTTCTCCCTGTCCCATCAATAACCTCAGCTGTGTCCTGGAGAGTAAACTCAAGCCACATCAATCAATGGTCTTCATGGTCTGTAGCATAGACATGTGAACTGTGACTTACGCTATGTTCTCTTTTGTTCTCTTTACTTGTGGGAGTTGGGGCTGTGCAACAATGAATTAACCGTTACAAAGTTTCCCATCATCCTGCCGTTTATGTGATTTGTAAATCAACTAGAAAGAAAAAGGAATATGGGTTTTCAAAGTGTGGGCAGGGAGGCTGTTAGTCCTCTGGGGACTGTAAGTAGGAATATTTTGGGGGACCCCTCCTCAAACAACACATACTAAAAAAGCGAATACGGGTCCCCCTTGAGCTGCCTGGGGACCTAAGCAATTGCTTAGTCTGCTTATGCCTAGTGCTGGCTCTGAGAGGGGGGTCATGACCAGGTGTCAGCAAATCACCATAACTATGCCTTTTCCCTGTTGCCAGGAAAATTTGAAAACCACTGGATTAGAAAGCTAAAGAGCAGTTAAGGGGGTTAAATTTTCAAACCAGACCATAAAGTTGCACCAGCAAATTTGCACACTCCATTTCTGTACTTGAGCAAAACCCTGCATTTGCCTCAAGAAATGACATTTAACTGTACACACACAAAACTGGGTAAACAAACATCGATAGTACAAATATGCCTGATTGGAAAAACAAAAACGAATGCAAGATTATATGCAGACAAAAATTGTATACTCAAATTGGAAGGTGTAAATTTAGGGCTTGATCTCGATCTGAAGTATGTACATGACTTCATCCACTTTCGTCCCCTTTAACTTCAATGGAAGTGCTCACGGGAGCCAAGTTAACTTAAATGTTTGCAGAATCACAGCCCAAGAGGCTAGATTGAGACCACTTGCAAAAACTGGGGCATGATTCTCATCTGATTTACACAAGTTTTACACTAGAGTAATTACACTAATTTAGTGCATGGCATGGTGCATGATAGATAGATACACAAGCACACAGACACACATTGAGGGACTCTAGGTTTTCCTAGGTACATAATAAGTCTGTTCAACAGATATTTCTCCCAGCTCAGTTTCATGATTGCCTTTGGTATGGATGCTTGAATGGTTAGCTACAGTGGGGAAAATATTGTGATTTAGAAAAAATAATCTTTTGTATGCCTTTCATTACAAATAACATTTTTGATGACCGGAGCATCCATAATAGGGCTTGACAAACAAAAGGTAACTTTGGCTGCCAGACAAAAAGTATGAAAAGGCAAATAAGTGAAGCCAGTTTTAACAAAAGCTGCTGTGGCCTCTATTAAGCATTTGATCTCACTGGGAAGGGAGGAGATACAATCTATCAAAAACATGTTTTGTAAGGTAGCAAGCCATATATCTGAAAATATAAAATCGAGATGACTCCTTTTATAAATGATCTTGAGAGAAGAAGAGCTTGAAGACAGAGCAGTTATAAACAAAGGACAAAATAAAAGCAGTGGCAGAACTGCAGGGCGCATGGATAAAGAGGTAGGAGATTGCCAGAAGGGAGCATGATAATAATATCAGTCAATGGGATGGGTACCCATGGTAAGGGGTAGACAGCCTCAAAAACTAAATCCAAATTTCTTGACCATCTTAGCTCCTAATGCTACAGAGCATGGTACTGTTTTTGCTTTTCTATTCATAGCACTTGTAGCCTCTATTCATAATGTATATTATGATTTTACATTTAGTTTTTTTCTCTTTCTGCTTAAATTATCTTTTGTTGATTTCTATTACAATAATTAATAGAGAATTAGTACAATAAGAACAAAACCAGTTCAGCTCAGGACGACTGTCTAGAGTATGTGTCCTTAGGACCTTTTTCCCTATCATGACGATTAAAGGACATTCAGATGCATTCTGCATTCTGCTCTTATATTTCAATCACATTTTGATTAAATTCTTGTGTGTCCAAAAACCACAATGGAGATCAGTGCCCCCCTCCTCTATCTTAGGCACTGTACAAACATGTAGTTAGATATAGTCCCTGCCTCCGAGAACATACAGTTGAAGTGGACAAGACAGATACTGATCAGGGGAAAGGGAGCTGGGAAACAGAGCTGCATAGGAATTAAGTGACTTGCCTAGATTAACATAGGAAGTCCATGGTAGAGCTGGGAACTGAAGTCAGATTGCTCAAGTCCCAGTCCAGTGCCTCTTCTGAAAGATACTCTACAGCACATATTATACACATTTTCCATGCTGACCCCTTTCGCTCGCAATACTTTTGTTGTCCTAGAGTCCACAAAATGGACTGTTCTGCATATGGGCAGCAGCGAGGTGAACTTCCCCACCCTAGCCGGTCAGTTACTAGGACTGACCATTTCCTCTGAGGACAGGACCATTATTTTTGTTTTCACGACTGCACACTGATTAACATCAGGTCTCTGTGGTCTCAATGGCACACTGGTCTTTCATACTGTGGCATGACCTCCTCCTTTCTGAGGCACCCTTGCAGCAAAGTTCTGTAGCAGTTGCTAATGGATTGCAAAATCATTTGAGAGCATGCGATTTTGGTGAAATCTGTCTCAACTGTATTTTAAGTGGATTATACACATGTAGCATTTTTTTCATATACTTGCACTGTGAATAGATCAAATGGTAAGATATGCACAAATGTTTGATTTACTTTGAAGTACTGAAATGCCACCGGGCATGTGTACTTGGCTGGAAAGGAAGCCTTGCCACCTCACATTCCACGTATATGGGTTGCAAAAAGTTCCCTTTGTCTACACATTCCTGGCATGGAAATGCCACAAAGGCAATCGAAAAAGAAAAGCTAAAGATTTTTGTTTCAAGAAGGAGATTTCTGTGGCTAAATTCTGTTTTGGATTATCTGACTTCTGAATCACAAGTGAACATGATTAAATCCAACGGAAATTACAATGCACCTCTAGGGAAGTGTACACTCTAACTGTGCCCATATCTGTACTAAAGTGTGCCCAAACACTATTAAGTATATTGGGGGGTAACACTGTTAGATTCTATTTTATACTTTTAGGGCAACCATATATTTCCAGTTTAAATTGCTTATTTTAGTTTGAAGGGAAACAACAGAACAAGATAGAAACAAGAAAAGTCTTCACAGGACAGCACGGTGGTTTTCAGAGATGATGGGGTTTTTTAGCCACCCGGCTCTCAGCAATTTCAAATCTCACTGTGGGTGCATATGTCACCTTTGTAACAGATTACATTGGAAATGAACACAAAATGGCAGCTGCCTCCAGCAGACAACATAGACCTAAATGTTTAAGGTGCCTGTACACAGAAACAAAATCACATTAAGTAGCTGCATAGACTGGAGCAGGGCGATGGGATAATAAGTCTTTTCTAGCACTGACTTACATGATTGTATGAAAAACAGTGGATAAGGACTGTATTTTCACCTCAGTTTCTGTGTGGATCCCATTAACATTAATGGGAGTTCACTATGTGTACCAAAAAAGAATATACCTTATGCTGTAGTAGGTATTATAGAGTGCTTCAGTTTTAATGGCAGATTGCTACGTGACCTGATGCACTAAAATAGTTAAGTCCTGTGTTGTTTCAAAATGTACATTCTCTTTAGCTGTCTTTGTTTGTGGTCGCTGTTTATATCTTCAGCCCTTATTCTCCTGGAACAGCTAAGCACAGTTATAAAAGTAAATGATTTGAATATGACTCAAAAGAGTAAATAAACCCTTACCCTGCAATTGTTCTAGGCACAGCGAAAGAGCAAACAATTATTTTGATAGGTAGACAGGAGACAGGTCAAAGTGGTCTGCTGAAAGTTTGCTTTCAACAGAGGTCAGCAATAAAGCTTTTTTTATTTCATGATGACCCGACAGCATTCACAGATACAGACTTCATCCCCAGACAGAATGTTTGATTTCTCATAGGCAGTTGTTGGTTTGTCCATATCTTTTCAATGGTCTTTTCTTTTGTGTGTGTTAAAAGCAAGTGTTTGATTCTGAATTATGCTGAAAAATCATTGCCAATATGAAAATCATGATTAATTTAAATCCTTACCTGTCTTTGATGCGTCCTCAGTTTGGACAATGAAACTAGGCAGGTCAGGTTTCACTTTCTGCTTCTCACTGTTGCACTCACAACTTCAAAACTGCAGGTCTGCCAACCTCAAGCCTTCAAAAATCATGTCTCAGTCCCCACAAAACCACAGGATTGGCTTAAAAATAAGAAGATTTTAAACAACACATTTTGACTTCTTTTTATTTGTCTTCTGGTCTTTGAGCCTTTAAGTGGGCACTTGAAAACCACAAGGGCTAGAAGTTTACTTTTTTACAATGAAAACTGAGGTTCTCCTGCATTCACTTGATTCCAGCACCTTTAAGCAGAACACCAAATAAAATATCATGAGTTGGCAATACTGAAACTGCAGGGGAATATTGGAATGTCAACACAATAGTTTTCATTCAAAATATTCTCAGTGTTGTGTGGGATGAGCCAGTGTCCCTGTGTCCTAGCCCCTGTACAAAAAATGGTGTCTTGTTCTGCTAGTACCCCTTCCTGGGCAGAACAGTTGCTTGGAAGAGCCACTGAGCAGCTGAGCCAGTGAAACTGACACAGAGTGAGAGAGCATGAGAATGAGTGCAGTGGATAGAGAGGAGACAAAACAGCAGCAGATAGAGAGGAGAGAAAACAAAACAGAAGTAAATATACAGAAAACCCACAAGAGGGGAGCAAGAAATAAACAGAGAAACCAGAACAGGGGGATTATTATTTTTCAAAGGTGCTGGCTGGAGAGATGACAGTGTGAACCTCCTGACACAGCACCTCACCCAGCACAAGGCTGCCCAGTGCCCACACAGGAGTGTTAGATAGACACACACAGAGCTGCCTCCATACATAGATTCTGACCCACTGAAATGAGCCGTCTACAACATTCAGGCTGGATTATTCTCTTTATCTATAGATTGCGGATGTGTTACCTTCCCTGGCCTCCTTTTAAAAAGGGGCCTGCGAGCAGCTTGCTCTGATGGAGGAGGCCCTTGTTGGTGCAATTCCTTTGGAGAAGCAGGTAGGGAAGCACAAGGCACAGAAAGTTCCTTACAGTTAGAGAACCTCTAACTTTATTTACACAGTGATGTACAGATCACCTGGGTAATAACAAGGTAGAAATCAACTTGCTTTCTAAGAGCCTGATACAAAGCCAACCGAAAAATTCCCCTTGACTTTGGATCTGGCCCTTCAGCCAAAGCAGCGTCTCAGTCCCCAGCATGACATATAACGCTCTCCTGGGAAGGAATGTGTTGTCTGCAGAGAGCCTCCAATTATAAAGTTCATAGGAATGGAAGGATCCAGCAGATCCTTTAGTGTCTCACAGCACATAGCAGCTCTTCATTAGCAAACATTCTTCCCTTTGAAGATGAGGAAATACACAAAGGGCCAGATCCTCGGCTTGTGTAAATAATTGGAACTCCATTAAATTCAATGTTTAAAATCCTCTTTTCTGCAGCCACAATACATAGTAGACCAAGCTCATTTCTGCTGTCATTCGGAACACTCTTTCTTGTAGTTCTTTATGAGACAGGTGGGTCCTCAGGTGGGATTTAAATGACTAGAGGGCTTTTAGGTTAAGCAGAGCTTGTTCCAATAATATTTTTTCTTGCCTTGCTAGATGAGTTCAAGTCAGCCCTCCTTAGATACACCGTCATTAAACAGCCAATTACAAGTCCACTTTGGTAATTCATAGGTACAGTAAGAATTGCAGTTCTTGGCTCAGGATGACATTAATGCAGCAGTGCAGGGAAACAAGGTAAGTCAGATCTCCTTCCCCTGCACAGCCTCCCAGGATGTCATCTCTAAGCAGAGTGTATGTGTGGGGTGTGTGAGGAGGGAATCTGTGTGGCCTCTATTCCCCCACGTCATGTGACCAACTAAGCAGAGAGGTGTAGAACCTTGACTTTGCCCCCACAATGGGCTAGCCAGTGGAGCACCAGGGTAAAAGGTGACACTAATTACTTCTTTTTTGGAATCACAGTTCCTTCCTGGGGCTCCTCTTAGGGTGATGAATTTATATGCCATCTCATATTCAGGGCATCAAGCAAAGACTCAGTCTAACTCTTACTGATGAGTGTTGAAAGCATAAAGAACAAAGCCTGGGCCTGACTCTTCCCTCAAGCTAGCTTTACACCAGTGTAAATCCATTGACTTCACCGGTATCAATCCTGAATATAATTCTGTTGGTAAGAGGGGAATCAAGCCCTTGGAAAGATTCCATTTGGACATGTTCTCACGGGGTTCTCCAGAAACCGCTTTACTATAAAGCTGATTTTTGTGGGGATTTGTTCTGAAGGCTCAATCTCCAACACGATGGACCACACGCGCAATAGGAATAAATGCAATGTAAGGCAACATAATAAACTTCTCCACTGAATTCTAGAGGCCCTGACTGAGCAACACGTGTTTAATTTAAAGTACTATCTTAAATTCCATTGAGGTCAGTGAGACTTGCTCAAGTGCTTCATTAAATTGGGGCCAGAGTGAGGTAGGGTGAGGCTCCCAACTCTCTCCAATCTCTCTCTAAGGACACTTACCCACCATTATCTTCAGCAGTGCCTTCCCCAATCTCTCAAGCAGTGAATTCTGCGAAGATTAAGAGCCCAATACCCTGTCAGCGAACCCTCATGTTCCCAACGACCTTACAGCACAAAGCTGCTTCAGGGATTCATGCCAGGAAGTCACTCTCAGCAAATGCTGAGAAATAGTTGGGGGTGGTGGATGGGGAAGAGGAGGAAGGGAATCTAAAGGTAGATGTCAGAGTCTTACCTGTTTAACACCTATGTTATGAAAAATGCCACTCATATTAAGCCCAAATTTACTCTACTCTGTGGATCTATCACTTCATTACTGTACCAGTTGATACGTTGAATCTTGTAGCTACCCAAAAAAAAAAAAATCCCCATGTAATTTCTTGCTCCCATCTTATCTGTCTATCTCTCTACCTAGGCGTTTAGACTGAGCTCATCACCATGATATCTAAGCAATTCCTCGGCTACTTTATATTTTGCCGCTCATTTGGGGTCTTTGTTACACCTAGGCTGACAGAGAGATGATTTTAGTGCCATTTCTTCAGATTAGTTAGCTTTCTAAGCACTCTCCAGCAGGTGGCACTAAAACACTGTGTCAGGGTACAAGCTGTATAGCTCTCTTCTCAAATGTCATCCTTTGATAAAAGCTCTACAGGGTCAGAGGGCTGGTAGATGGAAAAGAAGGTGTATTTGCAAACAAAGAATATTTCATCCTTGAAAAAAAATGAACACTGTATAAGTTTAAACTACAAGCAGAAACTGTCTTGAACTTGCACTGCTAGTTGAGAGAAATTATATCCTTCTTACATTTACATAGCATAAGTGTGTGTGTGGCTATGCTGTGGGAAGGTCAGAGTATGTGTATGTTTTCTACAAAGAAACAATTCTTATGTCTGGGTTATGTACTAGCAATACGAATCTGCAAGAACCCAGAATTAAAAATGTATTTATTATCCTCAGGGATATATTGTCCTCTTGATGCATGGGGATTTGTGTGCATACTGTAAGTCCTATTAGCGTTAATGGGAATTATGTGTGTAAATCCCCAAATCCCAGTGCACAAAGATGAGAGTGTCCCCTCAAGGGTCTGAAATATGTATTTGAATTAAACCTGGCTGTTGGGAAACTCATCATGCTGCTGCTGTTATTATAAATTTATACGTACTAGGACTAAGTTTCACCTGAAACAACAGAGCCTGAAGTGTTATTTGTTCCAGCAAATTATTTTGTTAGATGTGATAATCAGTTCACAGCAGGACTGCAAGTGGCTACTCTGATTGTTGACAATTCTGGGTCCCCGCCAGCTCAAAATAGCCTCTGAAGCTGTTCCAAAGGTCATAGAGGATACTCCCAAATCCAGCTCCTAGGGGGAGGTGTCCATGGGTAACAACCAAATAATGCTAGTTCCAGTTTTCTGTGGCGGCTCCCACTGCCTTCTCCTGAGGAGTGGAGTGACAGACCTGCCCACCCCACTCACTACTTCTGACAATCAGGCTGAGCCCCCTGATATTTTACTGTGGAAAGTTGGGGGAAGAGTGAGCAAGTCAGGGAAGGGGTTTAATGGGACTGGAGCACTAAACAGGCTCTTTTTGGCTGGCAGCTCTATTGGAGTTTAGTTAGGGTCACAACAGTAGGAGTCATGTGGTCCAAGGATTCTTTCTCCTTCCCCCCAAACGAACATTAGCTTTGATATTGGTTTAGAAGGGAGTCCTTCAAAGAAGGTCCTGCTCTTCTGCTTATCTTCCAACCCCAATTCAGAGTTAGTGGCAGAGTTGGACTGTGCCTTAAGGTTCATGCAAGCTACTAACTAAGCAGCAGTACTTCTTCAGGCTTCACACCCTGGGTTGTGGAGAGGAAACAGGATCATGAGAACAGTTACAAAATTATGGGAGGCAGGAAATTCATGGACTATCTTCTCTGCTTTCCTTCCCTGAGCAGCTTCCAAAATCCTCACTGGTTCCCTTGGTTACCTCACCATGGAGCAGCCATGTATTACCTTGTGGCTTGCACAAGCCAGATGTTTGGCTGCATCCCTTTGCATCTAACACACCAGGGTGCCTATATTTAAATAACAGGAACAGATACAATAAAATAATAATTCATAAAAAAGAAATTAATTAATAGAACGATTTAGACTCATGCAATTATTTTAAATCCCAGCCTTCTGTTGTGAGCCAGTGAGTAAGCACAACAAAAGTTCTGTTAAACCTTGAAATGGAATAGAAGTAATTTCATTCCTCATTAAAAACACAGTGAATAGCTGCAGCAGCATCGCTGTGTTCTTTGTAATGACTTGTTTCACTGATGGATCAAATAGGCTGTTGACAATGGTTGAATGCAACTGACAAGCTCTTCTAATAAGATAAAAAATTCTACATTTTATTGATTACAAAGCAGCAGTGCTAAAATTGGGTTTTTGTCCCTTTAAATTTTTTATTGACTACAAAATAAAGGCTCTTTCCCTTTGAAATTGCACCTTGCCATGGTATTACAATGAATTATAATCCTAACCTATTTGTGCTTCCTCAAAGGCTTAAAACGTTTGCTTTCATGGCAAGCATGTTGTAAAATGCCTGTATCTGCATTTGTATTTTACAGGGCCTTCTATCCCAGAACTGTAGACGATTTAAGAAAAGGGGCCAAGTGAATTTAGAGTCTTGGGATATTAAAAGCTATGCTATGTAATGGCAGAAATTATTGAAAGAGGTTCTTTGATTTGTATAATGCAGGACGTCAGACTTCTGGTCCTTTCTGCTTTAAAAATCTATTAATCTATGTTCCCGAACGGCTTGGCAGTGGAGGTCAGAGTATACAGGAAAGTACTGCAGTATCTCATATCACAGCATGTTAACAACAATAACACTACACTGTGTCTTTTACCCATAAAGCTTCTATGGCACTTAAATATTGAATTCTCTAATACTATTTAAAACTTTCCACGTTCAACCTCAACCCAACATTAATTCAGGAGAAAGTGAGGGAGGAATAATATGAGCATGTGAACACACACACTTTCTGCCCACTGCTGTGTGAGCAGGCAGATCTAGGAAGGACTGTTGTTTTTTTTTTATAGAGTCCTCCAACTGCCTTAAGATGGGCTTCTTAAAAATCAGCCAACAACTCTCTGCTAAGTGGTAAGGGGCTGTAGCCAGATGTCCCAGCCACAGAGCAAATTGTCTGTCACTGATCTTCTGCCACCTGTATTGAGACCTGCTTCCAGATCAGCACACCTTGTTTGTTAGCCGGAGCATGAATTTTGCTGATTGGAATTTGGATTTAAAATTCCGAGAAGGCTGTTTGCCACTAGTTGTGGGAACCTAGTGTTAGCTAGGCTAAATCCTGTGGGTAGGCATTTAAATAAGTGATATGATTCCAAAGTTGGTATCTGTAGGCGCTCAGTTCCCGTCACTGTCTGGTGACTCCTTTCAGTGCCTAAGTATAGATGTAGGTGACTCACGGGCTTGAGAATTTTGGCCTAGGTACATGGTATTGTCCTAAACGGCCACTCAGCCTTAGAGATGGTTGGTGGAGAGAAGCTTGCTGTGCTGCTGCTGCTCATTCTCTCCTTGCCCTATGGATAAACAGAGCCCTTTAGTTTCCTGCTTTGTCAGTGTAGCACTTTCAGTTGACGGGAAAAGAGAAATGTACAGTGTCTCTCAGAAATAGTGTATCTCTTTCTTGTGTGGCAGCAAAACAAATAGAAGTTGAAAGTAAACACTTTCTACTGGCAGACCTGTCCCTCTTTCTGTGGATGGAGTCACATTTCCCTTTAGCCAGCAGCAAGGAAAAAAGTTCTGCCAGTGAAATGAGTTATTTAAAAGCATTCACACTTTAACTCTTTATTTGCTTTGTCCCACTACACACAAAATGGAATAGTGTGTTAAATGGTCCTGTTTTCTTCTGACTGACTTTAGTGCTGGGTTAACAGAAAATAGATTTCCCTCTTTATCCACACAACAGATACAGTAATGACAGCAGCAGTGCATGTTTCCCCATATAGTCCTCCCAGTGTGTGCCTTGACCCTGATTGGGAAGGGCCACCACCAGAGGTGAGAGGGCAAGCCAGCAGTACCTGTTCACTTAGGACACATATTGCCATGAGTATCTAGTGGAGAACACATCTGGGAATCTCAGATCACACAGCTGGTATAAATTAGCATAGCTCCTCTGCAGCCAGAGAAAGGAGCTACAGTATTAGACTCCAGATGAGAATCAGGCTCTCAATATGTAGATGTCAGGCTCCAAGTGCTGCAAATATTGAACAATATTGTTCAATACATTGAGTAAATTTTGTTTGACTAATTATCTATTTCTTTTGCAGAGTCATAAGGCTAGATTCTGCTTTAATGGACATTGGAGTAACTCAAGAGTAATTCCATCAATCCACTGAAAGAGAGGCCCAAATCAAGCTCATTGAAACAGACTTGTTGGAGATGTTAAAAACTTGGACTGAAAAAAGAGACAACTTTTTTTGAGAAACCGGCTTTAACATTTCCATTTGGAATGCAGACTCCTACTCTTCTTAATCAGCAATTCATAAGGGCTTTTGATATGTTGTTATTTATACAGCACATAAAATGTGCAAGGCACTTAACAAAACCTGCATAAAGACTGGACCCTGCCCCGAAGGCCTTACAATTAGTAGATGGGGAAAAGGATGTAACATACACTTCAAAGGGCATGTCCACACTTCAAGCTGGGGCTGCAATTCCCAGCTTGAGGAAACAAACTTGCATAAGCTCTCGTTGAGCCAGCACTCCAAAACAGAATGCAGGATGGACTTGTCACCCCAAGTTTGTCCCCATCTGAGACCCTAGGCACGTACTCGGGGCGGCTAGCCCCTTCTGCCTCTTGCATTCACACAACTACACTCTAATTTTAGCGCACTACCTCCATGAGAGCTAGAGTGAGCGCGGCTCTTTGAATTGCACCCCTAGCTTGAACTGTAAATATACCCAAAGTGACCTAAGGGAAGTTAAGCACCAATCTGGTTGTTTCTGCACTGGTTTGTTTTTAAAAAGTATCCATTCTCTGCAGCTCCATCCTTTCCCCATCTGCCCCAGTGCCCTTACCTTGTTCCTCCCCATTTCGAATGAACTCCCCTCTTCCTTTCCTTTCTCACCAGCATTCCCCACTGCTGGCTGTAACTTGGTGATAAAGATGCTCATATCCTCAGCCAGCTGGAACTAAGATCAGAAGAAACTGGGGGCATGTTAGAAAATTAACTGATTGGTGTAAAACAAAAGAAAACATGTTAACAGGAAGCTAAGAACTTTTGAACCCATTTAAACAAATAAGTGGCAAAGGAGCAGGTTTGTCACAGGAATACATTTTGCAAGATGCAAGCCAAAACACGTAGGACAGAGAGCAATCAGATGGAGCCTTCTGAAACCAATATCTGTTGGAAGAATGCATCCGTGTAAGGAATAAAAATTCCTGTCTTTCAAAGAGTAAGATGAAATAGGCCAAATTCTGCTGTTGGGTCCACCCTTTGCAAATTCACGCCAAAATCTTTAGCTTGCTCCAATTTGAAACACATTCAAGGACACAAGAAGGCATCCCTGCATATCCTCTTTTCGGTCTTACCTTTACAAGCATAGATCTGGTAAAAAAAATTATATAAAATAATTATGCATTTACCAGTTTCTATGCAGTACCTCATTTCTTTTAGTAACAACTGCCTGGAATTTCCACTTTTCCATCAGTACTACTAGAGTTAATATGTTCCTCTTGCACTAGCCTCCAGAGACTATACTCACTGTGGTTCCAGATGGATTTCAGAATTCTCTAAAGTTTTGCTGCCCTGATAAATGACAGATGTGGGAGCTATAATTTGGTGTTTAGGCCCACTAAAGTAAAGTGACAGGCTTACACACAGGTATTGGGTCTGATTCTGCTCTCCCACTGAGGGCTGGGTACTGCAAGATGCTGACTTTCTCCTGAAGTCATTGGGAGTACAGGTCACTCAACAATTCATAAGAGAAGCTCAGTATCTTGCAGAATTGGGCCCTTATATGAGTTTTACATCAGTGTAAATCCATTTATTTCAGTGGAATTGCCCCTGATTTACTGAATACTAATGTAAGTGAAATCAGAATTAGACTCAGTGCTCTTGACCTTAACTACTCCCTCTCACTGGTCTGGAAGTTGCAGTTTCAGTTAAGAGAGTGGACTGATTCTCTCTCTCTCTCTCTGATACAACACATTCTGGAAGCAGAGTGAAAGTATGTTTTATATTTACAGTCCCTTTAAATCTTCTTTCTATGGGAAGGTGGAAATCTCAAATGTGACCAGTGTCATGGAAAGGATGTTTACTTTGGCCATCATCCAGTAGTACTGTAGTAACTCACAGGTAAAGCATCAGAGGTCAGCTTGCTGGATTGGCACTACAAGGGCTGGAGAAGACACTGTTATGAGCTGGGTTAAACCTTGTTACGGGTTGAGTTAAAACCTCACTGAAAATGTGGTGTGAGCATGCTCTTAAGATAGCTGTGAGAAAGTTAAAGGGCCACACCTAAAAGAATAGAACTAGCCGAGGACTTCTGGATTACGTTGGGCAGAGGGGCTTTTCGCCGAGTATTATTTTGTACATGGGTGTGTGAGAGAAGGAAACTGAGGACAGACACGAACAGTAAGAGAGGCATAGGCAACAAAACAAGAAAGCCAAACAGTAGCCTGTGCGCATGATTTGTGACCTTGGAAAAAAGCTAGAGAGACAACTGTTTGGGTTTGGTAGTGGCTAAAGAGGTTTGAGTTTGTAAGCTAAGAAACTGCTCCTTTTGGTCTTGGTTCTTCCTGCATCGAAGCCCACGTCCAGACTAACCCGTGGCATCGGCGGGTTAAAATCGATTGCTCGGGGATCGATATATCGCGTCTAGTCTGGACGCGATGTATCAATCCCCGAGCGCGCTTACATCGATTCCGGAACTCCATCAACCCGAACGGAGTTCTGGAATCGACATGGAGAGCCGCGGACATCGATGCCGGGCCGTCTGGACGGGTGAGTACCTCGATTTTAGAAATTCGACTTCAGCTACGTTATTCACGTAGCTGAAGTTAAGTATCTAAAATCGATTTTAATACCCTAGTCTGGACGTGGCCCAAGAAGCAGAACTTAGTGCATTTCTTTTAAATAAACAAGATTGAATAAAAAACCACCACCACCATCAAAACAGATCCCATCAATTTCAGTTTCCACATGGAACATCCCTAGAGCCCTGAATTCTGACTAGTGGCTTGGGTCAAAATAGGAAACAACATTATTGCTTTGTTGTCATTGCATAAAACCCTTTTTCAGGTGCTGTTCACCTGTCATGTCAGTACAGAAAACATAGAACAACTGTCACTTGTAATACTTCCCCTAAGTATTGCTTGAATTACAAGGGGGAGAAAGGACTCTAAAATTTGCAATGTGCACTCATGCCCGAATGGCGTAGAATGTGATTTAATTACAGGCATCGCTTTGCGGTGGCTCATGTATATAGTTCACAGGATCTAGATCATTGGCCTTCCAGAGATCTTACTAATTCAGAGACCACTGGCCTCTTGAAAGGCCAATTCACTTTTTAAAAGTCTTTAGGTTGCTTTTGACAGATTTTCACATTATTCATAAAGTACAGAGTGTGCTTCGGTTCATCCTTCTCATTGCATATTATACCATATCGAGGTCACCTCTGGCTGATACACTTGGAGGGCTGTGCAGATCCAGAAGGAAGGCAAATACCCAAGCCATATGTCTCTGGTGGTTCAGTACATATTTGACATCTATAACTTTTTTAAAAGAAAGCAATATGTTTGAAAGAAAAAAGGGTGAAACCTAAGTGATAGTTCAGACCACACAGTACCATAAGCAAATGTCATAGGTGGTGCTGCTTGGGTGGTTTCATAGAAACCTAGTTGGATCCTAAGATCTTTTACTCTTCACTTGTTATTGTAAACTTTTTCCTGCTGTGTCTGCAGAATTATTATGTTAGACTCAGTAGCTTGTAATACTGTCATCCTGCTTGGAAGTGTTGCATACAAATCATTCATTAAAAAGGCAGAAAATAGGATGTCAGTGAAAGTTGATTTAAGATTTGGTGGACGCCTTTTCAATTTTGTTTAGCTCCAGAGGAGACATCCTTCTCAAACTGCGATCATTTCATGCATCTCTCATTTTCTCAATAATCCATAAATTTTTTTTCCTTCTTAAACACAGCCACCGCCTCATCTTTTCCCTTTTCTCTTATCATGTTCAATTTTCAGGTAAGGAACCAAGTGGTTCTTCAAGAGATGGTTTTACAGTATATCCACTTCATCCAAGAATTGTTTATTTTACCTTTGGAAACTTTAAATTGTGGGTTTAGCAAGATTGTTTTCACTACACACTCTGCATCACATTAGAAATGAAAAGGTTACTCACCCTATGCATTAACAGTAGTTCTTTAAAATGCATGTCCCTATGTAAAGATTTGGAGGAGGACTGTGAGGATTTCTCCTTCCTAGAGAATGTTGCACAAAGGTGGAAGGGCCATTAGAAACACCCAGATACCAATGTCCAAGGGGATACTAAACTGGTTCTGAAGCAGGGCGAAGGGAATTCTCCATCATAAGGAGTCAAAGTTTGACTTCTTGGTTCTTTCAAGCCTAGATTTCATGGTGAGAGAGAATTTGCCCTTCTGCGAAATGCGCAGCTAGCCTAAGCAGCAAATGCACTTTGGGTGTCTGTCACTGACTGGGATGGCCTCTTTACATGAGAGGCAGCATTTAAACCATAGCAAATCAGGCACGCCCCTCACAGGGAGGATTTCCCCGGAGGGAACAGAACAAGTTTCTATAATCAAAAATGTGATTTTAAAAAATGTTTTTAAACAAATACTAAATGAAATACTACTAATGAATGAACTACTTAATTAAAGAGAACCTCTAATTTCTCTGGTAGACAAGAAGTGGACACACTAGCTCTGTCACTGGCCAAAGCAGTTGAGAAGGAGCTGCCTGGGTGGTTTGCCTGAGCAGCCTGATATAGGCTTGGTGTTAGGCACAAGGATACGAATGGCGCACACACCAGCTGAACAGACACTGCTCATGAAAATCTCCAATTGTGGGCACACATGCACCAAGAGTGGAGCACCCATCGGAATGCTAGTTGAAGAATAACTTTTTCTCTATAAGTGCCCCAGCCATCCCCCATTTCCATCTCTTCCCATGAAGCAACATCCATACTCTCCAGCAATGAAAAGTTGGTTCCTCAAACTATGAGCCTACAGCTGCCACCCTTTGGATTGCAGAATTTGATTGGAGCCTGGAAAGAAATTGTGAGTCCTACGTGAGAAAAGGTTGTATCAATGCTTAGTGTTATGAAAACTGCTTTGGATCTCTCCTTTGGAATTTCAGGGATGAGCAAAATGAGTAGAGTTTTCTTATGCTTCTGTATCAGAGGGGTAGCCGTGTCAGTGTGGATCTGTAAAAGCAGCAAAGAATCCTGTGGCACCTTATAGACTAACAGATGTTCTGGAGCATGAGCTTTGATGGGTGAATACCCATTTCGTCAGATGCATGCTTATGCTTCTGAACACTATGGGCCAAATCCTGAAGCCAGTAGGAGTTATCCTGCAGAACTTTGGGAATTCAGTGTGTGAGAGCATAACAGAATGTGGGAACGAAGACTGTGCTCTATTACAGCATGCGCCATAACTTCAGTGAAGGGCAAAGCATGGTGCACTAACCCTAGCTTTCCACTGCCTCCATAGCACTAATGGCTAGAAAGCAGATGCGTGTAACCTGCCTTCTACTTTACTACCATGCATGCCAAATATGCTGTAGATGCTGCTAATTTCCTTTAACTCCTAACTCCTGGGTGACAGGAACCATGACTTGTGAGTCACAGTGGCTGCATGATTTCTAGATCATTCTTGGGCATGATTTTTTCGGGATTTTGCTACTCCATCATGGAACAAATTTTCAGAATATGTGTTGTACCCTGATCTTTCACCACTAACATAAATGAGTTGATGCTAAACTACAGGGGTTAAGATGAACATTTATAAGTGTGTTGAGGGGGAAAGTAGTATTAGAGGGAAAATATGTGCATTAATTAACAAATGAAGGAAGGGATGAAATTAATGATGTCTCAAAAGTAGCTGAGATACCAAACTTAAAAAAAATATATCTTAAAAAAGCCCCACTGTATATAATCAGTAAATGAGGAATAACTAATGAAAAATTACTACTGATAATGAGCAGATAAGGGAATACTGTACTTGGAGACCATGAATATATGCAGATCCGTTAGTACAGATAATAGGCATCCTAAGACCCTGATCATGCAAACACTTACACATGTGCTTAACTTTATGCACAGGAGTAGCTCTGTTTAAGTTAATGGAACTACCCATGGATAAAGCTGAGCAAATGCGTAAGTGTTTGTAGGACCAGGATTTAGGTGCTAAAGAAGAGTAAAGAAATTGTATCACTGATAATTATTTTTGAAACTCATGGGGAGCCAAGGAGGGACCAGAAATCTGGACACTAGAAGCAATATTCCAAAAAAAGAGAGAGAAGTGATTCAGGAAACTACTGCGTTTAAGTCAAACTTCTAGTCCCAGAAAAAAAATGGAACGCATAATGGGGAGAGGATCACTATCTAGAGTATAATTAAATGATGGATATTAGCAACATGGATCTATAATGAAAAAGTTTTGGCAGACAAGTCTTACTCACAAATTGTTCAGATTGGCTTGGGTTTATGTGCACTGAAGGGTTTATACAAATACTTATGATACATACAAAGGATTAAGTCAGAAGGAGCTTTCTAGGGTGTTGCTGTAAGGATTGGTGAGAGTAAATATCACCTCAATGAAATTCACAGATGGTACTTGAGTTTGTGAGTCTCCACCACACCTCCAAAATATTAAAGAGTAAGGACAACAGGAGATGAGAATACTTACCTACTGGAGAAGAAGGAGATACAGCAGACAATTGCAAAATGGCTGCTTTAAGGCAGCAGTTGATTGTATCTGTCACATTTAAAGGGCTAGTAGCTCCTCAAAAGGAATTCTGGGAAAAAGGTCCTAGAAAAGTGCAACCACACACTGGGAGATTTGGTGGTAATCTCCAGGCATTCACAGATGAACCAGTGTCTGTGTAATACTCTACGGCCCTGACCCAAAGCCCACTGTAGGCAATGGAAAGACTCCCAGTGGCATCCGAGGCTTTTGGATGAGACTCTTTGTCACACATTCCTACTGCTAAAATTGAATCTGACTGTAAGTCTCACAAAACATTCACAGCTATTAAAAACTACTAACAGTAGCAACCAAGGGACAGCTTGCTTGAATCTCTTCAAAGAGATAGGGTTGTGTTTCACAAGGAAATGATGTGTAAACCTTTCAATGGAGAAGTTGTCTGTACAGGGCAGATTTAAGTGCTTTCATCTTCACTGAAGTTGGAGAGTGGATGCTAAATCAGATCAGTACAGTCTGTATCCTTTACACATAGGGCGGTATAGAGAGCTGCATGTATTGTGGAATGCTTTAGCATTGATATTTTTCTTTATGTGAAATAGAGTGTCAGAGCACTGAAGAGGGTACGGTTTCAATCCTATATCTACCCTAACAAGGTCATTTGATATAAAAATAGATTTTCCAGTCTGCTTTGGTGGGGTGGCATCTTCCCTTGCGTGCACCAGAGCTGTCGAGTGGCACAGTGATGGAGTTGTGTGTGTCTGAACACAAACTGAAAAGGAGGAGCTCAGCCAATGATGAGAAGCTGCCTAGCCCTCTCTCACCTTCCCTGGATGCAGGGCTGGCTCTAAGTTTTTTGCCACCCCAAGCAAAAAAAAATTTGGCTGCCCCCCACCCAGCCCTGAGCTCCCACCCCCGTCCATTAGTGTCACCCCACCCGCACCCCGTCACCCCAGCACTGGGCTCTCTCTTGCCCCCCACACACCGCCTGCCGCCCTAGCACTGGGCTCCCCCGTAAACATGGGATCCGCTACCAGCAAACAGCAGGTAAGACCTGGCCCAGCTGCGACTCTGTCCCCATGCGGGTGGAGCTGCTGGGCGGCACGGAGCGGGAATACTTATAGGTGGCGGTGCTGCTGCGGGGCACCATGGAGAACACGGCCCCCTCCCTGGGCTTTGCGGCGCTGCTGGTGGCCGAGGTGGATCAATTCATGCTCACCGCCCTCACCCCCAAGACGCTGATAGCTGAGGACCTGGAGAGCACCCTGGACCTGCTGCTCTTCAGCCTCACGGTGCCCTGGCCCAGCTCTGGCGAGCAGGAAGGCGAGGATCTCCAGCTGCAGGGCTACCTGCTCAGCACTGAGGAGCCCAGCCGGCCGCTCACCTTCTCACACACTCTGGGAGCCCCTCTCGCTGCCACCGCAGCCTGGGCTCGGCTGCAGGGTACCCCGCTTCCCTCCCTCCCCGGCTCCTCACACACTCTGGGCATGGCCACCCAGAGGATTTAGGGGGCCTGGGGCAAAGCAATTTTGGGGACGCTTTCCATAAAAAAAAAGTTGCATTACTATAGTAACATATATTTGGAAATGTAAAAAATAACTAATGAAAAACATTCAAAAATTAATTTGTAATAATTTGAAAATATACTGAATACATTATTTTAAACCATTAAATGCTTTAATGGTATGTATACATTTGCAATTAAATAATGGGCTGTTGCTGGGCGATGGTGATGGTTGGTGCCAATGGGCTGTCACTGCCTAGGGGTGGTGCTGCCGTTGCCCAGGGCTGGGTGGGGGGCTGAGCTCAGGGCTGTGGGGGATGGAGTCGGGGGGGTGCCTGGCTCAGAGGGGCTGGGCTCAGAGCTGGGGGCTAGGGCTGTGGGGGGGGGATGAGGTTTGGGGGGTGATCAGCTCGGGGGGGGGATGGGGTCGGGGGGGTGCCCAGCTCACAGGGGCTGGGCTTGGAGCTGGAGGTCAGGGCTGGGGGAGGATGGGGTCGGGGGGTGCCTGGCTCAGAGGGGCTGGGCTCAGAGCTGGGGGCTAGGGCTGTGGGGGGGGATGAGGTTTGGGGGGTGCCCAGCTCGGGGGGGATGGGGTCGGGGGGGTGCCCAGCTCACAGGGGCTGGGCTTGGAGCTGGAGGTCAGGGCTAGGGGGGGATGGGGTCGGGGGGTGCCTGGCTCAGAGGGGCTGGGCTCAGAGCTGGGGGCTAGGGCTGTGGGGGGGATGAGGTTTGGGTGGTGCCCAGCTCGGGGAGGTGCCCAGCTCACGGGCTGGGCTTGGAGCTGGAGGTCAGGGCTGGGGGGGATGGGGTCGGGGGGTGCCTGGCTCAGAGGGGCTGGGCTCAGAGCTGGGGGCTAGGGCTGTGGGGGGGGATGAGGTTTGGGGGGTGCCCAGCTCCGGGGGGGTGGGGTCGGGGGGGTGCCCAGCTCACAGGGGCTGGGCTTGGAGCTGGAGGTCAGGGCTGGGGGGGATGGGGTCGGGGGGGTGGTGGCTGGCTCCGGCCCCGGCCCCAAACCATGCCGCTTACCGCCTCTCCCGGACACCGCTGCAGCGGCGTAGAGTCTCCAGCGGGGCCTGAGTTCCCGCCGTTCGGCTGCAGCTCGCAGCCCCGCCCCCTTACCAGCTGAGACACCGGGGGATGGGGGACGACCGAGGTGGGGGAGCCTCCAAAACACTCGTGGGGGCCCCTGCGGGGCCCGGGGAAAATTGCCCCACTTGCTCCTCCCCCCCCGGCGGCCCTGACTCTGGGAGCCCTTCTCGCCGCTGCCGTAGCCCGGGCTCGGCTCCAGGGGACCTCGCCTCCCTCCCCGGCTCCTCACACACTCTGGGAGCCCCTCTCGCCGCCGCCGCCGCCGCCGCAAGGTGAGAGGGGCTCCCGGAACGTGTGAGGAGCCGGGGAGGGAGGGACGGAGGCGGGTCCCGGGCGGGAGGGAGGACGGGTCCTGCTGCCGCTCTGAGTTTCCCCAGGGTGGCGCGGTGTTTCCCCGAGTGGGCTGTGCAGGGCGCCGCTGGGCTGGGCTGGGGGCGTGGATCCCGGCTCCGGCGCTCACAGGGCAAGTGGCTGTGCCAGGGCCGGTGTAACGACAGAAACAGCTCCTGCTCCCAGTGTTTTTGACCGCAGACCCCATCCCTCCCAATCTGCAACCCCATGGACCAGGAGGCAGCAATTCCTGAGCAGGTGCACAGATGATTACGTTACGTGGCAGAAACTGCGCCTAGTTGCAAAATGGGAGAGTTGCTCAAAGTGTCTTCACACCGGCTTCCGGCAATGCTGCCCCAAGCAAAAAAATAAAAAATAAAAATTAAAAAAGGGGGGGCGGAGTGCCGCCCCTTAGAAAATGCTGCCCCAAGCACATGCTTGGAGGGCTGGTGCCTAGAGCCAGCCCTGCCTGGATAAAAATTTCAGTATTTTTGTGGGCTGCCTTTTGGCATTTAGATCCCACTTGTAAGATTTCCCAAGAAGGGACCAGGTCTTCCTATGTTTTCATATAGCACCTAGCAGGAGGGGGCCACTGCTCCTGCATGGAGTCTTTGAGGGCTGCCAGAGTACAAATAATAAATGGTATTTGATGCTAGAGTGGTACTGAAGCTGTGGCACCTGGGAAGAGGTGCCTGAAGCATTCTGCTAATATAGGGACAGCGCTCATTCTGCCAGCTGCCACCATATGCAGCAGTGCTCTTAACAGCTAGTCCAAAAAGAACACTATGCCACCCACATAATCTGACCTGGCCACACCACCTTGAGGCAGAGGCCCAGTGTTGGGCTATTCAAGCCTCTCACCTCTTCTTTAATAGACCCCTAGGTTATTGATCCTGCTTTCCTTGCAGCCACACCAGGAAATACTGAATTCAACTCCCTATGCAGTTAGCAATTTATCCTTTGTACAAATGAGAAAATGGCCTATGTGAAAAGAGAAAACTTCCTACTTATAAAGAGTAGTTTGTGGCCACATGGCCCATGTATGGAATATCTATGTGTAAAAGTAGTACACAATCACTTAGAACTGAGACATGGGAGGGCTGGGTATTGTATATGTAAATACTTAGTTTGTCCACCTAAGTAACATTATGTCCTATAAATAGTAATAATAATCACTATACATTAATGTTGTGCTGTAAATGCCCATGATTGCCAAGTGGGACTAAATAGTGGAATAAATGGCCACACTGGGATACTGCCATTCATGAAAAAAATTAGAGAGTTGAAAAAAAATTGGGAAAGTTTTAAGTGTAATTTGAACAATATTTGCGATGGTGGTGGCACATGCTTGTTTCTTCACAGCAGGCAAAGATTACAGGTGGTCTATTCTGCAGTGCTTCTCTTGCAGTCCGAATCTTCCAAAGCTGGGCTAGCTGTGAGGATAATTATCTCCTAAATGCTGCAGCTTCTTTGAAATTCACTTTCAATTCAGTGAGGAATGGAGGGGAAGTAATTATTTACAGAATGAACAGGTATTTTTTAACCTAGATCTTATTTATAATGTTCTGTAGCACATCTCCAAGTATAACAGTGAACATAAGCTTTCATTGGTTTAGTAGAAACACTCCCTCTCTTCCATCCAGCATAATTTCAGTTGAATCTTAACATTTTATTTTTATGTCTCTCGTTCACTGATTCCCCACCACCACCACTGAACCCACTTTGATGTGCCACACTTTCAAAAGCTCTTAATCTGTAGATCTCAAAAAAGCTTAAATCAGTCAACTGGTGATCAGCTGGCCTGACAAATAGGTCATGCAGATTTCTCATTGGCACCGCAGTTAGTTCATGTTACACAACTCGCTGGAGTATGAGCTTTCTTAGCAAAGCCATAGATAATGTGTAGGCGGTGTTTTCCATTTGGATATTTCTGTTGGTTACATTCTATGCTTTGGTTTTGGTGGAAGCACACAGAAATGAATTTTATTGTAATTACTCTGAACCTAGAATAACATTTCTTAAATTGCATCTGAAGAGCCAGAAAGGTACATCAACAAAACACACAAGCTCTGAAATATGATTTGACATACAGAATATTTATGTGGTACATGATTTATTGATTACACCATGTCATATTACAGGACCTTTGCTAGTTTTTATTATTTCATTATTGATTAATGCGATTTTTTTATCATGATTTTATTTTGCCATTTAGTACACATCAAAGAATAAAGCAACATAGTTTGACTGTGTGGTTTTATACCTATTGTAGTATACAGTATTCTTCATTTGCTAAGGGTCCAATTCTACAAAGACGTATGCATGTCCTTAAGGTTGCAGGATTGGGACCTCCATGAGAAATACAAGATCTTTATCCACTATGGAAAAGTCTTCCAAAGAGCTCAATAAAAATCAAGTCAGTCTGTCAGTGACAAACTCATTGGCTACCTGAATACTCAACACTAATTCCACTGCATGCCAAAACTACTCAAGAGAAACACATGAATCTAAACATAATTAAACAAATTAAATCATAGGAAAATGATCAGTACTCAGGTAGCTTAACCTGGGTAATAGCTAACTTGCAAGAGATTTGGAGAGCAACTAGAAAGTGCTATGCCAGTATCCCCTGGGAACTGAATCAGGTTCAGGACTCCTGTCTGCTCACAGTTCCCCCAAGCCAGGAACCATCTCCTCTCTTCCCTATCCTGTTGGCTCATTCAATGACAGCCATCTTCCACCTGTTGCTGAATCCCTTCTCCCACTCTCAGCCCAAGAAGCAACAGTATGTACTTGCCACAGAGACTGGTATAGACCACAGAGCAGCTGACGAACATGCTGGCCACCAAAGCTGGTCAGGAAGTGATAAACTGGCTGCCTCAATGAGTGGCTGAGGGTCAATTTCAAATGTTCACAGTGGTAGATGCCTAAAGGTAAGGGAAAGGCTTATTCTGGAAATAGTATTGGAAATGAGAAACCTGTGTGGGATGGGGCATGTGTTGATGAGGTGATTGATGTGCCCTGTACCATTATATTTATCCTCAATATTTAGTGAGGACAAATATATTAAGGTCCTTAGATTTAAGAGCTCTAAGAGCCACATGATAGATCTTCTCTTTCAAGCATGGATCTATGAGGAAAGTAAAGTATCAGAGTAAAGATGCGACTCGTGGATTGGACAGCAGAGTTTTGCTCTAAAATATGTTCTTTAATTATAAAGTCCATTGTAATGTAAACACTTAGTGGGATATTTTCGTTCAAAGGTACTTTTTCAATCTCCCTGAGCATACTGAAGTTACTATGCAGTTAGTAGAGGTGTTTCTTTGCCCAGACAACCTTAGCACAGATTACACATTTCTATATGAGATAACAGATGATGTGTTAATAGGTATTCCTGTGAAAACACATATGTAAGTGATATGCATCTGTATATCCCACAGCTTAAGGAGAATATACAGCTAGCAAAACAGATGCAGCAAAACATTCAGGCCAAGTAATATGTTAGCGATAAAACTTGTTTCTTTATTTCTTTAAATGAACTAAAGGAAATATGTTGAAAGAATCAAACAAAACAGTTCAGTTTATTAACATATTTTACATACAGGTGACCGACAGTAATTACTTCTCTCTGAAAAAAAAAATGAAAAGAAAATTGCCACCTGAATTTTCCAAAGAAGATTTTGACAGAAACATACAATATGTTTAATGAGAAATGTACTGTAAGTAAAGACTTGTATGTAAGGAAAATAGACAAAACCAAGCAAATTTCACCATTGCTAAAAAGCCTTCTTGGTTATAAATAAAATTATTGAGAAGTGTTCTTTATTTCAACAGAAAAAAGACAGTAGCAGAATTTTATAAACAGATACATATTTACACAGCCCTCTACCAGTAATCGTACTGGGCCTGATTCTTTAAGGTATGGGGCACTTCCTGAAAAGGCAGTGAGAACTGAGGGGTCTCTGCACCTCACAGGACCAGGCACTTTAAAGGATGACATGACAGCAGACCTTATAAGAGGATAACACTGGAAATGCTGAAGCAACATGTTTAGGCTCCAATCGTGCAAAATGTACATGAGTAGGCCCATTGACATCAACAGAATTATCACATGCTTAAAGTTAAACACATGTGTAAGTGCTTGCAGTATCTGGGGCCTGGATGGAAGACTATTGCATGTAATAAAGGAAGCAAAGGAATCTGCTATATTTACAATAAACTTTACACTGAAACTAAGGCTCATGCCCTTGCATTTACACTTGCATTGATTTGCCCATGTAACCTATGCTCCTGCATTTTAATTTGACAAATAAGGTCAGGATCCTCAAAATGTGTACCAGATGACAAACTCATGAAAACATTTCTTTTCCTAAACGTTCTCAAGTCACAATCCTGGACGTAGTAGATATCAGTCTTTCAAGGGTTAAATAAAATCAGCACCAAATTCTTGTGAAGATATTCACAAAAGAAATTGGACTTACAAAATGTCTAGTCCAAGTTATTTTATTAGACCAGACCTCAGAGGAATTCCTTACAAGTTAAAAAAAAGATTAATATATATTTGGGAGGGAGAAGAGAATTATATGAAACCGCAAAACATTTAAAAAATCTACTTTAAATTGAACAAAAGCTTGGGTTGAAGCAGACCTGTATCTATGAAGACTTTAATGGCACCCCTTCCCTGTAGATGGTAATATACAACGTTATGTGAAGAATCTCATTACCACAAAAAAGGCAACAGGCATGTTTCCACTAGCAAAGTGATTAATAAAATCTGCTGTGCCAGTTGGTTTTTTCTCTCCCTCTTTCTCTCTCATAAACTGCAGATATTTCTAATATTAGAAATAAACCCTAAACTATGAAAAGTCTCTAGCATCTTTAGGAATTCTACTCCTTTTCTCTTCTTGTGTATGATATTTGTTTTACAATAATTCAGCTTCTCTTGTGTATGTATACTGATTGCACACAGTGTAGTATAAACACTATGCATGAGTGCACATTTAAGTACAATGCCTATACTGGAGAGAGAAAGCTATTGAGTTAAGAGAGAGAACTGTTTACTAGGTCAGTTCATATTTTCACAATGCTACATTTTCTGAAATAACAATAATAATGCCTAGTTTCCTCCCTTCTTCCATTGTACTGCTCATACATATTTTTCTTCCATTTACCTTAAGAAGCTGAAACAGCAGGGAACATTTTTGAACAACCTATAATATTCTTCCTGGATCTGAAATGAAAAGATAGGATTAAACGTGACCAATTTATTAACTGACTAATAAAGCCAGTGTTCCATTTTACTTGGTTTTAAAGGTGTTCAATATTGAGGTACTGGTTTGGCATTAGAAAAGGACATCAAAGACTACATAATCTCAGAACTGGAAGGTGAACAGTAAGCCCCAGTTCAGATCCTAACTGAAAAGAATGAAGACCAGATTTATTCAACCTTTTCCATTATTTCATAGAGTAGTTGCATTGTAATCATTTTTGACATTGAAATGCACTGTTTTTAAAACCCTAAACCTGGGAGAAATATCTGAGAAGATAAGAATTTGGGATGAAATTCTGGCCCCTCAACGGCAAAAGACCCATGGTCTTCAGTGGGGTCAGGATTACACCACTTCTGCCAGAGGGCATGATCCTGTAAACACTTCTACACATGAGTAACTTCATATATGTGAATGCCCCTCACTGACCTCAAAGAGCTAATTCAGATGCATAAAAAGTTACTCATGTGCGTAAATAGTTGTAGGACTAGGTTCCTGATTATGTAGCTATATATGAATATTCACATGAAACATTTCCCACAGGAAAGATGGTACTTACTTTTCTAGATAAAACACAAAGAAATATGAAGATGAACATCCCCTGAAATGCATTGAAAATTGTAAAAAGATACGCAGTGGCCACTGATCCCTGGACCACATGGAGCACCCCAAAGATCCAGGTAGCCCCAAGAAGGAACAGGAGAGCAAGAGCACCCCGAGCACAAGACCTAGGAAAAAGAAAAACATTGCAAGCAATGTGGTGACTTATGTCATTTTCTTCCTCTAATCTCTCCTTTGAAAAATTAATGCTTCACAAAGGTCTGAGAGCATTTAGCTTTTTGCAGTTACATGGTGTGTACTTTAGGTTGTGCTGCAGTACTATTGCAAGAATATGCTCACAGTCGTAGAATAGGAAAAGAGTAAAACTGGATGGATTTAAAACACTGGCTTTCTTAATCTTCATATAAGTTTCCTCTGGTGTACTGCAGTGCTGTATGATCTGATTTTAAATCTACTGTGAGTGTAATTCCCCAAGGTAAAACATATGTCTGTTATGAAGTATTCTCCCCCACAAAACAGGAAAAATGTACAGTATGCTCTTAGGTCAGCACATATGCATGGCATCAAAGGGATCTTATGACTCCCACATCAGAAAATGGGGCTGGCAGTAAAACAATGCACTCTTTTTAAAAAAAATAAAAATAAAAATAAAAAGCTTTTGCTTTTACAACACAAATAGCTTCATATAGTTCCAGGTCAGAATATTGCTGCCTTAATATTCTATACATTGATTGGCTGCGATTTATTTTTGCTAACATATTGTATAACTCCCTCGCTCTAGCAAATTACAGTATGTTGTCTTGGAAATGAAACCACTCATTACTTTCATATTCATTCTTAGCCCAGTCATTGCAGGACTTCCTGAGAGCAGAAGACATTTTCAGCATTGTTCCTCTGAAAATGAATAATTTTCAACTTCATTAAAACCAACTCACTACATGAAGCTATGAAGGATGAGGGATAAGAGAAAGTAATCAATCAAACAATTTCTAAATCCTAACTATAAATCTTGGGCAATGCATAGAAACTGCAGGAGTGTTTCTAAGCAACACAAACAGTAAGTTGTTTTCAATGTTCCCTGTAGTACACTTCAGCTTTTCCTGCACAAACGGTTTTCAAGGTCCCTATAAATCAGTTTTAAAGAGAGCAAGTTGATGGAAAAATCATAGCAGCATGCAAAGTAAAAATCCTGGGGAAGGAAAAAGAAAAAAAGAAACACTGAGCCTCATTATACAATTTCTTCACAGATAAAGTGACTCACTGAGAACTTGATTTCTTCATATATTTATTATATTTATCTACTCAGGGACAAATCTTTCAGTTCTGATTCAGGCACAGTTCCTGAAATCAGTTTTTGCCTCAGTAGGAGCTGCAGGATCTGGTGCTTCAAAAGGAATGGAAAATTAGTTGTTTAACCCTTACCACCAGTCTTTAACCTCTTCTTTATCAAAGGCTAGATTCTCATACTCACCTTGAGTAGGGCTTGTTTACTCTGCAAGCTGCCCCATTCATGTCAGTGGGACTATTTGAGGAATAAGGCATTGCTCAATGTAAGCAAAAGATGGCAGAATCTAGCCCAAAATTTTCTTTCTTTCTACAAACCATTAAAAAAATCTTTGAGTAGGCAAATTCATTATTTTTGGAATGATCACTTTAATCTCTGATTATATTTAGAATTATGGACAGTAGAAATTGTATTAAAAGGGAAACTTACCTTATATTTTCATAACAGCTAACTTCTGGCTTTAACATTGCAGTGTGTCGAAATACTTTGTAAATAATCACCCCAAAAGCCAGCAAATTGACCTGAGGGAAAAAAATGCTTTCGTTTTTAGTTCAGACTAATGTGCAATATCAGTTGTATGTTTAAATGAAACAAGTCAGATAAAGATTTCTGTGTGCGTGGAATCTAAAGAATATGTTGTTGGGGGCAAAAAACCCTCTCTCTGATCCACTTATATTAAAAACAAAATTATGAGCCCTGTAATAAACAATGATCAAACAGGTCTGTAATTCTATCGCACCTAAACAGTATCACTGACAACACCCTGCAAATGTTTTTTATTGATTTCATTGGGAAATCTCATAGATTTCCTGCTCAAATTTTTTTCCTCTGTGGGTGTATATATATATAAAAATAAAATCCTACAGATTTATCATTATACTCTATATTGATAAAACTTGCTTTTTTGTTGCCAAATATTATTAACAGCATCATATAATCTGAGGTCTTATGGGGTGTAAACTTTCAAGCGGAGTAAAAAACTTAAGACGTTTACACAAAGAATTTAAAAAATAACTTTGGTTGAAGGGTTTCTTGCTGAGTATTATGTGTTATATTTATGTTTGTTTGACTGGGGAATGATTTTTTAGTGATTTTTTGGACCTGTTTTATGATTATGGTGCTTTATTTGTGGTTGAAACAGAAAAAAGAACTAAAAAAGAGGTTTTGCAAATGATGCTCAATTTGCTTGCTTGGCTAGGCTTCACTGAGCTTTCATGTTTAAGTTTCTAGTACATTCCTCTTACAAGATGTATGGGTTTGCGGTCTTCCTTTTTTAAATTTCTTATTTTGGTTTGCAGCGTTTAACATCCACATCTATTAAAAATGTTAATAAATTAAGCAAGTTTCAGCTGGATGTCTTCCAGATTCTATTTGTAGATGCTTGTGGGATTACAGCTGTAGACTGAATAGAATTAATACCTCCCTCACTTGTTTCTCCAGAATGATTGTGTATTATTTTTCCCCTTCTCTTCCTTAAAAAAATAAAAATAAAAATAAAAGTGCAGCATCACTATTAAAGTATCGGTTTAATTTTCTAACATTTGCTGTGTATGGTCTCAGAACATTGTTGATTATGTTCGGGGTTATTAGGTATGTTGTTAAATGCAGGTTATGCTTTAATTAGCTCGCTTTAATACAGTAATAATGTATTTACAATTTGATAAGACAGGAGAGAGAGCTGATTAGTAGTTTAGGGAATTAATTCTTCATTGAATACCTTGCACTTGCATAGATCATGAGAGATTTTCTGAAGCTACTTACATTTAAAATTGTAATCTATAATATCTCCTAAACCAGCAATTTTTCAAAGTTAATTATAAGTAAGTCAGTAGTTGTGATAATTATATGCAGTTACTTTTTATCATATATTTGCTGGTGAATAATAGATCAAGTAACTTGGTATATACACTGTAGTTTGCATAGCCAATCTAATGTATTTGTTAAAATACTGTCTAGAAAGTAAGGTAAAATGTGATCCAAATACTGTACACAGAGAGAATACTCAGTATAATTTCTCTATAAAGTGGCATAAGATTGGAAACCTTTGAGTCATGATACAAAACATGTGGCCTAGTTTCCATTCTATGGGCCTGTTCCAAAACACACCAATGCCAAAGGAGAGCCTTTTCCATTGACTTCAGTGGGCTTTGTAGCAGGGCCTATGGACCAAATCCTATTATTCCTTACCCATGGACAAAAATGTCCTGAAAGGTGAGGAATGGAGCAGCCCACAGGGAGTAACTGGGAAAGGGGTGTACCGATGAGGGAAGATTCCATTTCTCTGGATCCAAATGGGATTCCCCTACACAGACCATTTACTCTGTCTATTGAGCAAGGTACTGGGATTTAGCCCTCTGCACTAATGTAATAACCATTAATTCTAATCATTTGATTCTTCAATTAATTCTAATGGGAATAATCTGTATGTATCAAGGGAATGGGTGAGGCTAACGTTGGCTTCACTGGAGTCTTCTGTCAGTTATTGTCTCAAGTAGTCTCACAGAAGGTTGTGTTACATGGTAATGACAGTGAGCTTTACTTCTGAAATACAGGGTATTTTGCAAGAGTTATTAAAATCCTAAGTAGGTTTTTACCCCATGTTCTAACATTTCCAAGCACTCTGTACATAAAAAATAATGAGCCAATTACATTTGCAGTGTGTATAATAAAGTGAGAATGCTCAAAGCAGTGACTTGTATGCAAATTTTTCAAACCCTAGCAAGAAACTTCTTGGACTGCAGCTTTGCCTGTTAGATGACCCAAGAGTAGGTGATAACAAAATATTTGCAATTGCCCCCAAGGAGCCACACTTTTCCCAAGTAAGGAAAGAATTTACAGTATGTCTTGTTATAAAGTTTGTTTT